>NW_027363120.1:1035000-1635000 GCF_046119375.1 Phyllobates terribilis
CCTTCAAGATTGTTGGAAGACCATTTCTGGTGACTACCTCTTGAAGCTCATCAAGAGAATGCAAAGAGTGTGCAAAGCAGTCATCAAAGCAAAAGGTGGCTACTTTGAAGAACCTAGAATATAAGACATATTTTCAGTTGTTTCACACTTTTTTGTTAAGTATATAATTCCACATGTGGTAATTCATAGTTTTGATGCCTTCAGTGTGAATGTACAATTTTCATAGTCATGAAAACACAGAAAAAACTTTAAACGAAAAGGTGTGTCCAAACTTTTGGTCTGTACTGTGTATATATATATATATATATATATATATATATATATATATATACATATATATATATGTACATACATACATATGTGACACCCCAGGGGTCTGGTTGCCACAGTGATAGAGATATTACGTCTGAGAGCAGGTGGGAGGTCTCTTGGTCAGGAATCCTATGCATGGCACACCTCCTGCACAGTCCTGGGAGGGGAAGAACTTCCCCTATATAAAACTGGGGCTGAGGCAGGGTTAGTGAGTAGAGAAGAAGTAGAGACAGAGAAAAGAAGCAAATATAGGAAGAAACAACAGGATCTCTGTGGGAGCAGTGTTACAAGGAGTCAGGGGCTGGCAGCTGCAGAGCTCGCCCTGACTGAGAAGTTATCACCGGACCCGGAGTCCGAGGCTGTGGGGACTAACTCCTATCCAGCAGCAGAAACCGACCGGCAGGGGATTGCAGGTCCTCTGGCCCAGAAACCCGAAGGCCCCGAGTCACCGGCCATACGGGTGAGCACCACACGGTACACTCAGGGACGTGGGCTACTTATACCCGCCTCTAGCAAGGTAGCCAGAAGAGTATCGTTAGTTTGGGAGGCCTACAACTCCGCCTGGCCAGGGGAGATCCCATCTGCTCAAGGACTGACCAGGCCCCAATCGCTAGCCAGTACTCCGGGAGGGTCTATCTTTGTCACCAGTAAAGACCCTGAACTACACAGTACCGTCTCCGAGTGGTTCCTGCTACCCCCATCATCCACGTCGGCTGCCCTGAGGCCATACCCCTCCCGTTGGGGGTTATACTATCACGCTGCACAATCCTACCACCGGCCTCAGCGGTCTGCCCTGCAGCAGCAGCTCCTTAGCTGTACTCAACGGGTGGCGTAGTCATCCAACATCTACTGCTAATACAGCGCCACTTAGTCTGACTCCCTGGGCACGGACCGGATCACCGCCACGAGACTACAACCCTCAACAGATCCGGCTCCGGGTAAGCTCCCGCGTGCGCAACGCAGCGCGACACAGGCCCAGGGGCGCGTCACATACATACATACATACATACATACATATATATATTATTGCATATTACCCCCTTTTCAGTTTATTAATTTACTGTTGTGGTGTTAATACATTGTAGGTGGAGAGGTACCCTGAAATATGGGACCGTTCAGCGGATTTATATAAAGACAAACAAAAAAGACGAGACGCATGGCACTCTGTCGTGCGTGAAATTTATCCCATGTGGGAGGATGCTGATCAAGTGGTCCAAAAAAAAATTGGTAATTTTTTTTTTGGAAACATTTTTTAATAAAAAAAATTAAACATATATATTTTTGAAATGCAATACATATTTCTGTATTTTTTTAAAATTGCAGTAGAAGATCTTCAAAAAAGGTGGCGGTCGGTCACCGACCGCTTCATGAAAGCGGAGGCCGGGCGAAGCGGGTCATCACCCCTCCGTCGAAGAGTTCCATATGCAGACCAGCTGGCCTTCATTTTGACCAGCAGGAATTTGCGGCGGTAAGTTCACAATAATAATTTGTCAACAAAATTTGTTTCAAACTGTTGTATTAAAATGCCTTTTTTTACTTTATTGTACAGCTCTGAAGGCAATGTTCCAACACCAACAGTAGACCACGAGACCAGCACGGAGCAGGGAGGGGAAGAAGATTCAGAGGACTTTCTCCTGTGTTCTCCGGATCCTCACGGTGCTGGTCCTTCATGTTCGCCTGCCTCTGCCTCTGCCTCCTCATTTGCTGCTGGCGTTGCGCCGGGGTCTGGTGCTGATGCTGCTCCTGCTTCTGAAGGTAGCTCTGCTGTTGGTGCGTCTAGGCTCACTGGGATGGGGGCTGGTTCTGCCCGTCCCGTGGCATTGAGAAAGGCTGGAACTAAAAAGCCAAAAATCCAAGAGGTTGCGAGTAGTGCCCTTGAAGCCCTCACTACTCGCACCCTCAGTCTTATGGACAGGGTCCAGAACGAGGATCACCTTCATCATTTTTGTTTATCCCTAGCAGGCCACCTTAGATCCATGCCACGGGACAGGCAGAACGTGTTTATGGCAGCAGTCAACACTCTTGCCATGGCAATTGATGTGCCCTCGCCTATTCCTTTGGCACCAGCAATAATAAATGGTATATTGAATATTTTTAATCCCAGTGGGCCTCCACCACCAACAGCAGCTGCAACCCATCGTTATGGGCAGGTTGCAGCATATCGGCATGAAGCTTCAGAGGCCCATGGAACTTACGGCTGCCCACCAGCCCCTGGAGCGGCTTACCACCGTCCTGGCCCATCTCAGAACAGCAGTTTCTCCCAGGATATGTTCCAAGGGTATGGGTACGACCCGGAGTTCCAACAGTTGCCATAAAAGAAATTACACCCTGTCTACATTTTTGGTCCATAAAAAAATGCAGACAACACCTGTATGTCATTAGATACATTTTGTAAAAAAAAAATTAAAAAACACCCTTTCTTTATAGTCATCTACACCAGGCTTCAGGTGTAGGTGACTGTAAGAAAAGGTGTTTAGTTTTATATACTGGAACAAACTACAGGTGCTGCCCGTTCTTTATGGACCAAAACTGTTGACAGCTTGGCCTGGCCTCTGAAGTGTTTTGTTACTACATTGTAAAGTTATGGACAATGTTTGTCCAGATGTTTGTTTCCCATTTTTTGGGCAATTTTTTTTGTTTCAAGTTGTTTCACATTTTTCGATATGTTTTCTTAAAATAAATTTATATTTATGACAAAATGTCCATGTTACTTCAGGTAAAATTTAGAGTATATATAGTATTTCTGTTTGGGTAGTGTCAGTGAAAATTTTCACCTAACAAAAAAAAAAAATGGGCCCCTGACCTGCACAAATTTCAGGGGAACAATAATTTGTTAAAGTTATTATGACACTTCATGTTTGGCTGTCTGTATTTAGCCGATTTGATTTGTAATTAAAAAAAAATAAATTATATGACTTGACGACAAAGGGATGAATTGTCACAACATCGTTCTTTGCTTGTTCTGCTCAGAGCACAAGCAAATGACAATGGTCTGTGCTGATTTTAGCAGCCAGTATTTGGGAAGAGCGATCTACTAGTACTGCCGATTCCCAGGGACAGGTTTGAATATCTCAGGTTTTTTGTTTTTTTTTGGTGGGGGGGGGGGTTTCAAGTATCTGAAATATCTTCATGGGTGCTGCACTGGAAAGCCATCTTAGGGTATGTGCACACGATGCAAAAATGCTCAGGATTTTTTCCTGAGCGTTTCTGCATCTCTCTGGCAGGAAAAAACGCATGCGGATTGTACATGCGGTTTCCTGCCAGGGACATGCGGAAATGAAGCGGTCTTCACTTTCATTTCCGCATGCGGGTTGACAAGCGCTTCCCAAGCGATTTTAGCATCACTTGGAAAGTGCTTGTCAACTTCACACTATATAAATCCATGCAACCGGCATGGATTTATATAGTGTGTGATGTCAAAAAATAAAAAATAAATCTATACTTACCCTCTGATGGCCCCCGGTGTCCTGCTTCATCGGTCCCGGCTGCCGGCAGTGAAGACTGTAGGGCCTTCCGACGTCAGCGTCACGTGACCCGTCACATGACTCTGACGTCAGCGAAGGTCCTTCATTCAACCGCGAAGTGCGCGGGAAGCCGGCAGGACGCAGCGCGGGCCGTCAGAAGATGAGAATATATATATTTTTTATTTTATTCTTTTTTTTTTTAATGGTACCTGGGTCTGGATGAGAGTCCTCTCATCCACACCCGGGTACCATCCGCACATTAGACCGCACGGAATGCGCATCAACATATACAGTGATGCGGATTCCATGCGGTCTAATGCAAGTCAATGGCGGCAAAAGAGCGGCGTTTCCGCAAAATTAATTGACATGCTGCGGATTTTTGACCGCAGCGTTTACGCTGCGGAAAAATCCGCATCATGGGCACAGCACATGCGGATTTCCATTGGGGAACATTGCTGCCCTTCTACCATGCATTTTTCATGCGTTTCCGCGGCGTTTACGCAACTGCAAAAACGCCGCGGAAACGCATGAAAAACGCATCGTGTGAACTCAGCCTTATTATGCGTAGATGTATGGTCATAAAGCCACACATATCACTGAATATGGACACAAGATTGTGAGTTAAAACAAATTTATTCGTTAAGAAGGTTTTATCAGTTTTGACAATAATAACTTTTCTCGAAATTCTTCTTTTATTGGGCATCAGATCTTCTCTGCTGGTCAGGCTGCTCAACACCAGCACAGGAGTATTGCCAGTGCACGGCACCTTCAGGACTCATGAAGTAGTCAGCGAAGGTTTCTCGCACCCTGGCACCAGAGTTGGATGGCCTTCCCGGAGCCAAGTTGACCACTGGAATTAATTCAGACAGCTGTGACTCCTCATCTTGCTCAGTGCTGTACTCACGAGCATAGTTGTGGAGTACACAGCATGCCTTAATTACAGTGTCAACCGTCTCCGTATCCAACTGGATGGCAGTATGAAAGATCCTCCACTGACTACACATGATTCCGAAGGTGCATTCCACATATCTGCGTGCACGACTCAGCCGATAATTGAAAATCCTCCGCCGGGCATTCAGTGCCCTTCGTGGGTATGGGCGCAGCAGGTTGTTCATTAAGGGAAATGCCTCATCCGATACCATCACAAAGGGAACTGGATCTGTGGAACCTGGCAAAGGTCTTGGGGCTGGGAGCGTTCCGCCATCTTGAAGAATTTGCAGACCAATCTGTGATGATCGCAACACCCGAGAGTCCCCAGTGCTACCATAAGCGCCAACGTCGATGGCAACAAATTTGTAACTTGCATCAGCCACCGCCATCAGGACCACAGAAAAATACTTCTTATAATTAAAGAAGCGTGATCCTGATCGTGGTGGCTGCTGAACTCTCACATGTTTTCCATCGACAGCACCTATGCAGTTGGGGAAATTGGCCACAGTTTGAAAGCCTGCTGCGACCTGCAGCCAAGTCTCCTCGGTTGGGGAAGGCATCACGATGGGCTGCAACTTCTGCCAGATGACGGTACATGTGCACCTCACAATTTGGGAAATGGTGGATTTACCCACCCTAAATTGGAGGTGCAGTGATGTATAGCTCTCTCCTGTGGCCAAAAACCTGAAAAGGAAAAATATAAAATTAGAAAAGACACAAAAAGAAAAGAAATACAAGACAACATTATAATCCCACAATAGTAATTAGTATAGAAAAAAAAATTAGACTAAAATAGTTTGCAGCACTGAGTCTTGTAGTTTTGGTTGGACATTTGAAAGGTGTTTTTTTTTTGTTTTTACATTTTTTTGTTAGGTAGTTCTCACATATGTAGTCACTTGTCATTGGCTGTGTTTGCATCTATTGTTTGCTCATCAACAGGTCACACATCAATTCTATTCAGTGACCTTATCACTATCCCCTTGCTATGACCCAGCTAATCTTATGTACAGGAAAACATTATAGACACATAAGAGCCATCACCAGAGGATGACTCACCAAGGTAATCCTGAAGGGAGGGGTGGTCTGTTGGGCCCATTCATGAGTGGTGGAACTAATCATGCCAGTTTGAAAACATAAGGAGTGGATAATTGTCCACTCAAGATTTTTAATTTTCAATTTGACAATGTTGTAAGGAATACAACAAATTACATTTTTCATGTTCCTATGTGATTATTAATAACAAAACGGACAAGTTTAGTGCTCTTTCACACGTCTGTTTCTCCAGTACGAGTGGTGGCAGAGACAACAGACGTAATGATTGTTATTTCATTCTTAATTTTACATGTGGGGCCACACTACTAACCCCCTCATCATGATCCCTTATGTTGCTGATCAAAGCGCCGGCATAGAACCATGATTAAGGCAGCGGTCAGCAAGGACTTGTTGAATAGTGATAATTGTACCGCTGACTCACAGAAGTCTGTCCATGTGATCCAGGTGCGGTGCATGTAACGCACACTGTGCTATGATATTTCCAGTACTTATGGTGCTGGAGATATCTGTACGTATGAAACCAGCCATATAGTCAGTATTCCATCAGTATTTTTAGTTAAGAGTGTGAGTCAAAACCAGGAGTGGATGATAAATGCATAATTGGTGATGGGTTTCTATTTAATTTCTCGCATTGTTCCTCACCTGGTTTTGTATCCAACTCCACAGCAAATATACTGGGCGAATACTGAGAAAATATTTGGGGAGGTGACAGCATATGTTGATTAAGCTTTATAAAATATTAATATATACATACATGTAGACATAGATTTAAAATGTTCAACTTACCGCAAGGTGATGAGCAGCCTTTCCTCAGCAGAGATGGCCCTCCTCATGATGGTGTCTGTATAGTCGAGGTCGGGAGCAAGAAGACCCAGCAGCCTATCAAACGCAGCAATTGTGAGCCGACAAAATTTTTGAAATTTTTCTGGATATCTGTAAAATTCAAAAAAAATATTAGGTTCACACCGATTAAAATATATTATTTGACAAAAAAAAATCATATAGAAATTAGGTACACACGGATGACGAGATCCTGTTTTCCCCATATATCTTACCTCCTTAAATCCTGGTACAGCACATTGAAGTGCCCCTTCTCCGCCCGCTCCTGCACAATAGGGTGCACCCATAGCTTTTTGGGTCTTCTCCTCATCCTCCTAGACCGCTCCTATGGGAGAATAATAGGTTAGTGCACACTACATGCAATAAACGAAACCTTCTACTTAAATTTATCTTACCTGATCGCTGTAGTGATGCATGAGATTTATTGCAGTCGCCAGCAGAACAAACAAATATGGTTTACTGAGAGGCAGGGGCTGCAGTTGTTGTGGCATCTTGAATACTTCCAAAATGGTGAAAAGGGGTTGTACTAGGAAATGACATCAAATTGTCTTTTTTTTTATTTTTTTCCCCCAAAACTTTATTTGTCTTCAATAACGCTTCCAAAACGCTTCAAAATACGCATCAAAAAAACGCGTGAAAAACGCATGGAAAAACGCGCCAAAACCGCACAAAAACCGCGCCAATAATCCGCATGCGTTTTTCTGCCAGGGAGATGCAGAAATGGTCAGGAAAATTTCTGCTTCATTTCTGCATCGTGTGCACATACCCTTAAGGCTGAGTTCACACGATGCGTATTTCATGCGTTTCCGCGGCGTTTTTGCAGTTGCGTAAACGCCGCGGAAACGCATGAAAAACGCATGGTAGAAGGGAAGCAATGTTCCCCAATGGAAATCCGCATGTGCTGTGCCCATGATGCGGATCCGCAGCATGTCAATTAATTTTGCGGAAACGCGGCGATTTCGCCGCCATTGACTTGCATTAGAACGCGCCAATTCCGCAAGACAACATTTGTACTTGCATTATTGGCGCGTTCTAATATGCGGATGGTACCCGGGTGTGGAGGAGAGGAGAGTCTCATCCACACCCAGGTACCATTAAAAAAGCTGTAAAAAAAGAATAAAATAAAAAGTAAATGTATTCTTACCTTCTGTCGGCCCGCGCAGCGCTCCCGCTTGGTTCCCGGCACTTGCAGTGAGTTGTAGGACCTGCGGTGACGTCAGAGTCATGTGACGGGTCACGTGACGCTGACGTCGGCAGGTCTTTCAATTCAAAGTTGCCGGCAGCCGGGAACTTTGTAAAGCAGGACAGCGCGGGCCATCAGAGGTAAGTATATACACTCTCTCGGGTCACACTATATAAATCCATGCTGTTTGCATGGATTTATATAGTGTGACCTAGTTGTCAAGCACTTTCCAGGTGATGCTAAAATCGCCTGGAAAGCGCTTGTCAATCTGCATGCGGAAACGCATGTCAATCTGCATGTGGATCCGCATGTATTCTGCAGGAAAAACGCATGCACAATCTGCATGCGTTTTTTCTGCCAGGGAGATGCAGAAATGATGCAGAAATTTTCTGCTTCATTTCTGCATCGTGTGCACATACCCTAATTTTGCGTTTCCGCAAGCGGAATTGCCTTGTGCAATGCATTAAAAACGCAAGGCAATTCCGCATGTGGAAAACGCGAGATAAACGCATGAAAAACGCGCGATAAACGCGTGTGGAATTCCGCATGCGTTTTTCCGGGAGAGGACTTGCAGAAATGAAGCAGAAATTTTCTGCTTCATTTCTGCAACGTGGGCACATAGCCTGAGGCTGAGTTCACACGATGCGTTTTTCATGCGTTTCCGCGGCGTTTTTGCAGTTGCGTAAATGCCGCGGAAACGCATGAAAAACGCATGGTAGAAGGGCAGCAATGTTCCCCAATGGAAATCCGCATGTGCAGGTTTGCCTTGGTTAAAACTGCACAATCCTTTACTGGACTGGTCTACTAATGAGATTTAGGGTATGTGCACACGATGCAGAAATGAAGCAGAAAATTTCTGCATCATTTCTGCATCTCCCTGGCAGAAAAAACGCATGCAGATTGTGCATGCGTTTTTCCTGCAGAATACATGCGGATCCACATGCAGATTGACATGCGTTTCCGCATGCAGATTGACAAGCGCTTTCCAGGCGATTTTAGCATCACCTGGAAAGTGCTTGACAACTAGGTCACACTATATAAATCCATGCAACCAGCATGGATTTATATAGTGTGACCCGAGAGAGTGTATATACTTACCTCCGATGGCCCGCGCTGTCCTGCTCACTCCGTTCTCCCGGCTGCCGGCAACTTTGAATTGAAAGACCTGCCGACGTCAGCGTCACGTGACCCGTCACATGACTCTGACGTCACCGCAGGTCCTACAACTCACTGCAAGTGCCGGGAACCAAGCGGGAGCGCTGCGCGGGCCGACAGAAGGTAAGAATACATTTATTTTTTATTTTATTCTTTTTTTTTTAATGGTACCTGGGTGTGGATGAGACTCTCCTCTCCTCCACACCCGGGTACCATCCGCATATTAGAACGCGCCAATAACGCAAGTACAAATGCTGTCTTGCGGAATTGGCGCGTTCTAATGCAAGTCAATGGCGGCGAAATCGCCGCGTTTCCGCAAAATTAATTGACATGCTGCGGATTTTTGACCGCAGCGTTAACGCTGCGGAAAAATCCGCATCATGGGCACAGCACATGCGGATTTCCATTGGGGAACATTGCTTCCCTTCTACCATGCGTTTTTCATGCGTTTCCGCGGCGTTTACGCAACTGCAAAAACGCCGCGGAAACGCATGAAATACGCATCGTGTGAACTCAGCCTAAGGGTATGTGCACACGATGCAGAAATGCTCAGGATTTTTTCCTGCAGCCGGCATGGATTTATATAGTGTGTGATGTCAAAAAATAAAAAATAAATATATACTTTACCCTCTGATGGCCCCCGGTGTCCGGCTTCATCGGTCCCGGCTGCCGGCAGTGAAGACTGTAGGACCTTCCGACGTCAGCGTCACGTGACCCGTCACATGACTCTGACGTCAGCGAAGGTCCTTCATTCAACCGCGAAGTGCGCGGGAAGCCGGCAGGACGCAGCGCGGGCCGTCAGAAGGTGAGAATATATATATTTTTTATTTTATTCTTTTTTTTTTAATGGTACCTGGGTCTGGATGAGAGTCCTCTCATGCACACCCGGGTACCATCCGCACATTAGACCGCATGAAAAGCGCATCAACATATACAGTGATGCGGATTCCATGCGGTCTAATGCAAGTCAATGGCGACAAAAGAGCAGCGTTTCCGCAAAATTAATTGACATGCTGCGGATTTTGGACCGCAGAGTTTACGCTGCGGAAAAATCCGCATCATGGGCACAGCACATGCGGATTTCCATTGGGGAACATTGCTGCCCTTCTACCATGCGTTTTTCATGCGTTTCCGCGGCGTTTACGCAACTGCAAAAACGCCGCGGAAACGCATGAAAAACGCATCGTGGGAACTCAGCCTAAGTCTTGGAGTCCTAAGTGCTATGATAAATGTTGTAATAGTCGCATTGCGGCTGTGGTAAAAGGGGAATTACCTGTACCTATTCAGGATTTTTGGAAGGTTTTTTCAGAGGAGGAGTCGCAAGTTTTACCTCCTCATAGGGACTATGATTGCACCATTGAGTTTGTTTCTGGAGCTACTCTTCCCAAGAGTCGCTTATTAAATCTGACTATCCCTGAAAGAAAGGCCTTGGAGGAATACATACAGACGAGCTTGGCTGCTGGTCACATTAGACCTTCTAAGTCGCCTGTGGCCGTTGGATTTTTCTTTGTTAAAAAAAAAGACGGTGGTTTACGTCCATGTCTGGACTTTCGTGAAATTAATAAGATAACCGTACGCAATTCCTACCCATTGCCGTTAATTCCAGACTTGTTTATACCAGTTAGTGGGGACCAAGTGGTTCTATAAAATTGATCTCCGGGGGGCATACAATTTGTTACGAATGAAGGAGGGTGATGAATGGAAAACTGCTTTTAACACTCCGGTAGGTCATTTTGTGAATCTGGTGATGCCCTTCGGTCTTACCAATGCACCCGCGTTTTTTCAGAACCTTATTAATGACATCCTGAGACCTTTGATTGGCAAGAATGTGGTTGTGTATTTGGATGACATTCTGATTTATTCACCAGATCTGGATTCCCATTGGCAGAGCGTACGTGAGGTGTTGCAGTTATTGAGTGATAATTCACTTTTTGCTAAGCTGGAGAAATGTGAGTTCGCTGTGCAGAGAATTAGTTTTTTGGGCTACATTATCTCCAGCGAGGGCTTTGAGATGGACCCGGTGAAAGTTCAGGCTGTGCAGGAATGGCCTAGGCCTATTGGTTTGAAATCGATACAGAGATTTTTGGGTTTCGCCAATTATTACAGGAAATTCATTAAGAATTTTTCTATAATTGTTAAGCCACTGACTGATCTCACCAGGAAAGGTGCGAATACGGTCCAGTGGACTACTGAGGCCATTGAAGCTTTTGTGTATCTCAAGGAGAGGTTCAGTTCTGCCCCTATCCTTATGCAGCCTGATGAGACCAAGCCTTTTTTGGTCGAGGTTGATGCTTCTTCGGTGGGGGTCGGTGCAGTTTTGTCTCAGGAGAACAAGGATGGAGTACATCCCTGTGATTTTTTTTCAAAAAAATTTTCAGAAACCGAACTTAATTACGATGTTGGTAATCGGGAATTGTTGGCTATTAAACTTGCGTTTGAACATTGGCATAATTTCTTGGAAAGTGCTAAATTTCCTGTTCACAGATCATAAGAATTTGATCTATCTGGATGCTGCCAAACGCTTGAATGCCCGTCAAGCTAGGTGGGCACTTTTTTTTTCTCGGTTTAATTTTTCTGTTACCTATATCCCTGGTACTAGGAATGTTAAAGCCGATGCTTTATCTCGCAGCTTTTCCCCCATGGTTGGTACCGAGGAGGAGGAGAGCATTTTACAGGAAGGAGTTGTGGTAGCAGCATTAGACTCTGTTTTGGAAGAAGGGATTCTGAAAGCCCAAGAGGATGCCCCATCTAACACTCCTCATGGGAGATTGTTTGTGCCTAGAACCTCTAGGAGAGATTTGTTTGTGGGGTATCATGAGTCTCGGTTGGCAGGTCATCCAGGAATTTCTGGGACTAAGAGACTTATCAGTCGCAGTTTTTGGTGGCCCGGGTGGCAGAAGGAAGTCATCAAGTGGGTGCGTCAGTGTACGGTGTGTGCTAGGTCAAAGGCTTCCCATACCCCTGCTGCGGGGTTGCTTTGACCTCTGGAGGTTCCTAGTGCGCCTTGGACGCATTTGGCAATGGATTTTATTACTGACCTTCCTGTGTCCGAGGGTTTCACTGACATCTGGGTGGTCGTGGACCGTTTTAGCAAGATGTGTCATTTGGTTCCATTCATTAAGCTACCCTGCGCTAAGACACTCGCTAAGGCGTTTGTTAAGGAAATTGTCAGGCACCATGGCGTTCTCACCAACATTGTTTCTGATAGGAGACCTCAGTTTGTGGCTCGCTTTTGGCGTGCTTTTTGTGACAGGTTGGGAGTCCATTTGTCATTTTCGTCTGGTTATCATCCTGAGTCTAATGGACAGACTGAAAGAAAGAACCAGGATGTGGAACAGTTTTTGCGTTGATTTGTGACAGACAATCAAGAGGGGTGGTCTGAGTTTCTGCCACTCGCAGAATTTGCTCTTAACAACCATACATCCTCCTCTGCTGGGTGTTCTTTTTTTGTTGTACTGGGAGACATCCGTCTTTTGGTTCGTTCTCCAAATTGCGGTCGGCGGTGCCGGAGGAGTAGAATTTTTCCGGTGACTTGGAGAGAGTTTGGACTAATGTACGTTGTAACCTTCAAGAGGCTAACAAAAAGTCCAAGAAGTATTTTAACAGGAAATGTAAAGAGGTTTTGTTTACTGTGGGTGACATGGTTTGGTTGTCCTCAAAGAATCTGCGATTCAGGATTTCCTCTAAAAAATTGGGTCCGAAGTTTGTGGGGCCTTTTAAGGTGCTTCAGGTGGTTAACCAGTCTGCTGTTAGGTTGGAGGTTCCCTCCTCCTGGAAGATTAATCCTGTGTTTCATGTTTCCTTGTTGAAAAAGGCTGATGTATCGGATAGGGAGGCCACTGTCACAGTTCCTCCGGTGGTGGAAGACGGCGAATATGAAATTTCTTGTATCCTGAATTCCAGAGAGCATAGAGGGAGATTGCAGTATCTCGTCGCTTGGAAAGGTTTCGGTCCCGAGGAATAACTCCTGGGTTAAGGCGGATGATGTCTCTGCCCCTAGACTTGTCAGAGCTTTCCACAGGAGATTTCCAGATAGGCCTGGGCCTGGAGGATCCGGAGGATCCTCATAAAAGAGGGGGTACTGTTAGAACCCTCCTGTTTGTTTTTGTTTCTATCTTGTGTTTTGCGGTCACGTGACCATCTTCCTATTTATTCCAGCTCCACCCTTCTGGCCTTGCTAGACTTCAGTGTTGTTTAGACTGTCTTTCTAGCCAGGTGCTTTTGTGCCTATCTATCTCTAGTTTGCTTGGTCCTCTGGACCTCTAGTACTTTTGTCAGTTTTTCTTTTGCTCTGCAACAACTTCTGTTAGGAGGTGTCCCATTTTTGTCCCAGTCCTTAGTTCTTTTAGGGACCCCTTCCTTTCTCTATAGGTCTCCGTTCAGACTAGCCGAGGACGAAGGCGGGTCTGTTCACAAGGAACAGGTTGCCTGCTACAACGTAGGGACTCAGCTTAGTCTTACTGTGGGGACAGCTCTCCCCTTCTTTCCCTAGTTTATGTTGCAGATCATAATAATCTTGGATCTACTCATACTTAACAGACAGAACCTTCAGTGTTTCTCACTCACACACCACCTCCTCATCTCGCATCCTATCTGTCAGTGTTCCCCAAGGTTAAGTCATAGGACCCCTGCTCTTCTCCATCTACACCTTCGGCCTGGGACAGCTCATAGAGTCCCACGGCTTTCAGTATCATCTCTATGCTAACGACACACAGATTTACCTCTCTGGACCTGATATCACCTCCTTACTAACCAGAACCCCAAAATGTCTGTTCGCTATCTCATCCTTCTTCTCTGCTAGATTTCTAAAACTTAACATGGATAAAACAGAATTCATCATCTTTCCCCCATTTCACTCAGCCTCCCCATCTGACCTATCCATCAAAATCAATGGCTGTCCACTTTCCCCAGTCCCACAAGCTCGCTGCATCAGAGTAACCCTGGACTCTAACCTCTCCTTCAAGCCACATATCAAAGCCCTTTCCTCCTCCTGCCGACTCCAACTCAAAAACATGGATCCGCATATTCCTCAACCATGAATCTGCAAAAACACTAGTGCACGCCCTCATCATCTCCCGCCTCGACTACTACAGCCTCCTGCTCTGTGGCCTCCCCGCTAACACTCCCGTACCCCTCCAATCTATCCTAAACTCTGCTGCCCGACTAATCCACCTGCCTTCCGCCTACTCCCCAGCCTCTCCTCTCTGTCAAATGCTTCACTGACTCCTCATTGCCCAGAGACTCCAGTTCAAAACCCTAACCGTGGCATACCAAGCCATCCACTACCTGTCTCCTCCATACATCTGTGACCTAGTCTCCCGGTACACACCTACACGCAACCTACGATCCTCACAAGATCTCCTTCTCTACTCCCCTCTTATCGTTTCTTCTCACAATTGCATACAAGATTTCTCCCGTGCATCCCCCCTACTCTAGAACTCTCTACCCCAAAACATCAGACTCTCGCCTACCGTGGAAACCTTCTAAAGGAACCTGAAAACCCACCTCTTCCGAAAAGCCTACAACCTGCAGTAATCATTGCTCCACCACACCGCTGCATGACCAGCTCTACCCTCACCTACTGTATCCTCACCCATCCCTTGAAGATTGTGAGACATCGCAGGTAGGGTTCTCTCTCCTCCAGAACCAGTTTGCCATTGCATTTTTGTTCAAGATTTTTGCAATTGTGTTTGCTATGTATACCCCCTTTTTCACATGTAAAGCACCATGGAATAAATGGAGCTAGAATAATAAATAATAATAATAAAGTGCCACACACAGTGTCCTGGTATCTCATCCATGCTCTTTCTATTTTATCTTTCATTTGCAGAGATATTAGCAATGAAAGTATTTGGCGCCTAATGAGTTAAAAAAAATTAAGTCCAAGTAGATGTTATCAGAGTTTTCACTGGGGGTGCGAAATTCGTCTCCCTGCATGATGCTGACCAATTATAAGCAGACGACAACACTGAAAAGAAAGATGATCACATCCCCACCATAGCTTAGAGCAGATTTCTCAGTGTCTAAGATGTAAGGATACAGACCTGGTCTCCTGGGCTAACCTCCTGCATGATTAGAGCACACAACTGACTAATACCTTTCAGTTAAGGTCTCTGTGGGTGAAGGGGCAGCACAAGAGAGTTTAGTTGTGCAACATTACAAACCTTTCTAACAGCTTTCCTCCTCTTATGGCACTCTCACCTCTGCTGTTCTGCGCCTATCCCAAACTGCCTGTCCAGAAATGAGAGCACAGTATCACACTTAGATCCGTTGTGCTCAACTTGTACTCATTCTGCAGTGAGATTAGAGCAGACTGTCATTGCATTTCACCATAGAAGTAACCCAGAACACACTGCTCCTGTGTGAGGTGTAATAACAGCCTAATATCACTGCAGAAAGAATACAAGTTGCTTGAGCACAGAAGACATAAGTGTGATACTGGCACACTCCATAATCAGGAGAGTCAATAAAAGGGTTTGTAATGTGACACAGAGAAACTCAGCTGTGCGGCTCCTTCCTTGTCTAAGAGCTGTTACCTCTGCTTTCTAATCATGCAGAAGGTTAGACCAGGAGATCAGGACTCTCCATCATTACACATCTTAGGCTAGGTTCCCACGATGAGCTTTTGGTGAGTTTTTGATGTTGCAGAATTTCTGCACCCATTAAGATAGGTTACTTGCATTATTTCTAAAATATGCAGCGTAAAAACTCACTAAAAACTCATAGTGAGAACGTAGCTTTATACCCTAAGAAACCCGCTTTGAGCTATGGTGGGGGCGTGTTCTTCTTTTCTTTGAGTGTTGCTGCTTGCTTATGATTGGTCAGCATCATACAGGAGAAATCTGCAGCATATTTAAGGATTTCTCACAAGCCTCATTCGGGTAAGGCTGGGTGCCCACGTAGCGTTTTTCAAGCGTTTATGCTGCGGAATTTCCGCAGCATAAACGCTTGTGAAACGCTAGGTAATCCGCACCCCATGGTCCCCAAGGGGATTCCGCATGTTCTATGCACATGTTTCGGATTTTTCCCCAGCGTTTATGCTGTGTACAAAAATCCGCAGCATGTCATTTAATTTTGCAGAAGCGCAGCGGAACTCCCGCCATTGACTTGCATTGAGACGCATAGAAACCGCGACTGTACATTTTTACAAGCGGCTTCTATGCGTCTCTATGTGCGGATGGTACCCAGTTCTGGAGGAGAGGAGACTCTCATCCAGACCTGGGTACCATTGTACCTGTAAAAAAAGAATAAAAAAACAAATAAAGTTTATATTCACCTGTCCGGCGGCTTCTCTCTGAATGCCGGCATCGCTTGAGGACCTGCGGTGACGTCACAGTCATGTGACCGCAGGCCCTTCACCGCTCTGTCTCGCGATATGCCGGCATCCAGGAACCAGACAGGAAGCAGCGCTGCAGCCACGTCGGGCATCAGGGGTGAGTATAGCTTTATTTGTTTTCATTTTTACAGTTCACACTGTATAAATCCATGCTGTTTGCATGGATTTATACAGTGTGACCTAGTTGTCAAGCACTTTCCAAGTGATGCTAAAATCGCCTGGAAAGCGCTTGTCAATCTGCATGCGTTTTTTCTGCCAGGGAGATGCAGAAATGCTGCAGAAATTTTCTGCTTCATTTCTGCATCGTGGGCACATAGCCTAAATGCAAAAAGGTAAATAAAATTACCAAAATTTCCACAACAAAAGTGTAGCTCTACCTACAGCGTATTCACACCCAGACTATAAGATTATGGCCGGTCTCTGGGTGGGTGTTTTTTTACACAGTAGTCAGAACCTACAACATTGTGGTGCCGTGCATTACATGAGCTATACTAAGGGAGTGCCTGTCAGCATAGAGCGAATACGTCCATATACCGACCAGCAGAAAGTGTAAGAGAAGAACTATAGAAGGATGGACCATAGTGGAGCATTCCGGACTGGAGCAACATAAGGAGCCAGAAGGCTTCCCCCCGGTATTCCATGCTATGTGCTCCTTATAAAGTGACATCTCTCCATAGACCCCTCTGTGAAGACCACCCCCTTATCCAGATGATACATTCTCACTTCCACCATATATAATGTATACTGGCCATTTTTTTTTTTTTTTTCAGAAAATCACCAATTTTGGGTCGTCAGCTGTAGAAGAAGAAATGCTTTACACCAGTGCTGGGAACCTATGGCAGCGTGCAGAGGGGGTAGTAGAGCCCTCCTGGGGGGCACCATGGCCGCAGCACTAGCGCTACTGGATCGGGCCGGCGGGGAGAACTCTGAGCCGCCGAGTGCCGGCACCAGCTCCGCTACTGCAGCTAGATGTGCGATCTCTCTCGGACGGAAACACATCGAGCTGGAGTGTATTGCAGCGCACGAACTAGCCAGGCCCGAGCGCTGCAATACACGCTACAGGCCAATCAGAGGCCAGCAACGGCTGGCCAATCAGAAGCCAGCATGACGTCGGCCGCTCAATCAGAGGCCAACGGCATCCGGCCAATCAGAGGCCAGCATGACTTCAGCCGGCCAATCAGCGGCTTCCGCCAATCAGAAGCCAGAATGACGTCGGCCGGCCAATCAGAGGCCAGCGACATCCGGCCAATCAGAGGCCAGCATGACCTCGGCCGGCCAATGAGAGGCCAGCGGCTTCCGGCAATCAGAGGCCAGCATGACGTCGACCGGCCATTCAGAGACCAGCATGACGTCGGCCGGTCAATCAGAGGCCAGCATGAATTCGGCCGGACAATCAGAGGAAAGCGGCTTCCGGACAATCAGAAGCGGCTGCCGGACAATCAGAGGCCAGCATGACGACGACCGGTCAATCAGAGGCCAGCGTCTGCCGGCCAATCAGAGGCCAGCATGACGTCAGCCGGCCAATCAGAGGCCAGCGGCTTCCTTCCAATCAGAGGCCAGCATGAATTCGGCCGGCCAATCAGAGGCCTGCGGCTTCTGGCCAATCAGAGACCAGCATGACGTTGGCCGGCCAATCAGAGGCTAGCAACTTCCGGACAATCAGAAGCGGCTGCCGGCAAATCAGAGGCCAGCATGACGTCGGCTGGCCAATCAGAGGCCAGCGGCCGCTGGCCTCTGATTGGCCGGCAGCGTGTACTGCAGCGCGCACGGACCTGGCTAGTACGTGCGCGGCAATACACTTCAGCTAGATGTGCCGACTACAGGAGAGGACGCTGCGCGGGAGAAGAAGGAAGGTGAGGAGGAGGGTTTATTATGTGTTTTTTTTTTTTTTTTAATATGGGATGCACAATGGCTGGGGGGGGGGGAGAGGGAGCATATATACCAGGATTGAGGGGAGGGCCAGCATATATACCAGGATTGAGGGGAGGGTCAGCATATATACCAGGATTGAGGGGAGGGCCAGCATATATACGAGGATTGAGGGGAGGGCCAGCATGTATACCAGTATTGAGGGGAGGGCCAGCATATACACCAGGATTGAGGGGAGGGCCAGCATATATACCAGGATTGAGGGGAGGGCCAGCATATATACCAGGATTGAGGGGAGGGCCAGCATATATACCAGGATTGAGGGGAGGGCAGCATATATACCAGGATTGAGGGGAGGGCCAGCATTTATACCAGGATTGAGGGGAGGGCCAGCATATATACCAGGATTGAGGGGAGGGCCAGCATATATACCAGGATTGAGGAGAGGGCCAGCATATATACCAGGATTGAAGGGAGGGCCAGCATATATACGAGGATTGAGGGGAGGGCCAGCATATATACCAGGATTGAGGGGAGGGCCAGCATATATACCAGGATTGAGGGGGGGGCAGCATATATACCAGGATTGAGGGGAGGGCCAGCATATATACGAGGATTGAGGGGAGGGCCAGCATATATACCAGTATTGAGGGGAGGGCCAGCATATACACCAGGATTGAGGGGAGGGCCAGCATATATACCAGGATTGAGGGGAGGGCAGCATATATACCAGGATTGAGGGGAGGGCCAGCATTTATACCAGGATTGAGGGGAGGGCCAGCATATATACCAGGATTGAGGGGAGGGCCAGCATATATACCAGGATTGAGGGGAGGGCCAGCATATATACCAGGATTGAGGAGAGGGCCAGCATATATACCAGGATTGAAGGGAGGGCCAGCATATATACCAGGATTGAGGGGAGGGCCAGCATATATACCAGGATTGAGGGGAGGGCCAGCATATATACCAGGATTGAGGGGAGGGCCAGCATATACACCAGGATTGAGGGGAGGGCCAGCATATATACCAGGATTGAGGGGAGGGCAGCATATATACCAGGATTGAGGGGAGGGCCAGCATATATACCAGGATTGAGGGGAGGGCCAGCATATATACCAGGATTGAGGGGAGGGCAGCATATATACCAGGATTGAGGGGAGGGCCAGCATTTATACCAGGATTGAGGGGAGGGCCAGCATATATACCAGGATTGAGGGGAGGGCCAGCATATATACCAGGATTGAGGAGAGGGCCAGCAAATATACCAGGATTGAAGAGAGGTCCAGCATATATACCAGGATTGAAGGGAGGGCCAGCATATATACCAGGATTGAGGGGAGGGCCAGCATATATACCAGGATTGAGGGGAGGGCAGCATTTATACCAGGATTGAGGGGAGGGCCAGCATATATACCAGGATTGAGGGGAGGGCCAGCATATATACCAGGATTGAGGAGAGGGCCAGCATATATACCAGGATTGAAGAGAGGGCCAGCATATATACCAGGATTGAAGGGAGGGCCAGCATATATACCAGGATTGAAGGGAGGGCCAGCATATATACCAGGATTGAGGGGAGGGCAGCATTTATACCAGGATTGAGGGGAGGGCCAGCATATATACCAGGATTGAGGGGAGGGCCAGCATATATACCAGGATTGAGGAGAGGGCCAGCATATATACCAGGATTGAAGAGAGGGCCAGCATATATACCAGGATTGAAGGGAGGGCCAGCATATATACCAGGATTGAGGGGAGGGCCAGCATATATACCAGGATTGAGGGGAGGGCCAGCATATATACCAGGATTGAGGGGAGGGCCAGCATATATACCAGGATTGAGGGGAGGGCCAGCATATACACCAGGATTGAGGGGAGGGCCAGCATATATACCAGGATTGAGGGGAGGGCAGCATATATACCAGGATTGAGGGGAGGGCCAGCATATATACCAGGATTGAGGGGAGGGCCAGCATATATACCAGGATTGAGGGGAGGGCAGCATATATACCAGGATTGAGGGGAGGGCCAGCATTTATACCAGGATTGAGGGGAGGGCCAGCATATATACCAGGATTGAGGGGAGGGCCAGCATATATACCAGGATTGAGGAGAGGGCCAGCATATATACCAGGATTGAAGAGAGGGCCAGCATATATACCAGGATTGAAGGGAGGGCCAGCATATATACCAGGATTGAGGGGAGGGCCAGCATATATACCAGGATTGAAGGGAGGGCCAGCATATATACCAGGATTGAGGGGAGGGCCAGCATATATACCAGGATTGAGGGGAGGGCCAGCATATATACCAGGATTGAAGGGAGGGCCAGCATATATACCAGGATTGAGGGGAGGCCCACCATATATACCAGGATTGAGGGGAGGGCCAGCATATATACCAGGATTGAGGGGGGCAGCATATATACCAGGATTGAGGGGAGGGGCAGCATATATACCAGGATTGAGGAGAGGGCCAGCATATATACCAGGATTGAAGAGAGGGCCAGCATATATACCAGGATTGAAGGGAGGGCCAGCATATATACCAGGATTGAGGGGAGGGCCAGCATATATACCAGGATTGAAGGGAGGGCCAGCATATATACCAGGATTCAGGGGAGAGCCAGCATATATACCAGGATTGAGGGGAGGGCCGGCATATATACCAGGATTGAGGGGAGGGTCTGCATATATACCAGGATTGACGGGAGGGCCAGCATATATACCAGGATTGAGGGGAGGGCCAGCATTTATACCAGGATTGAGGGGGGGGGGCAGCATATATACCAGGATTGAGGGGGAGCCAACATATATATCAGGATTGAGGGGAGGGCCAGCATATATACCAGGATTGAGGGGAGGGCCAGCATATATACCAGGATTGAGGGGGGGGCCAGCACATATACCAGGATTGAGGGGAGGGCCAGCATATATACCAGGATTGAGGGGAGGGCCAGCACATATACCAGGATTGAGGGGAGGGCCAGCATATATACCAGGATTGAGGGGAGGGCCAGCATATATACCAGGATGTGGGTGAGCACATTCTTTATTTCTGCAGTCTCTTACCCCTGCTCCTGTCTGTGGCTGCTCTATGCTGCCCTCGCCTGCTCTTTGTATCAGTTGTTTGTATCAGTAAAACCTCAATATTTAGGATAAATTGCCGTGTTGGCACTTGGCGATAAATAAGTGGGTTTTGGATTGCAGTTTGGGCACTCGGTCTCTAAAAGATTCGCCATCACTGTTTTAAACCAATCAATGTGCAAATATCAACATTTTTGAGAAAATACAATACATTTGATCAGATGTCAAAAAATATTCCAGAAAAAAAAATTGTGATCAGAAATCATAAAGAAAAATTAACTCTTTAATACCATTTTTACCAAAAATACATTGTAAAAAAAAAGAAGTGTAATTTTCTACAGTACAATATTTATTTCTATTTTTCTCAAATGAATTTTCATTTTAGGCCCCCCAAAAATTGAAAATCAATGTAAAAAGTGTATTTTAATACAATAAAAAAAATCAGGGTAATTGTTCAGTTGTATTGCCAGTTTTACAGCACGACCCGTAGCGATTTACGATCCCACAGGCCGATGAGCTACAATCTTCCTGAGAAAGGATTCATCAATGTATCAGATGCTTTCTTGCATGTTTCTACATGGAGCAATACACATATGTTCCATGTCCCTTCCTCTAAGAAACCTTCAATGAACCCTGATAGGATCTACAGAGAATAGACAAGACGTCCTTTACAGTGTTACACACTTACTCGATACTCAGTCTAATTTCATCATTCATTTTACTTTCTGCTTATAAATGCATTCATTAAAATAATGAATATCTGCATTGAGGACAGTAGAAGAACTAGTTTGTGTTTGTTCATCAAGATGCATTATCTTGGTCTCGTCTTGGCACTGTTAACTGTTGGTAGGTAGCAGAGTACTGGAGAGGCTGCTACCGTCGTTCAGAGAGTTGCTCCGGTGCGGTGTTCTGTTGGTAGACTGACCGCTTTGTTGGTTTGCTATCAGGTGGTGAATCATATCGGTTATGAGATTGAGTTTATGATCCATTTGAGTTACCTACAAATATATAAAACAAAATTCAAACAAAGAAAATAGCATAGATACAGACCACACTCCATACACATTTCACACTACCCATGAGCGCTGCCTGATATTGTAGCTTATCTGTAGCACCCTGAGGATTCGGCTGCTACAGGGGTATTGCACCTCAACCCAGAGGTGTGATATTCCACTCCCGGGTAAGGAAGGAGTGTGGAACTGAGCTCAGATAGACTGCATGCACTACATACATCCCATTCCAGAGGAGCAGGCCGACGGTACTCCCACTTAGAAATGTGCAGGTACAACCGAGCCTGTTCCTGGCTGGAGTGGGAGGGGGGTGGTACATCCCATGTAGTGTAGGGGCAGATAGGGGGAGCAGTCTGGGTAGTGATAGGAGCTCATTGGGTGCTGGTCACCTGAGCTCACACATAGAGGGATATATAAGGAGGGCACCAACTTAGATCAGGGTCAGACGCTGAGAACAAGTCAGTTGGAGAGGAGAGAGAAGGAAACAGCAGCCCTGGAGAGAGAGAGAGTGGAGCAGAGAAAGACCCAGAGGGGGAAGACTGAAGGGACCCAAGAACCCAAATTAGAGCACCGGGTGAGGAGTCAGCAAGAGGGTACCGGAACCCAAGCTGGTGGGGGCAAAGACATTCCCCAGCCAGAGACCGGAGACCGTGGGCAGTGTCTGTCACGGTCACCCACCACATTCACCCCGAAGGCACACCACATGAAGGGTCAGGGAACCCAGGGCCAAGGGTGTCCCAAAAGAAGGCCCGAGGGAGCTGGACCTAGGTGAATCACTGGTGGGGACGGCTGAAGAAAGGACAGAGGGAGAGCTCAGGGCCACACTCTGGACTTGTTTGGGGGTTGGCTGGATCCAGGACCTGGTGGACGCAGCACGGCTCGGGTGGTCACTAGCAGCTGGAGTGACCAGTACAACATCTGCAGTAAGTAAACACCCTTAACTGCACAACCCGAGTCTGTCTTCATTGCCGGCTGCACCGCACCACCACAACCCCCATCCTCTGCGCCTGTCCCCTCTGAGGCTATACCCCTCCCGTTGGGGGTTATCCCACCAAGCTGCGCATCCACCATCAGCCTCAGCGGACCCTGCTGCAGCGGCGGCCACAGTGACCGCATCACAACGGGTGGCGTAGTCGACACAAAAGAACTTTAGTAACATCTGTAAAGCTGCCACATAACACTTAGCTTGACGCCCTGGGCACGGGACCGGGTCACAGCCGCTCGGAGACTACAACCCCCCATCTGATCCGGTGCCGGGTATTCCCCTCAAAAAGGAATATGTCCCAGGGGGCGCGTCAACTTTGGCGTAGTCGGCAGGATTACGTGCCCGCAACACCCGGGTACTGCGTGCCTGAAGAAAAGTGCAAGTTTACCTCAGAAAGAAGTCTCCCGCCGGTCCCGGAGGGTCCACGCCATCGGACTCCATCACCAGTCGTTTCCCGCCGATTGTCCGCCATTTCCAACTTGTTCCCGCCATCTGCAGAGTTTCCCGCCACTGGGCGACGCTTCCCGCCAAAACCGCAGATTTCCCGCCTTGGAAGAGCAGCGGACGCCATTATGGGCGTGCCAAAGGAGGGCAAGAGGCCACCTCCCATCGTGGGCCAGGACAGAAAATGGCGCCAAAAGTGGAAACCGCCCCCACCAACAGAGACTGTGATGCTGGAGGTGTCTGTCAGCGTGAAAGAACTCCCCCTGGAGCTGACAGTCACCGAGTTGCCCCGGGACCGCCCTCGAAGTGGGAGGAGACGAAAGAGAAGAGAAAAGATGGGTGTCGCTTGGAGCAGTCTGGAGCGAGCGCACCCGGAGGCAAGAGGTCTAACAAGGAGTAGCGGAGGAGCTCACCCGGAGATGGAAAGAAAGCAGAACAGCACCGGCCCGCTGGCCAGGAGTCTGCTAGAGACCGAGGAAGGAGGGCAGAGCAGCACCGGCCCGCTGGCCAGGAGCCTGCCGGAAGCCGAGCAGAGCAGCACCGACCCGATGGTCAGGAGCCTGCTAGAGTCCACAACCCCGCTAGGTCTAGCGGAGATCTTAGCGCAGCTCCCCCGAGACCGGGAGTGTGCACAAACTGCCCTGGAGGGCCTCGCAAGGAGGATGGCCCGGGTACAGCGTGAGATACTGGCGGAGTGGAGCCGGGAGATGACCCAGCAAGCTGAGACCAGTCAACGGAGCACGCTACCCTGGAAGAGGAAGCAGACCGCCTCTGAGGATGGCGCGGGAGGACCCAAGGCCGGAGACGGCGCCGAGGAGGGAGCCGAACGCATGGAGGCAGGTAAAGGGGACGCCTATACCCCAAGCCGTGACACCACTTACCTGCCCCAGCTCCCCGTCGCAGAGCCCGAAAGTCCCCCTGCTGTGCCCGTAGCCGCCATGTCACCGCCATGGACTAGGCCCCGACCGGAAGCCGCCGCAGCGACCCCTGTGACGTCACGCGCCTCGACCCGGAGCGTGACAAAGCAGGAATTACCACCAGCCTGGTCGCAAGGCCTAGTACCCCCGGGCGCCGCACCACCAACAGCGCCCCCTACCTCCGCGGAGCCTCCGGCCTGGCCGCAAGGCCAGGTAGCCCAGGGCGCCGCCGTTCTTACGGTGCCCTTCACCTTCCAGATACCCCAGGCCTGGCCGCAAGGCCCGGGCAACCCGGGCGCTAACACCACCGCGCCCATCACAAGAGGACCCGGACGGGTCTGAAGAAACATCATATCAAAAAAGAGCAGGAGGAAGACGCCGTTGAGTGCGGCAGAGAAGGAGCTGTAAATAGTTACCCAATCGGGGTATATAGAAACTGGAACTGTTGCTGCTGCTAAAATAGTCCCTGTTGGGACCAGTGAACTGTTTTACCCGTTAACCTCTTCATCCTACAGGCTGAGGACTGTGAGCAGCCATTCCCTTTCCTCTAACTGGCCGAGGACTCAGAGCGGCCAACTTTCAACTTTCCCTGTATATAGTTGCGCGTCCTAAAGCGCCCCCTACCGGTTTTATAGAAAACCAGTATTTTCTAAGAGACTGTCGCACTTTTCCCGGACACACGTTGCACAGTGTCCGGAGGAGGAACCAGAGACAAGAGAAGTCTACGAGAATGTTTATATAAAAAGTTTTATATATATATAATGTTTATATGTTTTATATGTTCATATAAAAATTTTGTATGTTTTGGTGTTTTATGTCTTACAGCCCGAGGACGTGCTGTGATTTACCAGGGGGGAATGTAGCACCCTGAGGATTCGGCTGCTACAGGGGTATTGCACCTCAACCCAGAGGTGTGATATTCCACTCCCGGGTAAGGAAGGAGTGTGGAACTGAGCTCAGATAGACTGCATGCACTACATACATCCCATTCCAGAGGAGCAGGCCGACGGTACTCCCACTTAGAAATGTGCAGGTACAACCGAGCCTGTTCCTGGCTGGAGTGGGAGGGGGGTGGTACATCCCATGTAGTGTAGGGGCAGATAGGGGGAGCAGTCTGGGTAGTGATAGGAGCTCATTGGGTGCTGGTCACCTGAGCTCACACATAGAGGGATATATAAGGAGGGCACCAACTTAGATCAGGGTCAGACGCTGAGAACAAGTCAGTTGGAGAGGAGAGAGAAGGAAACAGCAGCCCTGGAGAGAGAGAGAGTGGAGCAGAGAAAGACCCAGAGGGGGAAGACTGAAGGGACCCAAGAACCCAAATTAGAGCACCGGGTGAGGAGTCAGCAAGAGGGTACCGGAACCCAAGCTGGTGGGGGCAAAGACATTCCCCAGCCAGAGACCGGAGACCGTGGGCAGTGTCTGTCACGGTCACCCACCACATTCACCCCGAAGGCACACCACATGAAGGGTCAGGGAACCCAGGGCCAAGGGTGTCCCAAAAGAAGGCCCGAGGGAGCTGGACCTAGGTGAATCACTGGTGGGGACGGCTGAAGAAAGGACAGAGGGAGAGCTCAGGGCCACACTCTGGACTTGTTTGGGGGTTGGCTGGATCCAGGACCTGGTGGACGCAGCACGGCTCGGGTGGTCACTAGCAGCTGGAGTGACCAGTACAACATCTGCAGTAAGTAAACACCCTTAACTGCACAACCCGAGTCTGTCTTCATTGCCGGCTGCACCGCACCACCACAACCCCCATCCTCTGCGCCTGTCCCCTCTGAGGCTATACCCCTCCCGTTGGGGGTTATCCCACCAAGCTGCGCATCCACCATCAGCCTCAGCGGACCCTGCTGCAGCGGCGGCCACAGTGACCGCATCACAACGGGTGGCGTAGTCGACACAAAAGAACTTTAGTAACATCTGTAAAGCTGCCACATAACACTTAGCTTGACGCCCTGGGCACGGGACCGGGTCACAGCCGCTCGGAGACTACAACCCCCCATCTGATCCGGTGCCGGGTATTCCCCTCAAAAAGGAATATGTCCCAGGGGGCGCGTCATATCCCTAACCAAATCAATGGGGCACTGAGTTGCAATACCAGACACACCCCATGGACAAGAGAGGCACAGTTTTGGGGAGAAATAAAGTAGATAGATCCTTTAATGCAATATTGGTTAGCCATTTAGACATTGTTGTTTTAATTGAAAACTATAGTTGGTGCGATTCTTTTCGCAGCACTGGGTCCATCAGCCACGTCAGTAATCTTTGGATGCTGGACAGGAGCCTCAAGACCTGCCTTCTACCTTCCAAGATTCCCTGCTTCTCTTCTGATTAGCTGCATCTTTATGGTTACAGCATGATGCATATGTGACATTGCATCAGGCCGGCTAATCACTAGAACAGCTGTGGATGCCGGGATGTAGGAGGTGGTTCTCAGGGCTCCGATGCAGCCGTCACAGATTATGGATGTGGCTGATGGACTGGGTCCTGCGAATTGACTCGCACCAACTCTATTGGAAACCTTTGTCAGATTGAACTACTTAATGAACTCAGAAAGAGCTTTCTGTCCACATCCATGAAAGTAGTAGCCAACACTTAAAGGGGTTTTCTACTACTCGGACATCTCCTTCTCCATATATATATTTTTGCCCTCAGTAAAATAATAACACCTATACTCCCTTCCAGTGTTCCAGCCGTGTCGGCATTGGCTCTCCTTGGGATCACGTGACATTGTTATGTCAAGTGATCCCTGCTGCCAATCAGCGCTGGCTTCACTCTTCCTGCCTCCAGTTATAGCACATACCTGTACATCCGGAGGAAGTAAGAGCAGCAACATCTCTCACTTCCTCTGGATGTATGCAAGTTGGCCAAAGGCGGGGAGAGTAAAGTCAGCACTGATTGCCCATAGGAATCATGAGACATAATGTCATGCTGTCACGCAAGGTGTGGGAAAGACTAAGTGCAACACAAAGGGAAAACGGAAAGGGAACCCAGACTAGGGAAAGTGGGGAGTGGAGAACTCCTAGGCTGATCTAGTGTCACCCTGTCTCCACTAATGTCCCTTTATTGGTTCTTCACCAATCGCCGCACGCATACCTCAGCCTGTCTATCCCTGGCATTAGGCTCAGGCTAGGGAACAGAAAGGATGAGCACTAGTTGATCCCCACTGAACACTAAAGACAACAAGGGGGGACAAACAAGGGAAAATCGCTTAGCTTTACTCGACTCCAGACAAATGCGCACACGTTCTCTAGCACCAGAGAGATAGAAGTACTGCTCTTGCTCAAGCCTTCACAAGGGGCAATGAATATCGCTGGCACCTCCATCTGGCTCACAAAAGGTATTTATACATCCAGGCCAGGGTGTTAATTAGCCCGTGGAAGCTAGCCCCTGGGTCCTAGAGATACATATTCTAAGAAGTTGTCTGTAAGGCCAAATGAAGAGATCTCCTGCAACCAACTGCAGGATGACTGTCTGTCACTTCTGACACACCCATGACACACGCAATCCCCAGGAGAGCCAGTGCAGACACCGCTGGAATAGTGCTGGCACTGGAGGTGAGTATAGGTGTTATTATTTTACTGGGGGACACACATATGGATTGAGAAGGAGTTGTCTGAGTAATGGAAAACCCCTTTAAGCCTCCATACACAATAGACTAAGCTAATAGTCTAAGGGGACATCCAGACTCTTCCCTGACAGATGAGGTCAGAGGAGGTAAAATTCAAACTGCCTGACCCTTAATGCCTGACCCTTTTGTTATTCAGGTGATAAGCTGCTGCCAGAGCCGTTTGGCAGTGATTTTCACAGTTCTCCACTTTGAAAACACATGAACATTTAACCAAGCCAAACCTTCTCGTGTATGAGAGTTGGGAGAGGTAGTGGACGGCCGAACCAGCAATCAACTTTCAGTTATTGTGTGGCCACCTTAACTTGTGTGTGCAAGTCACAGATGACCACAGGTATTTAGACTCTTTGCAGTGTATGAGCAGCACTGTAGAATTGGTGTCTGGATGCACCATTATGTATTTTACACTTTTTCAGAGAGTGAAAAATATTCTGTATGTAGTATGTGGTAATTGTCTGTATATCCTGTACTCCATGTGTGTATGTGTAAGTAGTAGCTGTGCATAATATAAATATATATGGTTTTATCTTATTTTCTTACCTTGTCCTCGACACGGTTCAATCTTGACCCAATTGTATTAGAGCCTCGATCTTTCACTTTATCTGGAAATAAATAAAAGTAAAAAAAAGTCATTTTTAAATTTACTAATAGAAATTAGCATTTTTTTGGGTCCACTGGCATTCAACCAAATTTGTGAAACTGTTTACGATTTACAGTTCAGAGAATATAACATGAGAAACGATTTACCTATTCTTCCACAAAGCGATGAAATATGGCATCCTTATTCTGGACAACCTCTTAAAAAAAGGCTTTCCCATTGTTACAAATGACGGCATGTTGCTTGGATTTGCCATCATATGGTGTCAGATTATTACCATTACTATTGTTAATTTCTCTAAAACATAGCATTTATTCCATTTCATAGTGGTAGGAAGTGGAATCTATCCAGAAAGAAACAGCGAGGGCTTCCCCAATGACTGGTCCAGTCTGTAAGAAAGGAAAAAAATCACTGGTGTAATCAAAAAGTATTTTTATTGAAGAGAAATTCTACCCAAAACTTGCAAACTGTCTCTTCCAGTGCCACCTATTGGAAGTAGCAATCCTAAAAGTCAATATCAACCTTTTAACAAGCCTTTCCACATGATTTAGGATAAATGGGAAACTAGAATCTCAATTTGCAGCCATGGTGTTTCGGGGTGTTGCCCCTCAGCAGTGCAAAGCATGAGATCTGATTTAGCTGTGTGAGAGACTTCAGAAGGAAAAACTTTACCCCTTAGATCCTAGTGAGGAGAGTGAAATGCCAGAGTAAGGAGGCTTATAAACCATGCAATGGCTCCCCAGGGAGCTTACGAGCCTCCTTACACTGGCATTTTTTAGACAAATCATCTTACTTTTCCTCTAAGGATTCAATTTTCTTCCTTTTTTTCTATTATTTTATCACTGTTGATGACTCCCACTGATTTGCTATAGCAATGAGATGTGCACATATATACATATATACAGTTGAAACCAGAAGTTTACATACACTATATAAAAAGACACATATGCATGTTTTTCTCAAAATCTGACATGAAATAAGAATAAACCTTTCCCGTTTTAGGTCAATTAGGATTACCATAATTTTTAATATTTGCCAAATGTTAGAATAATAAGAAAGATAATGTTTTAACCACTTCGCTCCAGAGCCTGTTTTTGCCTTCGTGACCGGGCCAATTTTTTCAATTCTGACCACTGTCACTTTATGAAGTAATTACTCTGGAACGCTTCAACGGATTCCCCTGATTCTGAGATTGTTTTTTCGTGACATATTGTACTTCATGATAGTGGTAAAATTTCTTTGATATCACTTGCGTTTATTTGTGAAAAAATCGGAAATTTGGCAAAAATTTAGAAAATTTTGCAATTTTCAAACTTTGAATTTTCATGCCCTTAAATCAGAGAGATATGTCACACAAAATAGTTAATAAATAACATTTCCCACATGTCTACTTTACATCAGCACAATTTTGGAACCAAAATTTTTTTTTTGTTAGGGAGCTATAAGGGTTAAAAGTTGACCAGCGATTTCTCATTTTTCCAACAACATTTACAAAAACATTTTTTTAGGGACCATATCATATTTGAAGTCACTTTGAGGGGTCTTTATGACAGAAAATACCCAAAAGTGACACCATTCTAAAAACTGCACCCCTCAAGGTGCTCAAAACCACATTCAAGAACTTTATTAACCCTTCAGGTGCTTCACAGGAATTTTTGGAATGTGGAAGAAAAAAATTAACATTTAACTTTTTTCACAAAAATGTTACTTTAGACCTAATTTTTTTTATTTTCACAGGGGTAACAGGAAAAAATGGACCCCAAAATTTTTTGTGCAATTTCTCTTGAGCGCGCTGATACCCCATATGTGAGGGAAAACCACTGTTTGGGCACACTGCAGGGCTCGGAAGGGAAGGAGCGCCATTAGACTTTTTGAATGTAAAATTTGTCTGAATAATTAGCAGACGCCATGTTGCGTTTGGAGAGCCCCTGATGTTCCTAAACAGTGGAAACCTCCCACAAGTGACACCATTTTGGAAACTAGACCCCTTAGGGAACATATCTAGATGTGAGGTGAGCACCTTGAACCCCAAGGTGCTTCACAGAAGTTTATAATATTGAGCTGTAAAAATAAAATTTTCACATTTTTCCCACAAAAACGTTTTATATCCCTTAATTTTGCATTATCATAAGGGTAATAGGATAAATTGCACCATGAAATTTATTGTGCAGTTTCTCCTGAACACGCCGATACCCCATATGTGGAGGCAAACCACTGTTTGGGCGCACGGCAGGGTTTGAAAGGGAAGGAGCTCCATTTGACTTTTTGAATGTAAAATTTGTTTGAATAATTAGCAGACGCCATGTTGCATTTGGGGAGCCCCTGATGTGCCTAAACAGTGGAAACCCCCCACAAGTGACACCATTTTGGATACTAGACCCCTTAGGGAACTTATCTAGATGTGTGGTGAGCACCTTGAACCCCAAGGTGCTTCACAGAAGTTTATAATATTGAGCTGTAAAAATAAAATTTTCACATTTTTCCCACAAAACCGTTTTTCATCCCTTAATTTTGCATTATCATAAGGGTAATAGGATAAATTGCACCATGAAATTTATTGTGCAGTTTCTCCTGAACACGCCGATACCCCATATGTGGAGGCAAATTACTGTTTGGGCGCATGGCAGGGTTTGAAAGGGAAGGAGCGCCATTTGACTTTTTGAATGGAAAATTTGTTTGAATAATTAGCAGACGCCATGTCGCATTTGGGGGGCCCCTAATGTGCCTAAACAGTGGAAACCCCCCACAAGTGCCACCATTTTGGAAACTAGACCCCTTAGGAAACTTATCTAGATGTGTGGTGAGCACCTTGCACCCCAAGTGCTTCACAGAAGTTTATAATATTGAGCCGTAAAAATACAATTTTCACATTTTTCCCACAAAAAATGTTTTTCATTCCCTAATTTTGCATTATCATAAGGGTAACAGGATAAATTGCACTGAGTACGCCGATACCCCATATGTGGGGGAAAAGCACTGCTTTGGTGTACGGCAGGGTTCGGAAGAGAAAGGAGCGCTATGTTGGCTGGGATAGGTGGCAGACACCATGTCACATTTGAAGAGTCGCTGACATGCCAAAACAGCAGAAACCCCCACAAGTGACCCCATTTTGTAAACTACATCTCTCAAGGAATTCATCTAGGGAAGTAGTGAGTATTTTTTAATTTTTAAATTTATACCATTGGGCAGTGAAAAAAGCATAATTATATTTTTACCACAAAAAAATGTTTTACCCTCAGATTTTACATTTTCACACAGGGCAATGGGTAAAAATGGTGCCGAAATGTGTCACACAATTTCTACTAAAAGTGGCAATACCCCATATGTGGCTGTATTGTACCGCTCAGCCATACGGCGAGATCTGGGGGGACGGAGTGCTATTTGACAATTGGAGAACAAATTATTGTAGAATAGGCATTTGAATTTGGGAGCACAACATTTTCTGAATTTCTTTTGGGGGCAAGGGCCATTTCGCTTTTCCAGAGCCTTTCTGCTACCAGTAACTTGGAAGTCCCTTATATTTTTAACAGATGACGGACCTGAGTGGGGACTAGCTTTTTTTGAGGACTGAGTTGAAGCTTTTATTGGGAACATTTTACGTAACATTTATCCGGCGCTCTAGGCTGAGCACTTACATCGGGGTTTCCATCTAAATTTCCAAGTGATGTAATTCAGATGAAACCCCTGCGGGATCCATTCACTATAATGAGGCAGCAGAGTTACTCTGGACTCCGTCTGGCCTCTGTTTAGCGGTGTCCTTTTTTTCAGAAGTGCACAAAACTGTGGCCAACCGCACTTTTATGCACGCCTAAAACAAATGACACCGTGGGATCCCAGGCCAGACGGCATCCACAGTGGCCTATATCTGCCTCATTAGAGGGAATCTTCCGTCATGGGTTTTGTCTGAATCACGTATTTCAGAGATTTACACGGAAACTCTTGTGTAAGCGCTCAGCGCAGAGCGCAGGATAAATGTGGGCAGAGCCTTACTGCGATCTTTGGGAGACATAATAAACAAATCAGTAGCCGGTGAAGAATTGGTTTTATTTATTTTTTACTCCTTTCCTCGTGTGATATAACTGATTAGATTACTTTATTCTTCGGGTCGGTGTGATTACAGCGATACCAGAATCATATCGGGTTTTTATGATTGACAGCTGTCACAGACTAAAAGACGCTTTTTTTTGCAAAATCTAGTTTTTGCATCACCATATTTTGAGAGCTATAATTTTTCCATATTTTGGCTGACAGAGTCATGTGATGGCTTGTTTTTTGCGGGACGAGTTGACATTTTTATTGGTACCATTTTTGGGTACGTGACATTTTTTGATCGCTTTCTATTCCGTTTTTTGGGAGGTAAAATTAACAAAAACCAACAATTCAGGAATTGTTTTTTGAGGGTTTTTTTTTATGCCGTTCTGCGTGTGGTAAAAGTGATCAGGCAGCGTTATTCTTCGGGTCAGTACATTTACAGCGATGCTACACTTACTGTATTTTTTTTATTTTTTGGCGCTTTTACACAATAAAACAATTTTATGCTTTATTCTGAGCGCTATAACTTTTTTATTTTTCGGCTGATGGAGCTGTATGGCGGCTTTTTTTTTGCGGAACAAGATGACGTTTTCAGCGGTACCATTTTTATTTCTATTTTGCTTTTTGATCGCATTTTTTTCCACTTTTTGTTTGGCGATATGATGAAAAAGCATATTTTTTTGCCCCGTTTTTTATTTATTTTTTTTACGGTGTGCACAGAAGGAGTTAATTAGTGTGACACTTTTATAGCTTGGGTTGTTTCGGACGCGGTGATACCAAATATGTGTACTTTTTTTGGTTTTGTAAAAATATACGGATTTATTGGTTTAATATTTTATTTATTTTTTATTTATTTTGTGATTTTTTTTAACAGTTTAAAAACTTTTTTTAAACTTTTTTTTACATTTTTACTTAGTCCCTGTATGGGACATTAATTTTTATTTTTCTGATCACTGATCTCATGTAATGTAATAGACATGTATTACATTACATGAGATCTTTGCTGACTGTTTCACACCGTGTCTCCTGCCAGGCTTCAGCTGCAGGCTGAGCCAGGCAGGACACCATATATGGCAGATCTGGAGGTGGTCATGTGACCTCCAGCTGCCATAGCTACCCCAGGTCCTGGAAGGTATCAGGGGTCGTCGGAGAGGTAAGTAAGACGACCCCCTCTCCTCTGTCTATCTTCTATATGCCGCGATCACTATAGATCGCGGCATATAGAACATAGCAAAGGGTTAACATCACTGGGACCTGATCCAATCAGGTCCCGATGATGTCCCCTGTCAGAGCTAACGCTCTGCACCGGAATCGCAGCGCTTGCAGGACCCTGGGGGTCCTGAGCGCTGCGAGACCACCCACCGTTTTTAAACGTCGGCGCTGCACAGAGCCCAGCAAGCGCCGACGTTTATCTACAGTGGGCGGTCGGGAACCGGTTAAATAATTTGCCTGCTCCAGTGGTTTTGGGGTTACCTTGGTTAAAATTGCACAATCCTGTACTGGACTGGTCTACCAATGAAATTAAGTCTTGGAGTCCTAAGTGTTATGATAGATGTTGTAACGGTCGCATTGCTGCTGTGGAAAGAGGGGAATTACCTGTACCTATTCAGGATTTTTGGAAGGTTTTTTCAGAGGAGGAGTTGCAAGTTTTGCCTCCTCATAGGGACTATGATTGTACTATTGAGTTTGTCCCTGGAGCAACTCTTCCCAAGAGTCGCTTATTTAATCTTACTATCCCTGAGAGAAAGGCCTTGGAGGAATACATACAGACAAGCTTGGCCGCCGGTCACATTAGACCTTCTAAGTCACCTGTGGTTGTTGGATTTTTTTTTGGAAAAAAAAAGGACGGCGGTTTACGTCCATGTCTGGACTTTCGCGAAATTAATAAAATTACAGTACGCAATTCCTACCCACTGCCATTAATTCCTGACTTGTTCAACCAGTTAGTGGGGGCCAAGTGGTTCTCTAAGATTGATCTCCGGGGGGCATACAATTTGTTACGTATGAAGGAAGGTGATGAGTGGAAAACTGCTTTTAACACTCCAGTGGGTCATTTTGAGAATCTGGTTATGCCCTTTGGTCTTACCAACGCACCAGCTTTTTTTCAGAACCTTATTAATGACATCCTAAGACCGTTGATCGGTAAGAATGTGGTGTTGTATTTGGATGACATTTTGATTTTTGCGCCGGATCTGGAGTCTCATTGGCAGAGCGCACGTGAGGTATTGCAGTTGTTAAGCGACAATTCACTTTTTGCTAAGCTGGAGAAATGTGAGTTCGCTGTGCAGAGAATTAGTTTTTTGGGCTACATTATCTCCAGTGAGGGCTTTGAGATGGATCCGGTGAAGGTTCAGGCGGTGCAGGAATGGCCTAGGCCTATTAGTTTGAAACCAATACAGAGATTTTTGGGTTTCGCCAATTATTGCAGAAAATTCATTAAGAATTTTTCTATAATTGTTAAGCCACTGACCGATCTCACCAGGAAAGGTGCGAATACGGTTCAGTGGACTACTGAGGCCATTGAAGCTTTTGTGTATCTCAAGGAGAGGTTCAGTTCTGCCCCCATCCTTATGCAGCCTGATGAGACCAAGCCTTTTTTGGTCGAGGTTGATGCTTCTTCGGTGGGGGTCGGTGCTGTTTTGTCTCAGGAAAACAAGGATGGAGTACATCCCTGTGCTTTTTTTTTCAAAAAAATTTTCTGAGACCGAACTTAATTACGATGTCGGTAATCGGGAATTGCTGGCGATTAAACTCGCATTTGAACATTGGCGTCATCTCTTGGAAGGTGCTAAATTTACCAATCAGGTTTTTACTGATCGCAAGAATCTGATCTATCTTGATGCTGCCAAGCGCTTGAATGCCCGTCAAGCTAGGTGGGCACTTTTTTTTTCGCGGTTTAATTTTTCTGTTACTTACATCCCGTGTACCAAGAATGTAAAAGCTGATGCTTTATCTCGCAGTTTTTCTCCCATGGTTGGTACCGAGGAGGAGGAGAGCATTTTACAGGAAGATGTTGTGATAGCAGCATTGGACTCCGTTTTGGAAGATGGGATTCTGAAAGCCCAGGAGTATGCCCCATCTAACACTCCCCATGGAAGGTTGTTTGTGCCTAGGAACTTTATGAGAGATTTGTTTGTGGAGTGTCATAAGTCTCGGTTGGCAGGTCATCCAGGAATTTCGGAGACTAAGAGACTTGTAGGTCGCAGTTTTTGGTGGCCTGGGTGGCAGAAGGAAGTCATTAAGTGGGTGCGTCAATGTACTGTGTGTGCTAGATCTAAGTCTTCACATGCTCCTGCTGCGGGGTTGCTTTGCCCTCTGGAGGTTCCTAGTGCTCCTTGGACGCATCTTGCTATGGATTTTATTACTGACCTTCCTGCCTCTGAGGGTTTCACTGTTATCTGGGTGGTCGTGGACCGTTTTAGCAAGATGTGTCACTTGGTTCCCTTCATCAAACTGCCCTTCGCCAGGACACTCGCTAAGGCTTTTGTTAAAGAAATTGTCAGGCTCCATGGCGTTCCTTCCGACATTGTTTCCGATAGGGGACCTCAGTTCGTGGCTCGTTTTTGGCGTGCCTTTTGTGACAGGTTGGGAGTCCATTTGTCATTTTCGTCTGGTTATCATCCTGAGTCTAATGGACAGACAGAAAGAAAGAACCAGGATGTTGAACAGTTTTTGCGTTGTTTTGTGGCTGACAATCAAGAGGGGTGGTCTGAGTTTCTGCCACTGGCTGAATTTGCTCTTAACAACCATACATCCTCTTCTGCTGGGTGTTCTCCTTTTTTTTGTTGTACTGGGAGACATCCGTCGTTTGGGTCATTCTCCAAATTGGTATCGGCTGTGCCGGAGGAGGAGAATTTTTCCGATGATTTGGAGAGAGTTTGGACTGATGTACGTCGTAACCTTCAAGAGGCCAACAAAAAATCCAAGAGGTACTTTGACAGGAAACGTCAAGAGGTTTTGTTTACTGTTGGTGACATGGTTTGGTTGTCCTCTAGGAATCTGCGGTTGAGGATTCCTTCTAAGAAATTGGGCCCGAAGTTTGTAGGTCCGTTTAAGGTGCTTCAGGTAGTTAACCAATCTGCTGTTAGGTTGGAGGTTCCTACCTCCTGGAAGATTAATCCGGTGTTTCATGTTTACTTATTGAAAAAAGCTGATGTTTCTGATAGGGACGCCACTGTCTCTGTTCCTCCGGTGGAGGAAGAAGGTGAATATGAAATTTCTCGCATTCTTAATTCTAGATGGCATAGAGGGAGATTGCAGTATCTCGTCGCTTGGAAGGGTTTCGGTCCCGAGGATAACTCCTGGGTAAGGGCGGATGATGTCTCTGCTCCTAGACTTGTCGGAGCGTTTCACAGGAGGTTTCCTGATAGACCTGGGCCTGGAGGATCCGGAGGATCCTCATTGAAGAGGGGGTACTGTTAGAACCCTCCTGTTAGTTTTTTCTATTTTGCTGGTCACATGACTTTTTGCCTATATAATCCAGCTCCGCCCTCCTGGCCTTGCAGGACTTCAGTGTTACATTTACTCTTAAGCTAGCCAGGTGCCTTGTACCTTACTCTGTAGTTTGCTTGGTCTTTTGACCACTAGTACTTCTGTTTGTTTGTTTGTCTTTGCTCTGCTACAATTTCTGCTAGGAGGTGTCCAACTATATCCCAGTCCTTAGTTCTTGTAGGGACCCCTCCCTTATATCTATAGGTCAGCGTTCGGACTAGCCGAGGACTTAGGCGGGTCTGTTCACAAGGAACAGGTCCCCCGCTGCATCGTAGGGAATCAGCTTAGTCCTATGGTAGGGACAGTTTTCCTTTCTTTCCTTAGTGTTTGTAGCAGTTCATAACAGCTCCCTGCATTCCACCGGTATGGGGCCACTCAATATTCCCACCGCGTGAAGGAGGAAGACTTAACAACCATCATGATCAATCCCCTACCTCACCACAGCTGGGCCAAGACCCAAGATAGTGACCCTGCAGTCCGCATGGTGAAAGACCTGCTGACCCGAGAAGACGTCCGTCTAGATCCGGATGCCCCAGAGGAAGCCAAGCAGCTATGGAAAGAGAAGAGCAGGCTGTTCCTCTATGAAGGTAAGCTGTGCAGAAGACTCGTCAACCACCGGACGCACGAGCTGACCTGGCAAGTCGTCCCAAGGCGAGATGCAGCTATGGTCCTGGAGGCTTACCATGACAGAGCGGGGCACTTCGGCTGGAAGAAACTGGAGTTCCTGCTAAGAGGACGGTTCTTCTGGATCAGCATGAGAGGGGCTGTAGAGAAGTGGTGCAGAGACTGTGGCCTTTGTAATCTAAGGAGGAAGGACCGCACCAGCCAGAAGACACCCTTGAGGCCCATCGTCACCAAGCAGCCTCTTGAGCTGGTAGCTCTGGACCACGTCAAATTGGCTCCAAGCCGGTCAGGATACGTTTATGCCCTGACAATCATGGACCACTATTCCCGATTTCTAGTGGTGGTCCCGGTAAAAGACTTGACAGCTCAAACGGCGGCCAGAGCCTTCCAGCAAACCTTCTGCCACCCACACGGGTATCCAGAACAGGTCCTGACAGACCAAGGTCCTGCATTCGAGGCCAAAATCTTCCAAGAGTTCTGCAACCTCTATGGCTGTAAGAAGATTCGGACAACGCCTTACCACCCACAAACCAACAGGATGTGTGAGAAAATGAACAATATAGTCATTGATCTCATGAAGACGTTGCCCCTGGAGGAATGCAGCCTGTGGCCAGAAAAACTGCCGGACCTGATAGACTTATACAACCATATCCCGGTGAATGCTACAAACTGCACCCCGGCTTACCTGATGAGAGCCAGACCAGGTAAGCTGCCCATAGACCTGGAGATGGGAGTCCTAACACCCAAGGACACCTCCCCAGATGCGGACTGGGATACGGAAAGGCGACTGCAGTACAAGAAGGTACAGGAGAGTGTGGAGAAGAGCCTGGCCCAGGCGAGACAAAAGCAAGAGAGGCTCTTCAACCAACACGTCCCTGCTTGTCCCCTGGAACCTGGTGAGCAGGTTCTGAAGCGAAAGAGAAGGCTACACAAGCTGGATGACCAGTGGGAAAGGGAACCCTACACAGTACTGCAGTCTGATCACGACAACCCGAAGGTGTGCGTGGTCACTAAGGATGGAGGAGAAACCACTAGTACCGTCTCCAGAGACCACCTAAAAATGTGCCCCGAGCAACTCCATAGTGCAGAAGAGGATCAAAGTGACCTTGAACCCGCAGAGGACAAGGAAGAAATGATCAGCACCATTCTCGGAGAATTCCCTCAGTCCTGGACTCGAATAAACGGTGCCATAGTGGTACCCGTCCTGCATTTCCTGCAACCGGCTCAGCAACAACCTACACCAGAGCAGGAAGGTGGAGAAGAACAAGCAGTTCCAGAGGCAGAAGGGCCTGTACCAGCAGCCCAGGAGAGTCAACCCTCTGCTGACAGTGAGCCTGCCATGCCTGCGGTAAGCCAGAGGACCCGCAGACAGCTGCCTGCCCTGCCTGTAAGTTTAGCCAGTGACTGCACCCCGAGCGCTAGTGAGAAAAACCAGGTTAGACCACCACCAGACAGTGGGTTACGTAGGTCAACCCGAAGCACTAAGGGGCAAATGCCAGCTCGCTGGAAGATCTAAGTGGATAATGTATGTATTTAATGTGTTATGTTGTACCCTGGTTATTAATTATGTTTTTCTAGTTTTTCTAGCTCATGGACTGACAGGTTATGGACGATGAATAACCGGAACTATCATGTAGATAGTTGCAGTTGGTGCCTCTTGCGAAGACGGCCACGGAAGAAAAACCTGTCTGGCGTGGCCCCGTGTGGTCCAAAGTAGGTAGTTTTGCCTTGCAGCCACGCCCAACGTTTGGGGTTTGCTTTGGACAGGTCCCCACATCGCTCAAAGACTTCGCCTTGTTGGGTGAAATGGACACCCGGTCGCGGAAGCGCCGTTTCCTTAAGGACAAAATGCACTTGTACATATGTTATGTTGTTGTTTATAACCTATATTTGTGTTTCCTGTTAGTCCCGGAGTACTAAGTTTTACTAGGGGGGAATGTGTCACCCTGGCCTGGATGCCACAAATGTATAATAAAGCTGTGTCTGAGAGCAAGGGGGAGGTTCTCTGGTCAGGGACCATTAGCATGCAGCACCTCCTGTCCCAAGTCAGTAGGGGGAGCAGGCTGACCCTATAAAAGCTGGAACTGGGGGCAGGGTTAGAGAGTTCTGGACGACCTGTCTCTGGAGTGAGAGGTGTCCCAGAGAAGGGAGAGCCAGTTCAGCTGAAGCTGAGGAGGTCGTGTGGCAGTAGAGGAGCCACGAGCCAGGGACGGAAGGCGAGGAGAGCCTGTCCTGGCTGAGAGAGAAACTGATCTACCGGACTTGGTGTCCGAGGCTGTTAGGAATCCAAGTCCTACAGCAAATAACCAGCCCGCAGGGGACTGTATGTTCCTTGGCCTAAGAAGCCCGGAGGTTCCGCCACAGCAGAAGGGACCAGCAAAGCTGCACCAGGCCAAGAGTAGAAAGGGACCCAAGTTGCAAGCCATACGGGCGAGAAGACACGGTGAGCTCAGGAACGTGGGCTGTTACACCACAAGGAGGGAAATAGCCAGAAAGAGCGCAGAGAGCATGGTAGGCCTTCACCCTCACCCTGACCAGGGCCAGCTTCCCACTTGTTCTCAGACATCCAGGCCCCCTCCTAGCCGGGACTGTTTTTGGGTCGTCTCACCTGTTCTAATAAAGACCCTGAACTGTTTAAGAGGCCTCCGTTTCCTGGCTATTGCGGTCAGAATCATCCCCTCCATCATCCATCTATATACTGCCCTGGGGCCACACTCCTCCCGTGGGGAGTTATACTACTTAGTGCTACACACCTACATCTGCCCCAGCGGTCTGCACTGCAGCGGCGGTTAACCCTGACCGCAATCCACGGGTGGCGCAGTCGGACATTTAAAACCCTACAAATAGACTGCCACAACATTTGGTATGACCACCCTGAGCCATGGACCGGGTTGCCACTACTACCCCCATTATTGCCCTATTGCCCGGTTCCGGGTAACCCACGGCCCAGGGGGCGAGTCATATCCATAAGATAGGGCATCAATGTATGATCGGCCGGGGTCCTGCACGCAGCACCCCTGCCGATCAGAAGTTATCGGTGCTGGCGGCGGCGGCCACCGGCCGGAAGTACTTGCCTGCGGTGTTTGGCCATCCATCTGTAGTGGCCGCCGCGGGGTACTGCACATCCGCCTCCCATTCAATTGAATGGCAGTTTGATGTGCACTAACAAGTGCCGACCACTACAACATGGCGACCAGTCACCGGAAGGTAAGCACTTCCGGCCGGCGGCCACCGCCGGCACCGATAACAGCTGATGGCGGGGGTGCTGTGTGCGGGACCCCGGGCAAACATAAATTGATGCCCTATCCTATGGATAGGGCATCAATGTGAAAGTAGTGGACAACCCCTTTAAAGCACAGTGGCCATGAGGTTTCTATAAAATCCCATCCACTTTGCTTGAACTGCAAAACACTCTGTTTTTGCCACAGCAAATAAATATTGTCAAAAACAAACCGAAAGCTCATTGTGGGAACATAACCCACAAGAGTACTATGGGGCCTGTGACTTCCTCCTCTATCATTCTTCCTCAGCGTCTGACGTCTCAGCACAGCGGGCCTGATGACATCACTACATGGCACCCACTGCCCTGAGATGTGCAGGCGATTCAGAATGCTTGCTGCATAGACCGGAGCAGCGGGGAACAAGGAGGAGAGGTGAGTATTTTTTTTTTTTTAAATCAATGAGCACATTTTGGTAGTCATAGTAATGTATAGAGGACCATGGGGAATTCATTATACTGTATGGAGGACGATGGAGGTGCATTATACTATATGGAGGACTATGGGGAGTGTATTATACTATATGGAGGACTATGGGTAGTGCATTATACTGTATGGAGGGCTATGGGTAGTGCATTATACAATATGGAGGACTATGGAAGTGCATTATACTACATTGAGGACTATGGAGAGTGCATTACACTACGTGGAGGACTATGGGAGTGCATTATACTATGTGGAGGACTATGGGGAGTGCATTATACTATATGGCGGAATATGGGGTGCATTATACTATATAGAGGTCTATGTGGAGTGCATTATACAGTATGGAGGACTATGTGGATTGCACTATACTATATGCAGGACTATGTATGTGCGTTTTTACCTGCAGATTTTCGGCATCTAATGAAAATCTATGGGGAAAATCCACACATAAAACTCAGCATACTCACAAGAGAAATTGACATGATGTGGATTTGATACACACACCGCAGCTCAGTTTACGCTGAATAAAATTAAAGCACAGTGGCCATGAGGTTTCTATAAATTCCATCCACTTTGCTTGAATTGTAAAACACTCAGTTTTTGCCACAGAAAATAATTAGTGTCAAAAGCAAACCAAAAGCTCATTGTTGGAACATAGGCCACGCGAGTACTATGGGGCCTGTGACTTCCTACTTGTCATTCTTCCTCAGCATCTGACGTCTCAGTACAGCGGGCCCTATGACATCATTACATGGCATCCACTGCCCTGAGATGTGCAAGCACTTCAGAATGCTAGCTGCATAGACCTGAGCAGCGGAGAACATGGAGGAGAGGTGAGTATTTTTTTTTTAAATCAATGAACACATTGTGGTGGTCATAGTACTGTATAGAGGACTATGAGGAGTGCATTATACTGTATGGACTATATAGGACCATGGGGAGTGCATTATACTATATGGAGGACTATGGGGAGTGTGTTATACTATATGAAGGACTATGGGAGTGCATTATACTATATGGCGGATTATGGGAAGTGCATTATACTACATGGAGGACTATCGGCAGTGCCATATACTGTATGGAGGACTATGGGGAGTGTATTATACTATATGGAGGACTATGAGGAGTGCATCTTACTGTATGGAGCACTATGAGGAGTGCATTTTACTATATGGAGGAGTGCATTATGCTATATGGAGGACTATGGAGAGTGCATTATGCTATATGGAGAACAATGGGGAGTGCATTATACTATATGGAGGATTATGGGAAGTGCATTATAGTATATGGAGGAATATGGGGTGCATTATACTGTATGGAGGACTGTGTGGATTGCATTATACTATATGCAGGACTATGGGGAGTGCATTATACTATATGGAAGACTATGGGGAGTGCATGATACTATATGGAGGACTATAGGGTTCAGCACACTATATAAAAGATTATGATTTTGCATTATACAATATGGAGGAATATGGGGCCCATTATAGTATATAGAGGGCTATGTGGGGGCTATTATAATATTTCGAGGGCTATGTGGGAGCCTTTATACTTTGTGGAGGGCTATGTGAGGGCCAATATACTGTATGCAAGCAATTATACAGTGTGAAGGTTTGAGTGGGGACCATCATACCATGTGGAGGGCCGTGGGGGTCATTGCACTGTTTGGTTGTACTGTTTGGAGAGCTAGTGGGGGCCATTATACAGCATGGCGAGGTGTGGGGCCATTATACTGTATGATGACCTATTATACTTTATAGAGGGCCGTGTGGGGGCTCACACTGTGTCAGGGTCACCATACTTTGCCGGGGGAGTTGAAGTCGAGTACAGTAGGGTCATCATTATGTGCATGTCCAGGGTACTGTGAAAGAATTCACATACTGTGTTTGTTGGGCACTTTTGTTGGTATCATACTTTAAACATGCAATGAAAGAGGAATCTGGGGCTTCAGTAGGAGGAAAATTACTTTCTAAAGGCTGGAAAGTTGTGAGATCTGCTCTTCTGTGACCCCGTCGAATGTTATTTTTTTTGTTGGGTGGGGGGCAACTAGCACTTCTGCTATGGGATTCCATGATTTCTATGTACACCCATGTCTATGGGCCTGTTTACATGCCAGTGTATTTTCACAGTCTTGGGGCTCATTCACCTGTTAGTTTCTGTGCTATTTTTTATTTTTTTCACAGGCAGCATGTGTACCTATGACAGTCTATGGGGATGCTCACATGTCCATGATTTTTCATTGAGATATGTTTTATATTGATTCAAGTGTCAGATCAAATTCATCAATGAAAGTGTCCGGGTCTGTTAAAAGATGGGCCAGAACTCGGATGAAGTTTGTCCGTTTTTGACTGACCGATGGGAAAAGTACTGATGTAATTCTGACCAACCTAAGGTAAAAATCACTGATTAAACTCGCTCCATTTTTCTCGTACATGAAAAAACCTGATGTCTGAATGAGGCCTAAGTGGTCCACACAAAATTATATACAGTATCACCAATGCAAGTCTATTAGGCCGCAAAAACTGTGGACAGCATTTGGATGTCATCTGTGTGCCAGTCATGAAATGGACTGTTGGTTATGAGAAGGGGGAGAAACATTCATCAGTTTTATTTTCAGCTGAGAAAAGCTAATGAACCCTGACCAAACTGTGATGAAACTGATCAAAAACACTCATCACACTTACACCATTTTTGTGAGTAGAAGACATATCACTGTTGTATAATTCAGCACTTTACACACTACAGGGTTAACCCAACAGATTAGCTATGTAGCATCCAGAAGGCGGGAGGAGAAGAGTTAATATAAAGCTCAGTCCCAGGTTTGCCTTTAGAGTAATTAGCTTGGAGGAGTAGAGCAGCATGGAGCAGGGTGATGGCTCCACATTCCCTCTTATCCCTCAAGGAGGAGGATAGGAATTTGTCCTGATCCTCCTCCTCCGCTGCAGCTGGCTGTGCAGGATGGGAAAGCATGAAGATGATGGGAATGTGCACTACACGGAAGGAAGATGTGTAAGGTAACTGGAACAATGAGGCCCACAGGGGAGTTACTGCCCTGTATGGAGGGGAACATACTATAGGTAAAACTGCCACCAATGGATAATGACCGATCAGTAAAGATGAGCAAGACTTTTGAAACTTACATTTGCAGAGTTTTCCCAGGAAATTCCATTCTCTGCAAATGTCTTCCAAAGCCTCTACTTGCCCTGAAAAACATGTATGACGCCATTCCCTTTTTTCCTTAACACACTAATCCCCTTCACTGCATTGATGTCGCCCTCTCTGTCTGTCTGTTTTCTATCATGTTTCATGGCTTTCTCTCCCTATTTCTATGGCTAGGCTGTGAGCTGTGATGTACTTTTCTCTATCCAGGTTCACCACAAAATGGCTGCTTCCTTTCCTGCTTCTGCTTTTATACTTGCTATAATAGTCCTTCTTAATTGTCTGAGCTATACTATGTTAGGCCTCATTCACATGTGCAGGGTTTAAACATGTACGTGAAAAAATGGTACCGGTGTCCTCAGTTTTCGATCAGTGTTTTTCACCGATGGATAAAGAAATTACAAAGCTTCTCCTATACAATGTTAAACTTGTACAGGACACTGATGGCACACTGACCGACCCATAGACCACTATTGGACCTCTGTGTCATCTGTGCTGCCGGAAAAAAAATGGACATGGCTCTGTGTGTTCTGTATGGACACAAGGGGTGTGTAAAAACACTGGTGTGTGAATAGCACCATACATTGAGTACACGTTCTATCCATTAAAACTGCTACAACTCGTGCGTGCAATGCAGATGAGACCTAATATGATGGCAGCAAGGCATTCTGGGAAAGCCCGTCTTCTCTGACTGATGCAATCTTCTGCAATGTCTCAAAAGGTGACATTCATTTTAGGCACAAAAATTCAACATGAACTTGATTCCCGTTGAATCGATTCGCTCAGATCTAGTCATCAGAAAATGTTTAAATTAGTTTGTTTTCCGTGTGTTTTTTTAATGTTTTCATACTTTCTTCTCACAATCTTGCAGTTCTCACACTGGCCACCAGGGCTATTTTAGACATTTACTTCTGTCCTTTCTGGAAGAATTTTCAGCAAAGCTTTTTATCAGAGGCCGGATTACAATGACCGGTAACATACAGCTGATAACGCAGGTTCCACCAATCACAGTTGATGTCACACCTGACCTTACTCCCCTCCCCTTCACCCAATGATCTTTGTACAAGCTCATTGGACGCTTCAATGCAAAACAGAGGCCCTGACTTCAGACCAGTGGTGTTCATGCTAATCTTGATGAGGTCGGTGTGCTAGAGTCATGCAGAGGTCAATGAATCAGGACTATCAGAGAACTAGCGAGCGCCTTGTGTGTCTCCATGTGTGCCTTGCCAATAATCTTACTCCAGTCAGTGACTGGAGTAAGATATGTCGCACAGAGAATGCCACAGCTTATAAAATTTTGCTGGTGCCCACTTTATCAGGGCTGGGTGAAAATGGAGTGTGAACGCTAAAAAGTCACAATTTCAGCCCAGCTTCGAGTTGCGCTAAAACTTTGTGACTTTTCAAAGCTTTTTACACTAGTATTCTGGCTTTGAATGAGGCCCATAGTGTCTAAGTGAGTTTATTGCTGTTAATGTAGATTTCCTGAAAGAACAGGACATATGAACATAGAATAGCCTCAGGGGTCAGTGTAAAAAATTCTAAGATTTCTAATTTTAAATATAAATTTTGATATGGGAAAATATTGCCAACTTTTTTGAATGCATTTAAAGAAAACTTTTTTTATGATGCCTCCCCTTTAATTTTGCTTATGAAAATTTGGAGCTCTGAATCTGAAAAACTGAGCACCAACTACTATGAGGATTTACTGTTAGAAATGAATGAAAGGCAGATAAATTCAGAATAACATTTAATGTTTTATATGAATTTGACCCCTTTGCATATATGGGCGTAACTGTACGTCCGCGCTGAGGTGACCGCATGTGGAGGCGGCTCAGGAGCTGAACTCCTTCCACACGTGTCTGATGCAGACTGAAATAAAGGGGTTGTCCATTACTCAGACAACCCCTTCTTAATTACGGTTTCAATCATGTGAAATAGCAGCTATGCTCTCCTCTGGTGCGGGCGCCATTCCAGTGATGTCGGCGTCTGGTCTCCTGGAGCATGCATGACATATCACGGGAACCCTGCAGCCGACGCCATTCCAGTGATGTCGGCGTCTGGTCTCCTGGAGCATGCATGACATATCACGGGAACCATGCAGCCGACGCCATTCCAGTGATGTCTATGTCTGGTCTCCTGGAGCATGCATGACATATCACGGGAACCCTGCAGCCGACGCCATTCCAGTGATGTCTGTGTCTGGTCTCCTGGAGCATGCATGACATATCACGGGAACCCTGCAGCCAACGCCATTCCAGTGATGTCTGTGTCTGGTCTCCTGGGGCATGTGTAGCACCCCGAGGGTTCGGTTGCTACAGGGGTATTGCACCTCAACCAGAGGTGTGATATTCCACTCCCAGGTAAGGATGGAGTGTGGATCAGGGCTCAGTTAGCTGCACACGCACACACTCCCCATTTCCGGGGGAAAGCTCGATGGTGCTCCCATTTTTGCAGGCACAACTGACCATGTCCCTGGCTGGAGTGGGGAGGGGGTAGAGAACCCAGTGGTGTAGGAGCAGAAGGGGACGGTTTCTGGAGCATAGGAAGGAGCGCATTGGGTGCAGGTCACCTGAGCTCAGCACAGAGAAGCAGATATAAGGTGGGAGCCATCTCAAGTCTAGGAGAATAGTGGGAGTAGTAAGAGAGAGAGCTGACAGGGAGCAGCAGCTCAGCCTGAGCTCAGCTCCATGAGGCAGGCCTAGAGAGAAGGCCGGGGCCAGAGAGAAGAAGAGAAGAAGGAAGGAAGGAGAAGAGACAGAGGAGTGGAAGGGCTCCAGAAACAAGAAGGCAGGAGGGATCCTAAGAGTGCAGAACGGCCAGCAACCATTGCAAACCCCATTATACCGGGTGAAAGGGTCAGGCCGTGGAAAGGTACCGGATCCCTAAGTTGGTGGAGGCGAATCTACCCTCAGCCAAGAACCGGAGGTTGTGACCATTTATTGGTGCGACCCCCCGCTAAACCTGCTAGGGAGGCACCATATAGGATAGCGGGAAGTGAAGGCCAATGCTTACCCGACACGGTCCGCGGTAGCCGGACAGAAGTCAGGACACTGGTGGGGCACGAGAGGCCAGAGAAAGGACAGAAGGGGGTCCTGTGCCATACTCCTGAATTGCCTGGGGGTTGACCGAGCTCCTCACCTGGTGGACACAGCACGGCTCGGGCAGTCCTTGCTGACAGAAGTGACTTGGATATCAACTGTGAGTAAAACACCCTGGACTGCATCATTGGACTCTGTGTCATTTATGCTGCGCCTGCACCATCACCCCCAGCATTCACTTTCACTGCCCTGAGGCTACACTTTTCCCATGGGGAGTTATCCTATCCCTGTGCTGCACACTAATACCAGCCTCAGCGGTCTGCCTCGCAGCGGCGGTTATCTCTGACCGCAATCCACGGGTGGCGTAGTCGGACATTCACAAAACTATAAATAGACTGCCACAGCATTTGGTCTGACCACCCTGAGCCACGGGATCGGGTTGCCACTACTACCCCCATCAGCACCGTACACTAGAAGGCCTAGTTCCGGGTACCCCACGGCTCAGGGGGCGAGTCACATGCATGACTAATCATAGGATCCCTGCAGCCAATCAGTGACTGTGACTCACCCCCTGGGCCGTGGGGCACTTGGAACCGGGCTTCAGTGTGATGATGGGGGTAGTAGTGGCAACCTGATCCCGTGGCTCAGGGTGGTCAGACCAAATGTTGTGACAATCTATTTGTAGGGTTTTGAATGTCAGACTACGCCACCCGTGGATTGCGGTCAGGGAGGACCGCCGCTGCAAGGCAGACAGCTGAGGCTGATGTAGATATGCAGCACAGGGATAGGATAACTCCCCACGGGAAGAGTGTAGCCTCAGAGCAGGTAATAGGATGCTGGGGGTGATGGTGCAGGCCGCAATAATAAAGGTCCAGAGTCTACTTCAAACAGTCCAGGGTCTTTATTGTAGGTGGTACTTATGACCCAACAGGAGTACAGGGTAGGAATGGGCCTGGGTGTCTGAGAACATTCAGGCGAGCCCCACTGGTCAGGGTGAGTGGGTAGGCCTACCGTTCTCTCTGCCCTTGCTGACTATCTCCCCCTTTAGTGGTGTGATAGCCCACGTCCCTGAGCTGGCAGTGTACTACACCTGTATGGCTTGCGACTCGGGCCTTAGGTACCTGTTGCTTCTCTGTGCTGTACCAGTCCCTCTGTGTGGCGGAGCCTCCAGGCTTCTCAGGCCAAGGGACCTAAAATCCCTCGCAGGTAGGTTATCTGCTGCCGGGCTTGCAACCCTGACAGCCTCGGATCCCAGTGTCCGGTTATGTAGTTCTCTCTCTCAGGGTCCCTTCTGCCTTCTTGTTTCTGGAGCCTTTCTACTCCTCTTTCTCTCCACCTTTCTTCCTTCCTTCTCCTTCTCCTCTTCTCCTTCCTGGCCCCGGCCTCTTCTCTAGGCCTGCCTCGTGGAGCTGAGCCCAAGCTGAGCCTCAGCTCCCTGTCAGCCCTCTCTGGCTGAACTTCTTCCCTCTCTGAACTAACCGACTGAACACTCTCCTAAGATGGCCCCCACCTTTTATCTGCTTCACTGTGTCTGAGCTCAAGTGACCTGCAACCAATGAGCTCCTTCCTATGCTCCAGAAACTGTCCCCTTCTGCTCCTGCATCACCAGGTTCTCTCCCCCCTCCCCACTCCAGCCAGGGACATGGTCAGTTGTGCCTGCAATAAATGGGAGCATCTGCGAACTGTCCCCCGGAAATGAGGAGTGTGTGTATGCAGCTAACTGAGCCTTGGTCCATACTCCATCCTTACCTGGGAGTGGAATATCACACCTCTGGTTAAGGTGCAATACCCCTGTAGCGACCGAACCCTCTGGGCGCTACAACTGCATCACTCTCTCATCCTTTGAACAGAACTGACAGCCAGAGAGCAGCAGCAGATTACACTTCTTTAGGGTGTCCCTTTCGTCTGAAGGAAGTGAGAGTGAAATGGCTACTGACTGCGTGATATGAGGTCACTCGAGTCCTGGGAGACTAAGCGCAGACTTGGGTAGAACAGCAACAGCACAAAAGGTGATTATAGCTGTTTTATATGTAGGAAATATTGTGATTGAGAGCTGTTTGAGTAGTGGACAACCCTTTCTATATAGCTGACATTTTATCTCTAACAGTCGCAGTCAGAGCTTCGTTTCGGCCGCAGCTGTTAACCATTTAAATGCCGCTGGCTCCCACTGGCGCTCTGGGATGAGGCCGATGAGTTAAAATGAAAGCTGGTGGCATGCTGAAGGTCCCTGTCTCGACTATATTTGAACTGATCTGAATCAGAGCTTTGAAGGAAACTGGTATTTTCACTATATAGCATAATAATGTGGTATTGCACCGTGTCATAGAAAATATTGCAATTTCTGAAGCCACTAGTAAAGGAGCATTCCTTCACCCCTCTCACCTCCTCTTTTGCAATAGGACAAAAGAGGGCAATCTAAGCAGCCCATATGCAGAATGCCCAGTTGACAAGTAGGAAAATTAGATGTAGCTGGATAGTGAACTATGGGGGAAGGCATCGGCGAGATCTTACAATATCCCACCGCTGCCACCAATTTGTCAGGGATTTGCACACACAGACTATCCTGATTACTCACTATGTAGTTACCGGCAAGCAAGCCGTGAGCGTATGGCGTACACGCCTCCGAATTTCAACGCATTGAATGTGTATATGCCCCCATACGATCATTGCCAGCTTCACGATAACCCAATTAATAGTATTCACTGCCACCACCGATCAGTTCTAAATACAGGCCTGATCGGACTCCTGCTTTCTGGTAGCGTATGGCTTCGGGGGAGGAACGATTACAGAACAGAAGAAACAGGACTAATACATTTTATATTTAATCCAAAAGGAGGCAGGGTTTATGAAAAAATATACAAAGGATTTTACAAAGAGGGACAGTACAATACATATACAGTTACACAAAATAAAAGGTATTAATGGAAGAACTTACTAGACAGATCAGAGACTATTCAATTTACCTGGAGGAGAGGTGCTCCAATGGACTGTTATGGAGCAGGACCTGTGCTTACAAATATGTATCTCACGGCATGAGTATAGACCCATATTCAGCTGGATCTTTTATGCTGAAGGGGTGGCCCTGCCCACACACTCCCCTGTGATGACCTCACGTGGGCTCATCTCTGTCCATCATGGTTTTATGAAATCTATAATTTCTGCAATAACTTCTCACTGGTTGATCACAGAAGTTAGCAAGTGATGCCATCTTTTTTTAATGTGATTTTGCCTTGAGAAGAATATTGAAAATTTAACCCCATGTCAATCATTGTGCCCTGTTTGGCGGGATTATAGAGGTCTACAGCATACAGTTGTAACTGGACACTTCTGCAGCTAAGAAGGGAGGGGGCAGAAAGACAGCGAGTGACAAATGTGTCACAGCAGCTCTCAGCCAAGAAGCTGCCACAGCAAGACCCCCTTTGGACCCCAGCCATGCAGCATGCCCTTTGTGTCAGATACAGTATTCCCATAACTCGGTATTGAATTATAGCATGTCCTAGTTATTCATAATCTAGATTTTCGAGATCCCAAGAGAATGGGAAATGTCACGGTCATAGAAATATTGAGAATCTCTTTCTCCCCCTCCGAAATCCCACTCACTATTCCCTCCTCCCCTATCTACCATTTGTCAAAGGAGCAAGAGCTTACACTCTTCCCAATTGCCCATATGCAAATAGCGGGATCCACCAAGTGTTCAGGCTAATCACCATATAAAATGGAGACAGGAGTGATGAATTGACACCTGGGTGAAAAGGATACAGCTCCTAGAATTCCTTTGAAGCTTAGCTCATCTCAATTTGCACATGTATTCAAGCTGCAGTCTGGTAGGCACTGAAATGAAATATGGAATATCAGAGTTTCTATAACACTGATTGTGATAGGATACATATTTTAAGTGGCAGGGTTAGCTAAGGAACAATATACATATTTTTCCTTATCTGAGAACAGTACGGGTGCGCTATGATGCAAGAAGGCAGGAATGACCAACCGAAGATATGTCATGTCTAGTCTCTAAAGAAAGGTAAATTTGTAATAAGAAATGTGATATTACATGGAAACTTCTGCGATCAACCAGCGAGGAGTTATTGTGGAAGTTAGAGATCTTAATAAAACCATGAAGTGGTGCCAAGCCCACAGTGAAGTCATGACAGGGGAATGTGTGGGCAGGGCCCCTTTCAGCATAAAAGTTCCAGCTGTAGTTGAGAATATAGTCATGCCGGGAATTATATATTTTATAAGCAGAGGTCCCATTGTCTGTGTAGAACTGTACCAATCTGACCTTACACATTCTCGAGGGGGTGCGGAATGGCATGATGGTGCAAATGACAGATCCGTACCACGTGCTCCGTCTCACGTAATTGTGACGTCAGGCAGGTGGTGGGGTGTGGATTCATCAGTTCCGACAGTGGTAGGATTCTGTGGGGTCCCTCCTGCTGCCAATTTCTTTGCATTGGTGGCAAGCGGTGGGATCAAGATAATAGTGTGTGTGTGTAACGCATACTCAGACACTTAAGATCAGCTCAGCACTAGACAGTCCGAGTGCAAATACTGTAAGGTGTGTGTGGGTGCATCAGGTGGCAGTTCGGTGTCACTGACCATAGAGGATGGCCAGTGGCACCAGGGCCAAAACCAAGGAGATGGCCAATGCACCATATGGTGTTGAGGAGGTGGAAGACCACGTTACTCTAAGAGAAGGGGAGTCCAACTTAGGCCCCCCAGAGAGAGATTCACCAGTGGTCGGTCCCGCAGTGGGCTACCCACCACCTGACCCCCTCATACAAGTTTCCCTAGCGAGTCTCCAGGTTGGAGACAGGGCCACCTATGAGACCCTCATGGCAGAACGTCAGCGGGAGCACGAGCACCAGAAAGATGTGTTCCAGCTCCAACTGCAGGCCCCAGCCAGTCGCAAGTCCCCTGAGATCCGAGTCCCGAAGCTATGGACGAATGACTTCTCCCTTCTGCACAAAGGAGGGGGCTTGGACACTTTCTTGCTGGCATTTGAAAAAAACTGCCATCAGTACCATCTGCCTGAGGAACAGTGGGTCCGGTTCCTAACCCCTCAGCTTAGGGGTAAGGCCCTGGAAATCTTTGGGTACTTGCACAGTGAGACCACCCTGAGCTATGAGGACTTCAAGCAGGCTCTGGTCTGGCAGTACAACTTGACTCCTGAGTCATACCGGAAGAAGCTCCAGAGTATGCAGTGGTGTCCTGCAGACTGCTGGGTCGATCACATGTGGGCCCTAATGAGAGCAGTTGATCCTCGTCCCAGAATCTGTCCACTGTTTTGTGTGTGAGTGGGGGTGGTGGGAGGTCCCTTGACAACTTTCAGACTGTTACCATAGGCCACGCCAGAGCAATGGGACTGTGAGACACCGGTGCTGAGATGACCCTTGTGCGGCCCGAACTGGTGTCACCCTAGGATTTGATACCTGATAAAACTTTCGCCGGCTCCGGGATTGGAGGCATCAAGCCGGCGCTGTCCATCGCCAAGGTGTATGTGATCAATTCTGCATGCTGTATGAAGTTGTATTCAAACGTTCAAGTAAAGTTCTTTTTTATAAAATGGAGTGGAAGTTCCCTAATGTGTGTGCGGTGGTTCCTGAGGTGGAAGAACCGAAGACAGCAGAGATCTGCGACCAAAACGTGAGTGTTACACACCACATACAGAGCACAGGAGAATTGGGACATGTGTCTTTATCAGGGAGCCAGAGTGTGGGAACACAGCAGCCCCTCACCACAACTACCACCCTGAGTCCCTAACACCTCTCTCCCCATGGGGGACAAGATCAATCAAGTCAGCTGTGATGAGGCCTCAGAATGTGGCCATACGGCAGGCTGGAGAAATTTGTCCTGTGAGGTTGTTGCAGAGGGGGCAGACAAGGGGCAAACAGCTGCAGAGGGGGAGCATGCCATGGAGGGCAGGGCAGTTCCAGGAGAGATAGGGCTCCCAGGTAAGGCCGCATGGTAGGGTTCCTCCACAACCAGGATGTTAGAGGGCCAGGGTAGTCCTTTTAGACCAGATGCTTGGTCAGAAGCAGAGGAGAAACGGGTGCTACCCGTGGTCTCAGCGGCCGTAGCCACTGTTGCTTGCAGTGGCGGCACCCGGGCCCTAGTGGCCCCTCGGGAGTCCGACGGCTTCTCCCTTTCCGACCAAGTGGCTGCCGGGTCAGACGGAGGCCAGGAGACGTGGCAGGTTTGTCTATTCTGGCCATGTCCAGTCAGGGGTTTCAGGTGGCGTTAGAGACTGACAGCCTGAAGCCTCGTGAGGAGCGGGCGGCACAGCCTCCCTCGAACTCGGTCCTCCAGTGGGTGGTCTGGGACCAAGGATGGCTATACCGGGTAGCAGTCCAGCGAGGCTCACCGGAGGCGTGGCCCAGGAATTGACAGTTAGTGGTACCCTATCCGTTCAGGGTGGAGTTTGTTGCAGATGGCACACGAAATTCCGATGGCTGGACATCTAGGGATCCATAAGACCAAGGCCAGGCTAGCCCAGCATTTCTAATGGCCAAGGTTGGGGGCTGAGGTAACTGTCTACTGCCGTTCGTGTTACACCTGTCAGAGGGTGGGGAAGGTGGGGCGGTGGCCCAAAGCCCCACTGGTAACTCTGCCCATCATCGAAGAGCCTTTCAGGAGGGTGGCTGTGGATTTGGCTGGCCCGATGGCCACTCCCAGCAGCTCAAGGAAACGCTTCATACTGATGGTAGTAGACTATGCCACCCGGTACCCGGAAGCGGTAGCCTTGTCATCCATTCGGGCAGACAAGGTGGCTATCGCCTTACTGAAGATGTTCTCCCGAGTGTGTTTTCCCCAGGAAATGCTCACCGACCGGGGAACCCAGTTCATGTCGCAGCTGATGGAGACCCTCTGTAAGCAAATACAGGTGCAAAATCTGGTGACCAGCCCATACCACCCACAGACCAATGGCCTGTGCCAACTGGCACTCTGAAGCAGATGCTTAAGATGTTGGTTGACTCCTAGGGGCATGACTGGGCGCGGTACCTCCACACCTGCTCCTTGCCTACCGGGAGGTTCCACGGGCCTCAACGGGGTTCTCCCTTTTGAGCTCCTGTACGACTGGCGTGCGCGGGGCGCCTGGCTCTGGTGAAGGAGGTCTGGGAAGGGGACTTGACCTCCCCTGGAGTGTCAGTCATTGAATGTCTTACGCTTCCATGACAAAATGCAGGCCTTGGCACAGCTGGTGCACGACAATGACGCGAGCCCAGGCCGACCAGAAGTGATAGTACGACCAAAATGCTTGTGAAAGGACCTACCAGCCCTCCATGTGCTCGCCAGAGGTAGCCTGACCGCCATTAGGTACCGAGATGAGATCCTCAGACCCCTTGTGAGACCTTATGCTGGTGCCCTGGGTGAAACCTAATGCAGGACAATGCCAGACCTCATGTGGCTGGAGTGTCAGCAGTTCCTGCAAGATGAAGGCATTGAAGCTATGGACTGGCCCGCTCATTCCCCAGACCGGAATCAGATTGAGCACATCTGGGACATCATGTCTGGCTCCATCCACCAACGTCACGTTGCACCACAGACTTTCCAGGAGTTGGAGGATGCTTTAGTCCAGGTCTGGGAGGAGATCCCACAGGAGACCATCCGCAACCTCATCAGTAGCATGCCCAGGCGTTGTAGGGAGGTCATAGAGGCACGTGGAGGCCACACACAATACTGAGCCTCATTTTGACTTGTTTTAAGGACATTACATCAAAGTTGGATCAGCCTGTAGTGTGTTTTTCCACTTTAATTTTGGGGGTGACTCCATATCCAGGCCTCTATTGGTTAATAAATTTGATTTCCATTGATGATTTTTGTGTGATTTTGTTGTCAGCACATTCAACTTTGTACAGAACATAGTATTCAATGAGAATATTTCATTCATTCAGATCTAGGAGGTGTTATTTGAGTGTCTCCTTTATTTTTTTGAGCAGTGTAGTATAAATATGCTCCAAGATAATTCTGCAGTATTTCACAGTCAAATCCAATGGGAGTAAAATATAAAAAATAACCTTTATTCAATATTTTAAAAAGATTTTAAGTGTCCAAAATCCGTCACAAATTTCCTAAAATTATCCTAAACATAGGACTATTGTGAATGGTTTTAATTTATCTCACCGGCTAACCATTTATATATATTGTCTTGTTGGGAGGCCAGGGATTAGTCACAATTCCTAGGGGTATCTCTTTATTTATATGTATAACTCCCTTTTCAATTTAGCCTCTGGCTATTAGAAATCATGCCATCTCATTTCACCTCATTGTGAGTCTGCAGTCTGATAATGGCATTAATAATATTCATTTTACCATGTCCTGTGCTATTCTCTTCAGAACGGCTTTATAGTGCTGCCGTCATATACCGGTGCGGTGCTTGTTTCTCCTGATCTAGGAGCTTTATATTGAGGTAGCCTGGCTAATCATCTCTTGTAGGACTTTCTATAGAAATGCTCAGCCCTACGCGTTTCATCATTCTTATATGAGACTCTCATGGTCATCAGGGGCTCACAGTCTATGATCTTTTTTGGTTTGATAGTACGATAGTTTTGTAATAAACTTATCGGCAGGGTTGCCGGCAGCGTCTGGCGGCTAAACCAGCGTGACTTTATAGGAAAGTTGGTGCCCCCTCTTGTGCGCCCCCCTTCTGTCATCCAATCGAGTGACTCGGGTGCGTTGCAGGCGTATTATGTTGCGATCATATAATCATGCAGGGACTCGTCTCATTCTTCCAGTAGGATCTTTTTCTCACAGAGATGTCTTGGCTGCACTGCGATCTCACAGTATTAATATGTCTTTTATATCTAGGGAAGGAGACTGGTATATTGCATTGCATCTTATAATGTAGTCTCTACGAGTTTGTTGCTATATGAGTTGTTAATAGTGTTTGTTCGTAGTTTGTCATTTGTTTGGTTTACAGACAGATCTCCCTGTTTCATGTGCTACCTCGTCCCACCTACACTTACATCGATGCAGAACTTCCTTTCATCGTGACAAATGCCATCTGGCTATGTCACTGCTTCCGCACCAGCAAACGCTTGCGGACGTCTATTTCCTCAAAGTTCATTTCATTTGATCGTATCAATATGTCCATAATAATAGACATTGGGATGACTTTTATTCTGATTGTATCGATGTATCTGTATTATTAAGTCTTCAGATGAGTATTTTATAATATAAAAACAAAGGAAGAAATTCTGATGAAATTTGTCCTATTGTTATTAAACTTCAATTTGTTCAAGAGGTCATTTTTAGTGTTGAGCGAGCATGCTCGACACTGCTCAGTACTCGCCCGAGTATCTCACTACTCGGGATGTTCAGCGAGCACCGAGCATTTCCGGGTTACTCGGGCGGGAGCTCGGGTCTCCGCCCTGTATGTTTGGCGCTCTTTACAGAGCCAATGAACATGCAGGGATTGCCAGCCAGTCACTGTAATGCCGCAGCCATGTTGTTTGTGGGCATTACAGTGATTGGTTGGCCGCATAGCGTCACCTCGAGTATTTAAAACCGGGCGCCGCCATCTTGAAAACAGTCGCTCCGGATCAGACAGTGTAGAGACAGCGCTGCTGATTTAGGGAGAGATATAAACTGCGAAATAGTTAGTGTAGGGTCTGTAAAGGCTGCCAGATCAAACAAACAGTCCTTCTCAGGACTAATATCCATCCCAGATACCAGGCAGGCAGGCTGTATAGGAGACACAGTGGTTATACCAGCAAACGCTGCATTACAGTCCTGTGTGCTCCTGTTGCTGAAATTGCTGGACTTAGCTCCAGGTCTCAGGGGACAGGAAAAATCCTTTTTTTTCTTTTTTTCCCTCCTTCACACTGTACAAATACCCATCTTATTAACCTTTTGTTCCCCCCCCCCCCCCAAAAAAAAAAGCGTGTCTGATTTTTCAGACACAAATATATCTGTTGAAAATAGTCAGGTGTAGGCTAGAGAAACAGAAGTGTTTTGCACTTCCACGGTTCAAACCTCTGTATTATCCACTTTGGCCCATTTGTATCTAAAAAAAAAAACATGGTTTGAGTGTGTCGCTCACTGTTCAGCCGCAATTATATCTATTTAAAAAAGTCTGGTATACCCCAGTAAACAATAACTGTGGTTTTGCCATCCCACGGTAAAAAATCTCTATTATTCAGGTTTTAGTAGTTTTTACGTAAAGAAAAACAGTAATAGTTTCTCCCTGATTGTTCAGATTGTTTAAAAGAGTCGGGTGTAGGCCAGAGAAATAGAACTGTGGTTTTCCTCTTCCACGGATCTAATCTACTTTTTATTACCCTTTTTCCATTGATAGTGTGAGTGTAAGCTATTTTACTTCCTTTACAATGGGCAAGGCGCGTGGCAAGGGACGTGGAACTGGACGTTCTGGTGATGGTTTGTGCAGAGGACGGGGCCGTGGCCAAGGTGAAAACGTGCCACAACCAACGCCACATCTTCTCGCTCCCACTTCTTGACCGAATTATTAGGGAAGCACAGAACAACACCAGTATTGAGAACTGATCAGTGTGCACAGGTTATTAATTGGATAGCAGATAATACTTCCAGTTACATGGGCACCACCACCTCCGCTCTGTCTTCCACACAGTCAGCTCTTAGTAGCCGTGAGTCTCGACCGCATACTCCTCCTCACCCTGATGCTCTTTCCTCCCACCATGCTGAGTGTCGTCAGACAGCAATTGATCCCACACTTGGACACTCTGAAGAGCTGTTCACTGGTCCATTTCCATATTTGTGCCCCTCGCCTGATACGCTTGTGGTGGAAGAGGAGATCCCATGTAGCGATGCCCAAATATTTGAACAGCCACGGCCAGAGGAAGTCGACGCTGCCAATTTGTCACAAGAGGTGGACGATGGCGAGACACAATTGCCAGGAAGTGAGGAGGAGCATCGTGGTGCGCAAGTGGAAGAGGAGGAGGTGGTGGATGATCTAGTAACTGACCCAACGTGGCAGGAGGACATGCAGAGTGAGGCCAGCAGCACACAGGGGGAGGGAGGCAGAGTACCTCAACAGGCAGGAAGAAGCAGTGTGGTGGCCGCAGACAGAAGGCGGGCAACCGTTCCCCGTAACACCAACACGAGGGACGTTGCCAGTACAAGCGGTAGGTCTTCCAGAGTCTGGAATTTTTTTTAAAGACTCTGCTGATAGCCCCAAAAAGGTCATATGTTCCACCTGCCATGCCAGCATCAGCAGGGGTGACAAAACTACCAGCCTGACCACCACCAGCATGATCAGGCACATGGCAGCAAAGCACCCGACTTTGTGGGGCGAAACCCAGGGTCCACGACCAGTGTCAGCGGGTGTCACCACTGCTTCTTCTACTGTTGTGCGTGCAATAGAACCCCCTGTTGTGTGTGCAAGGCAATCCCTTGTCCATACTGCATGTAAAGATTCCCCCTCCTCTCAGTCTTCACTTGTTATGGCAGTTTCTCAAGAAACAGCATCCACGTCCACGTCCCACCGCAGCGTTCAGTTGTCCATATCCCAGACCTTTGAACGAAAGCGGAAATTCGCAGCTAACGCCCCACAGGCCACAGTCCTAAATTCGCACATTTCACGACTGCTTGCATTGGAAATGCTGCCTTTTAGGCTGGTGGAGATGGAATCCTTCCGCAATCTTATGGCGGTGGCCGTCCCTCGGTACTCGGTCCCCAGCCGACACTATTTTGCCCGGTGTGCCATCCCCGCACTACACAAGCACGTGTCCCAAAGCATCTGCCGTGCCCTCAACAACGCAGTTACTGGGAGAGTCCACCTGACAACAGACACATGAACAAGTGCTTGTGGCCAGGGACAGTACATCTCTCTGACGGCACACTGGGTAAACATAGTGGAAGCCGGGACCCAGTCGGACCTTGGGACGGAACACATCCTCCCCACACCGAGGATTGCGGGCCCTATGTCAGTCATAGTTGCCCCCATAGTTTATAGCTCCTCCTCCTCCTCCATCTCCGCCTCCATCTCCTCCTCCTGTTCAGCCTCCTCCTCCATCTCCTCCTCCTCCATCTCCATCTCCTCCTCCTGTTCAGCCTCCTCCATCTCCATCTCCTCCTCCTGTTCAGCCTCCATCTCCATCTCCTCCTCCTCCTCCATCTCCTCTTCCTGTTCAGCCTCCTCCTCCATCTCCATCTCCTCCTCCTGTTCAGCCTCCTCCTCCTGTTCAGCCTCCTCCTCCTGTTCAGCCTCCTCCTCCTGTTCAGCCTCCTCCTCCATCTCCTCCTCCTGTTCAGTCTCCTCCTCCTGTTCAGCCTCCATCTCCATCTCCTCCTCCTGTTCAGCCTCCATCTCCATCTCCTCCTCCTGTTCAGCCTCCATCTCCATCTCCTCCTCCTGTTCAGCCTCCATCTCCATCTCCATCTCCTCCTTCTGTTCAGCCTCCATCTCCATCTCAGATATCACCACATCAGTTACAAGCTGGAAGCACTGCAGTACTGCCTCCGCCAAGTGGCAACAGGCTGTGCTGAAACTCATAAGCTCAGGTGATAAACCTCACACTGCTTGTGAGTTGTGGACAGCTGTGAAAGAGCAGGCAGATCTGTGGCTGAGACTGCTGAACCTACATCCCGGCATGGTCGTGTGTGACAATGGCCGTAACCTGGTGGCGGCTCTGAGGTGAGATCACACACGTACCATGCCTGGCTCATGTGCTTAACCTCGTGGTTCAGCGGTTTCTTAAATCATACCCCGAGTTGCCAGATCTGCTCGTGAAAGTACGCCGCCTGTCAGCTCATTTTCGCAAGTCTGCTACAGCTTCCGCCGCCCTTGCTGTGTTGCAGCAGCGTTTGCAGCTTCCAGCACACCGACTGGTGTGTGATGTCCCCACACGTTGGAACTCTACCCTCCACATGTTGCAAAGGATTTGTGAGCAGAAGAGAGCAGTTGTGGTGTACCAGATACAACAAGGCCGTCGATGTTCAGGTCAGACTCCACACATAAGACCTCAGGAGTGGACCTGGATGTCTGACATATGTACCATCCTGACAAACTTTGAGGAGGCCACCAAGATGGTGAGTGGCGATGACTCCATCATTAGTGTCAGCATCCCACTTGTCTGTCTTTTGCAACGCTCTCTGCAGAGAATTAAAGAGGAGGCATTGCAGCCAGAGTATGATGAGATGGATCAAGAAGCTGTAGTGGGCGATTACACACAGCCCAGCCTCATCTCATCCCAACGTGCATTGGGGGACAGAGGGAGAGGAGGAACAGGAGCTGCTATCAAGTGCTGTAGATGGTAGTACCTGTACAAGTGTTATACCGTCGGTTCAGCGTGGGTGGCCTGAAGACAGGAGGGAGGAGGAGAGCATGGTCAGTCGTCATCTTGGTGAGGACAAGGAAATCTTGCCCATTACCAGTCTAGCACACATGGCTGACTTTATGTTGCGCTGCCTTAACTGTGACCCTCGCGTTGTCAAAATGTTGGGTGACAGTCATTACTGGTTGGTGACACTTGTAGACCCCCGCTACAAGGAGAACTTTCACTGTCTTATTTCTGAGGTGGAGAGGTCTACAAAAATGGGCCTGTACCAGAAGGCCCTTGCTGCAGAACTGTTAAAAAAAAAAAAAAAAAAATTCCCATCTGAACACGCTAGCGGCAGAGGTCACAGTTCGTTGACCAACCAAAGCGTACAAGCGAGAGAGAGGCAACTCCAATCTAGTAGAGGCAGGGGAACACTGTCAACGTTCTGGGACAGTTTTCTCAGACCCTGAGGCGTGGGGTACTCTCACAAGGAGTGGAAAGTTTCAAAAGATGGTGAGGGAGTACCTTGCCGACCGTACCAGCGTCCTTCGTGCCTTTTAATTATTGGGTATCCAAGCTGGACACTTGGAATGAACTCGCTCTGTACGCCTTGGAGGTCCTGGCCTGCCCTGCCGCTAGCATGTTATTGGAGCTTGTTTTTAGTGCCGCTGGGGGAATTATAACTGATGAGCACACTCTCCTGTCAACTGACAATGCTGACAAGCTGACCCTTATCAAAATGAACAAGGGCTAGATTGGGCCAGACTTCTCATCACCACCAAATGACAGCAGAGTAACATAAAGTCAAATCCACGGTGTTATTTCGGGAGGTGTATTCCCATGCACCACTTCACACCCACACATGGGTATACGCTTCCTCATTTCGGCTGTTTTATGTTCTTCTCCTTATCCTCGGCCTCCACCACCACTATACCACCAGGGTGACCGTGGTCTGTGTTTCCATTATTGCAAGTTCCTCCGTCCTTATTTTTGTCAGCTTTTGCTTGGAAGGCATAAGCAAAGACTGTGGGAGACCCACTCCCCAATAATGGGAATACTATTTTTAAGATGCTGTACTCTCTTGTAAGGGGCATTAAAAGCATCTTGTTATACCACTCTAACCTCCACGTCTCTTCTGAGGGGCATTAATAGCGTCTTGTTATACCACTCTGACCTCCACGTCTCTTGTAAGGGGCATTAAAACCGTCTTGTTAAGCTACTGGGACCTCCACGAGTCTTTGAACGGGCTCTGCATTTCCTCCTAATTTTTTGAAGCTTTTGCTTGGAAGGCATAAGCAAATACTATGGGAGACCCACTCCCCAATAATGGGACTTATGTTTGTAATATGCTGTACTGCATGGCTCTTGTAAGGGGCATTGCAAGTTCCTCATAATTTTTGGAAAGCCTTCCATTCACTGCTTAGGCTAACAGTGTACAGGAGACCCAGTTGGTATAAATGGAAAAAACTGTTTAGTTAAGGCCCTCTGACCTCCATGTCATTTCCAAGGGGCATTGGAGTGCCTCAAAATTTTTGGTAGGCATTGCACTCACTGTATGCCCTATAACTGTGTAGCCGAACTGCTCCTTTTTGTTACAGAAACATATCCTACAAGACATATGTGGTTGACTGGCCTGATATTGATGTGAATGGTCCCTGTTCCTCCTTCTCCTTTGCCACTACCTCATCCATCATTTTTCACCTGAAGCTTTGTTTTAATGGGAGTCATAGAACTGTGATAGTAGCAGGAAAACATCCAGAAATCCTCGGAGGAGGTAGGATATGCGCCAAAACGCTGACCACCTCAGGCCTAGCCGCTACTACATACATGCGCTTGCATTCCAAGAAAACAAAGCAGATGCTAACTTGTATCATCATCATCATGCTCCTCACCTTGGCACTCTCAACTCCCCTGATGGAGAAGCCAGGGCCTACCAGAGGAGTCTGGTTCTCTGGTGGTGTCGTCCAATGCTGCCCTAAAGCAGGCTGGGCTAAGAAAAGTGTGTGGGGGGAAGTTGACAGGAGAAATAGGGGCGGCTGGGGAACGTTTATGGACACCCGGCTGCCCCCAGGCGGCTGGGGACCGTGTGTGGACACCCGGCCGCGGGGCGGCTGGGGACCCAGTGTGGATGCCTGGCTACCTGGCGGCTGGGGACTGAGTATGGATTCCAGGCCGCCAACGCAGCCATGACGTGGTGGCCAGATTTTGTCTCCATATGCCTAAAAGGCCCAATTTCAAGTGAAAGCAAGCAAGCAGTATGGTATTGCAGCCTGGGGGTGGGTGGGTGGCAGGCTGCATACTTGCGCTTGCATTGCAAGGAATGGGGGAGGTACAATTGAACAATACCCTGGGACAAGAACTTGCACGGGGATAGTTGCAAGTCTGCATCTTCTGACGCGGCAAGGATCATTTCTGATGGGCACACTTTTAGGCAGTGACCTGGGTGTCAGAGATGCTTCCAGGGGTATTCCCCATGCTGTTCCCATGTATTTTCAGCACTGTATGCATGTGTCACACAGCACATGGTCAGATAAGGTTGTAAAATGTTAAAATGACATTTCCCGGTGGATGCATTTGTCACGGTTGAAAGCAATACAAAAGTGCAAAAACTTCTAAAAAAATGCTACTTGTTAACATAGCCCAAGGTGTGGAGGAGTATTTTTTTGGGGGGGTTATTTATTTTACCTTATACACAAGTCTTTACCCTGGAAAGGAAGTTCCTTAACATATTTCACAGGAAAGCAGTTTCAGTTTCATTTTTGAATGTTTTATTGTGAGCCCTTAAAAGTGGCTTAATACCTCTGACCACGTTGTTGACAGCAGTGACCTGGGCATCAGAAATGCTTCCTGGGGCGATCCCCATGCTGTCCCCATGTCATTTGAGCACTGTCACTATCGTTTTGGGCACTTGTTAGGCTTTTAAAAGACGGCCGGGAGTGCCATGCCAAAAATGCTCAGGTCTCCCATAGACTAACATTGGGCTCGTTGCTCGGGTCGAGCACCCGAGTATCACGGCGAGCTCGGCCCGAGATTTGAGCACCCGAGCATTTTAGTGCTCGATCAACACTAGCGTGCACGGCTGCTGGTCCTCAAACCGGGTGGACCAATCGAAGCCCGGCGCGCCGTACACCCACTCAGGTGCCGGAGGTGGAGGCTCCGCGAGGGAACCCAGCAGAAGGTTCCTGACTTCAGTGCCTGGGAGTGGAGGTTCCGGGAGGGCAACAAGTGGAAGGTCCTCAGTCAGTGCCCTGGGGTGGAGGTTCCGGGCTGAGCAGCTGCTCCAGGGAGGGCATGGCGGGGTACGGAGAGTGTTGGTGTAGGAAGCCCAGGAGCAGGTCGGCGCTTGCAGCGTCTGGGACAGGGGATTTCTTCCCACCTGCTCCTGTGCTGCACACGGCCTCCTGGTATTCAGCGGGTTCCGCTGGGTTGCCGCTGCTGGCATCCTGTGCTGCTCTACACCGTGCTGCAAACTTCTCCAACAGCTCGCTCTTCCACTTGGTAATTGCTGCTTGCTGGGCCCGGTCCACTTGTTGGCTCAGCTCCAGAATCTCACTCTGGAGGAACTCCGCGTCCTCCGGGGATAACTTACTGGCTTCTCCCTCCAGGGTGAGGGGGGTCGCTTGCCACGGCAGCAGGCCAGAGGCGGAGGCTTGATCCTGACTTCCGTCCATGTTGTCTGCCGGGTGCGGTCTGTCTAGACCAGGGTTCCCCAACTCCAGTCCTCAAGGCCCACCAACAGGTCATGTTTTCAGGATTTCCTTAGTATTACACAGGTGATAATTGCATCACCTGCACAGGCAATAATTCCATCACCTGTGCAATACTAAGGAAATCCTGAAAACATGACCTGTTGGTGGGCCTTGAGGACTGGAGTTGGGGAACCCTGGTCTAGACTGGTTAAGACCACACCCTGTCTCCATTCCTTCTTTCCTCCTCCTCCTCCTCTTTCGGGGTCGGTCCCATGGCAATCTGCTGTCGGTCACTCCTTGTGACGGCCTCCCTGCCTTGACGGACACATCTATGCGGACAGTCACAGTTGCAAGGGGCAGGGTATGCTTTTGGCGCCATTCTGGGACCCGGCCCACGATGGGAGGTTCCATACTGTTGTCTTTGATCACGCACATAATGGCGCCCGTTCTTCTGGGGCGGGCACCACATCAGTATCATTACACAGTTCTTTAGGCACACTTCACCCACCGATAACGGGTTGGTCACTTATCTTGTTCATGACTCCAGAGCTGACGCGCCCCCTGGCAGCTGGGCCTATGGATGCCGGTATAGGGGATATCACCGTGGCTGGCCCGGTCCGTGACCCAGGGCGGTCAGTAAAAAGGGGAAGATATTGGAGGATCTGGGGAAAGTGTTTGTGACGCCACCTGTGGAAGGCAGCCAAAGGGAGCTGCCGCTGCGGAGCAGTCCTCTGGAGCTGATGTTACGGCAGCAGGGATGGTGTGGCTCTCCACAGGTAGAGCTTGCTCCTGGGCAGTGTAAGGCAGTGAAAGTTGCACTGGGCGTTGTAGTGCAGGGAGGGAAAGATGGCGCAGATAAAGAATGGACTGAGGCAGTGCGATGCAGTCATCCGAGTCTTTTCTCACAGTTCTTATGACAGTTCCATTGGTGCACTGTACAGTTGTCAGCCTCCCCACGTCGCGCTGCGTTCACCAGGCAGGGATTCAGCACTTCCTCAGGTAGATTAGGAGCACCTGACAGAACTCCACTTTCTGTGTTCCTAGCTAGACAGTCTTCACACTGGGTCTGTCTCCCTCCTGCCCTGTGCTTCCCACTCTCAATCCCATTTGGGTGCTCTGAAGCCCCTCCTGTACGTTGGAGTTCACGGACCTGCTTGTCCCTCACGGTCCCTCACGGGGATTAGAATGAGGCTTCAGCAAATGACTATATAAGCCAGAAGCCTCCCAGCCAAGACCTGGAGTTACACGGCTGGACCAGGGGTCCGTCCCCTTCCTGCGGCTTACGATCCCTGTCTTCTGACAGATGCGGGGCATACGGGTGCCGTCCTGCACTCGCCGTACCCCCTAGGATCCCTTCCTTAGATCGGAGCCTACTCCTCTGCTCCCCTCCTGGGCCTCTAGCACTGGGCCCTGCTTGTGGAGCAGAGCTCCTAAAGAGACTCTGATCCCTGACTGTTCTCCACTGACTCCTCTACCGAACTCTCCTGCCACCCTAAAATGGCTCCCCTTTATATACCTACTACTATAGTGCTCCCTTAAACTACTTCCTCCACCCACACCCACTACTGGTTCCCCCTACCTCTGGGTTCCCCCTACTCCAGCCTGGGACAGGGCTCAGCAGTTGCGCTCATGCATGTTGCCCCTCCAGCCGGCCTGGAGCAGTGTAGTGTTGAATGCGGGTGTTGGGGTTCTGGGCAGCACTCCCTCCTCACCTGAGAGAAGGAGACTCCACACCTCTGGGTGAGGTGCACTATCTCTGTGGTGACTGAACCATCAGGGGCACCACAATTACAAGTCCCATTGTTTTCTGTTTGATTAAAGTGGGCTAATATCTGGCTAATCTAGCTGCCCTAACAAATGTTCAGTTCAAATACCCGCTCCTTGTTCTCTAGGCACAAATTGCTTAGAGGCAGGCGATTACCCTCCTCCCCACAGAACACATGAGAACTCATCTGTATGTTGGGAGAGATGGCTGCTAGCCAAATAGTGTATGGCCAGGCCACAGCTATGCCACAAGGACTTGGCTGACTCCTTTTCAGTAGAGAGGAGCGGTGTTCGACTCGAACTGTTCGCCAATCTCAACTTCGAGCTGTTTTGGGCGGTGTTCGAGCCGTTCGGCGAACACGAACAATTTGAGAAAAATTCGGCTGTTCGAGGTTATGTTCGATAACTGTTCGTGCACCAAAATCATAACTGGATTTTTTCTCAGTAATGCTGAAAATTAATGTAAATACGCAGTTTGAGTGTACAGCGGGGTGGGGGGAGGGGCAGGGGATGGATCTCTGCATAAATAATGAAGATCTCCATTTTTTTTTCTCTTTCCCGCATTTACAGTAGGGAGGTGCAATCTGTCAGCCTATCAGCAGCGCACACACGGAGCGAACTGCTTTTTTTCACACAAGCAAGGGCATGTCATTGGCAGTGTATGTCACATGTCCTTGCCCTATAAGACCCAGCCATTTTCCCCGTCACCACCATTTTCTCACTGCTGCAGCTGCGTGTTAGACTGCACTGCTGTTGCTGTGTGCGCTATACTTTGTGTTAATTTCAAGCCAATTTTCGCACAAATCTACAGATAGCTTGGGAGTAGGGAATAGTTGTGATTGCAGTCCTTTTGAGGACTAGGTTACATCAGTTCCTATCACTTTTTGCCAGGCAGGTCTGTACTAGTGCTGTGCAAGTTTTTTTCACAGCATTTGGCTAAATCTAGCAAAGCAAATCCTTTTTGGCCTCTTGCAGTGTGTGTTAGTCAGTGGAGTAGCCTATCTGTGTTGCAAGCTACACCACCTGTGTATAGAATGCAAATTTCTTTACTGCACCTAGTGAAGGAAAACCTTTTGGGCATAGCATCATTCTATTAGTCCATCTATACTGACCTCCACCAGGTTGGAAATTCAAAATAATTTTTATCTGCATCTTGCTCTGAAAAAAAAATATTTTGGCTTGTAGCAGTGTGTGGGACTTGCTCTATTAGTCCATCTATACTAACCTCCACCAGGTTGCAAATTCAAAATAATTTTTTTCTGCATCTAACCCAGCCAATACTTTTGGGCTAATACCACAGTTTGGCCACTCAGCTCTGCTTGGTTCCCATTCATTGTTTTTGTGCAAACAACTCCAGAGTTGTCAATTAGTTAACCACCAAAATGAGTGGAAAAAGGCCTGCTGCTTGTGGAAAGGGGAATAGGCATGTTGGGAAGGGAAAGAAAGGTTGTATCCATGGGGTAGGTGTTAAAGCAACAGTAACATCTGCTGAAGAAAGACAATCTTCCAGCCAAACTAAGATGTCTACTTCTTTTAGCGGACAATGTGAGAAGATCCCTTTCTTACGGCCATGCCAATCGCTACAAATTCCAGATGAGGCACAAAAACAGCATGTGCTTCAACGGATATCAAGTGCTCCTTTAAGTGGGCTCTCCTCCACCTCAACTTCAACATCACAAATACTCCAGTCCTCAGAGGTGTCACCCCAATCGCACTTGCTTCCTCACAGCTCCCAAGTCTCCAGCTGCCCGTCTTAGTATGGGGTAACAGATGGTGGAGTCTGCAGAGCTGTTTACTCATACTATAGCCTGGGAATTAGAGGTCGGCTGCAGAGCTTCTGTGAATCCAGACGAGGAAATGATCTGCACTGATGCCCAGAATCTTTATGAGTCGGATCCAGGACCAGAGGCAGAAGGTTCTGACCATAATGTAGACCCTCGTTCCCAAACTGTAACTCCTGTTGGTGGAGACAATGAGGAAGATGATGATGAGACTCATATACCTGATTGGAGCGACAACTTTAGTTTTTTGTCAGGGCAGGAAGAGGTTGGCTCTGAGGACGACGGGTGTGATAACACACAGGGTGATGATGATGAGGTTGGAGATCCCACTTACTGTCAACCCACAGTTAGCCAGTCGATGAGGTCAGCAGAGGAGGTGGAGGAGGATGCTAGTGACGACGAGGTCAGGTTGCGCCTTCCTGGACAGACGTAGTACTGGAAGCACGTCAACAACTGCATCCTCAAACACAACTCTGCCTCTGACCACAAGTCGTGGTGGCTCTTCAGGTCGCATGGGTGCTAAGCCTTGCATAGCCTGGGCATTTTTTCAGATCGATGAGGATGACCCAACTTGTGTTATCTGTAACATTTGTCAGCAAAAGCTAAGTAGAGGCCAAAAAATACATAGTTTGAGCACTTCATGCATGAACCGGCACATGGATATGAAGCATAAATTGCAGTGGGAAGCTCACTGTGCTACAATGCGGCCTAGCCGGTCGGGCCAACCGCCGTCTGCCACATCTTGTGCATCCGCGGCCTCTTCATCCTCTGTGACTGGGGGGACAGCAGTCACACCTGTTTTGGGACGCAGACCTGCCACCTCTTTACCTGCAACAGCCAGCGTGATTGGCAGGTCATCATTTTCTTTGGAGGTGGAAACACCAGCTGGTGTTCAGCGCTGTCCGACATCGATAGCACCACCTTTGGATCAAGGCAACCCAACATGTCCGCCTGCATCTTCCTCACGGACCGGCAGTTTGCTGGGGACACCCTTCTCAACCTCGTCTAAGCACAACAGCCAGCCCTCTGTCCCTCAGATGTGGACAAGTAAAAGACCATTTCCTCCTAGCCATGAGAAAGCTAAGAGGTTGAATTTCACCATCTGCAAGCTTTTGGCTACAGAAATGCTGCCTTTCCGCCTGGTGGACACAGAGGATTTTCGAGACCTTATGTCTGTCGCAGTGACCCAGTACCAGATGCCCAGTCGGCAATACTTCTCAAAGAAAGGTGTGCCTGCGCTCCTCCACCAGCATGTCGCACACAACATCACCGCTTCTTTGAGAAACTGTGTGTGTGACAGGGTGCATTTCACCATAGACACTTGGACGAGTAGGCATGGACAGGGGCGTTACATGTCGCTGACTGGGCTCTGGGTAACTATGGTGACAGCAGGACAAGGGGCTGCTGTCCAAGTCTTGCCGTCCCCATGAGTTGTGCGTCAATCCTCTTTATCTCGAATTTCCTCCACTGCTTCTGCCTCCTCAACCTCCTCTCGGTCCTCCACCTGCACCCAAAGCCTGTCTGGTCATTCCACAAGCTTTCTAACTGCGCAGAAGGGATCCTGCACACCTCCTTACTATGCTGGCAGCAGGGCTCAACGTCATCAGGCGGTTTTTACTTTGAAATGTCTGGGAAATGTGAGTCACACAGCTGAGGAGTTGTGGTCAGCTCTGGAGAACCAATTTCATGAATGGTTGTCTCCACTGGACCTGAAACCAGGGAAAGTCGTGTGCGACAATGCTGCAAACCTGGGTGCGGCCCTTTGCCGAGGCAATGTCACACGCGTGCCTTGTATGGCTCACATGTTGAACCTGGTTGTCGAGCAACTTTTAGCCCACTATCCCGGACTAGATGGCCTTCTGCAGAGGGCACGGTCGCTGTGTGCTCGCTTCCGCCATTCGCATCCCGCAGCTCAGCGACTTACATCTCTACAGAAGTCGTTGGGCCTGCCACTTCACCGGCTAAAATGCGATGTGCCTACCCGGTGGAATTCAACTCTGCACATGTTGCAGCGACTGTGGCAGCACCGACAAGCCCTGGTGCAATACGTTCTGACGTATAGCCTGGGCCAACGAGATCCAGAGGTGGGGCAAATCACGCTGGAGGAGTGGTCTCAGATCAGGGACCTATGCACCCTTCTGCACAGTTTTGAAATGGCGAAGAAGATGTTTAGTGCTGACGATGCCATTATCAGCATGACTATTCCGGTGATTTACATGCTGGAGCACATGTTAAACAGAATTCGGAGTCAGGTGGTGGCAGAAGAGGAGGTGGAGGAAGTAGAGGAGGAGGAGTTGCATGAGGAAGGGCTAACATCTGCAAGGTCCAGATGGTCGGCAGCACCAAGGCGGCAGGCATGTGAGGGTGGGGGAGATGGTTTTACCAGGGCGCATGGTAGCAGCCAAACTAGTGAGGAAGGTGCAGGAGTGGAGGACGAACTGATGGAAGACTCATCAGATGAGGGAGACCTTGATCACATTTCTGTTGTGCGAGGTTGGGGGGAGAGGGCAGAGGAAGGAAGCATGATTGTTACCTCGCCACCAACACAACAGGGACTTGGTGCTCCTGGATGCGCAAGACACATGAGTGCCTTCTTGCTGCACTACCTGCAACATGACCCTCGAATTGTGAGAATTAGAAATAATCCTGACTACTGGGTTGCCACACTCTTAGATCCCCGGTACAAAAGTAAATTTGCAGAAATTATTCCTGCCATAGAAAGAGATGCACGCATGCTGGAGTATCAGCAGAGACTGTTTCAGAATCTTACATGTGCTTTTCCACAAAACACTAGTGGTGCACGTAGTGAGTCTCACAATTCCAACTTGCCAACCGTGGGACCGTCGAGTGTTCAGCACTCAAAACTTAACATAAACACAGTATCTGCTGGTAACATCAATTTTGCGGAATCATTTCACCACTTTTTTAGCCCATCCTTTGCAAGGCCACAGGAGACAAGAAGTCTGACATAGTCAACGCCTAGAGACGATGGTACAGGAGTATATCCAAGTAAACATTGAAGCCATGACTGTGTCACTGGACCCTTGCTCTTTTTGGGCTTCCAATCTGGATAAATAGCCGGAGCTTGCCACTTACGCCTTGGAGATCTTGTCATGCCCCGCAGCCAGCGTTCTGTCTGAACGTGTGTTCAGCGCTGCTGGTGGTGTGCTGACAGATAAGCGCACGGGGCTCTCCACTGATAATGTAGACAGACTCACGTTCATAAAGATGAACAAATCATGGATCCGAAACGACTTTTCTACCCCTGTGTCATGCTGGGGAGAGTAAAAGCTTGATGATTTGTTAAAATCACCTCACCAACCGTTATAAGCTTTCAAATTACTAATCATGTTTATCTGTATCTTGGCTGGAAAATAATTTGGGCTTTGTAGCAGTGTGCAGTACTGATTCTATTAGGCTATCTATACTAAGCTCCACCAGCTTTCAAATTACTAATAATTTTTTGCTGCATCTAGCCCGGAAAATAATTTTGGGGCTCCGAGATGCGCAAGACACAAGTGCCTTCTTGCTGCACTACCTGCAACATGACCCTCAGATTGTCAGAATTCGAAATAATCCTGACTACTGGATTGCCACACTCTTAGATCCCCCACACTCTACGATCAACCTTTTCATTTTAATAAAGAGCAAAAAAATGGTCATTTTTGAAATTATAAGCATTAGCCGGTTATTACAAACTGTAATCAAACAGTTTTCAGCTCAAAACTTTATTCTAGGTGATGTTACATTTGCACATAGGACCCCTTGTTCGAAAGGAGCTTCTGAACTCTCTCGTCCATTGAATTTGTCAGGTTTTGGATGGTTTCTGCTTCAATTGTTTTGCATGAGGACAGAATACCCTCCCAGAGCTGTTGCTTAGATGTGAACTGCCTCCCGCCATCATAGACACTCCTTTTAATGATGCTCCAGAGGTTCTCAATGGGGTTGAGGTCAGGGGAGCATGGGGGTCACACCATAACTTTGTCCCCTTTTATGCCCATATCAGCCAGAGATGCAGATGTTATGTGCAGCATGAGACGGTGCATTATCATGCATGAAAATGATCTTGCTGCGGAATACACGGTTCTTCTTCTTGAACCATAGCAGGAAGTGCTGTTTGAGAAACTCCACATACATTATGGAGTTCATATTTACCCCTTCAGGGATCCTAAAGGGGCCGACAATCTCTCTCCCCATGATTCCAGCCCAAAACATTACTCCACCTCCTCCTTGTTGGTGCTGTAGCAGTGTTTGCATGGAGTGTCCATCAACCAGCCATCCTCCACTCCATCCATCTGGACCATCGAGCGTTGCACGGCACTCATCGGTGAACAAAACAGTTTTGAAGTCAGTCTTCATGTATTGTTTGGCCCACTGTAGCCCTTTCTGCTTGTGTACATTAGATAGAGGCGGTCGACAGGATAACTTATGCACAGCTGCAAACCTCTGAGGACCCTGCATCTTGTTGTTCGGGGGACGTTGGAGGCACCAGCAGCTTCAAAAACTTGTCTGCTGCTATGACAAGGCTTTTTTGCCGCTGCTCTTTTAACCTGACGTAATTGCCTGTAGGAAAGAGTCCTCAATTTTCCCTTATCAGCACGCACACATGTGTACTGTGAATCAGCTTCATACTTCTTGATTATGCGATGATCAGGATGAAGTGTCTTGGCAATGTTGATTGTAGTCATGCCTTGACCTAAACAATCCACAATTTGTTGCTTCTCAGCAGCCGACACATACTTTTTCTTTCCCATTTTGGCAGAAAATGTAGGCTGCTTAATAATGTGGGACAGCCTTCTTAAGAAGTCTTGCCTTTCATTGGACACCCCTGCCAAACTAATTAGCACAGGTGTCTGCAATTGCTTACAGTGATATAAAGAGCCCTGACACACATCACCATCAATGAGTTTAACTGACAAACAAACAAATTCTTCCCTTATCACTCCTAAACACTTTTTGCATAATAATTTGGAACACAGTGTACATGTGCTTTTCCACAAAACACCAGTGGTTCACGTAGTGAATCTTACAGTTCTAACTTGCCAACCGTGGTCTGTATGGAGTTGTTCAATAAAGGGCCCAAAATTAAGATAACCTAGACGGGAGAGGTCTCTATGAATACGAATTCCTAAGTATTTGATACCCTGTGAGGGACAGGCAAAGGGAAAGTTGGACTGGATGGAATCCTGTATGGATTTGAGGAGGGAGACATCGAGGGCCTCAGACTTCGCTGCATTGATTTTAAAATTTGACCATGTAACAAAGTGATCTATTTCAGCCATAACAGCAGGGATGGATATATGTGATTGAGTGCTATATACTAGGACATCATGAGCAAATGCAGAGCACTTGTACTCTGTGCCTGCCACCTCAATCCACCTAATATTGGGGTTATGGCGAATTGATGAGAGCAGGTGCTCCATCACTAGGATGTATAAGAGAGGGGACAGAGGACATCCCTGCCTTGTCCCATTGGTGATTATGAAAGGTGATGAAAATGTTCCATTCATCTTCAGCCTAGGTGACGTATTGCGATACCGGGCTGTGATTTTGCCTATGAAAGGGTCCCCTAGATCCCTACCCCAAGCTTTTTAAGAAAATAATATATGGCGTGCCAGGAGACTCTATGGAATGCTTTCTCAGCATCCAACGAGAGTATCTAATTACAAATTTTTAACTGTATCTAGCCCAGGAAATACTTTGGACCTAGTAGCAGTGTCTGCTAGTCAGCGGATTATCCCAACTGTTAAGCAAGCTGCACCACCTGTAGTTTGGACACTTAATTTTTTCAAAGGAAATGCCTCGGGCCCCCGGGACACTCAGTGAAGAGCTTCGGGGAGGCACCCCAAGGCACAGGGCCTGGGACTGGCGGTAGGACGCCTTGCGGTGGACCGCCGAGCTCGATCTTATAAAAGCTTTTTAACTGCAGCAGCTTTAGTGGACGCTACTAGAGCTGGAATTCCCGCGGCTGCTGGCATCAGACTTGCCCTCCAATAGATCCTTGTAAAAGGATTTAAAGTGTACTCATTCAAATTAGAGAGACAATTTAAATTAAAAAGCTTAGACCTGTCTCCACCGCAGGGGGGCTTGCTCGACCCACCAGCGGACAGGCACCAGTATTGGGAGAGGGTGCTAGCCGTCAGGGTCCACCGCAGCTCTGGCACAAACCCGGCGTCACGGAGGTCGCACGGGCAGGAACGGACTGGCCGTGTTAGCTTCGCATTTTTTTGGCTTTAGAAGGGCATGACATGCCTATATCTGTGTCTCCCCCTCCTTTTACTCCTCCACCTCTTTTCTTTTCGCATGACTATTTGTACTTGTCACTTTTCCATGTGTTAGTTGTGTCTACTGAACAGTTTGTCAGCTTTTGGACACCTTTTGAAGGTGTTTTCTATGTGTTTTTGTTTGCCTGCCATTGGTTTTAACAGTGTTCGAAGGTGTTCGGCGAACATACGGGTGTTCGACGAACCGAACTCGAACACTACGGGGGTGGCTCAACACTACTTTTCAGGTCCTATATGGAGAACCTAATGGTAAACCCTGGATAAATGAAGCTTGTGACCTGGTTCCTGTTCCCCACTAGGTTTCTGGCACTTCTGATAAGACAGACGAGCAGCAGTACCCCGACACTGAGAAGTTTGTTCCCTACAATCCTGCAGGTAACTTTTCCACACTTTGCTGTACCTATTGCCTGCCATTAGCCACTGGCCATTACATTTAATTTTGAGCATCAGAATCAATTCTAATACTTGCATCTGAAGCTGGATGGGGTTAGTGAATTTGTCACCAGGATTTTGCTGCCCCATCTGAGAGTAGGGTGATTTAGGGGCAGAGATCCTGATTACAGTGATGGATCGCTTGGTGCAGTTCAGAGTAAGGCTATGTTCCCATGCTGTGGAAATGAAGCAGAAATTTTCTGCTTCATTTCTGCATGTCCTCTCCCGGATAAACGCATGCGGAATTGCCTTGAGTTTTTAATTGCACTGCAAAGGCAATTCCGCTTGCGGAAACGCAAAATTAATGAGCGTGCTGCGGATTTTTCCCCGCCGGAAAAACGCTGCGGAAAAAAACGCAGCATGGGCATTGAACTTGCGTAATCACATTGGGGACCATGGGGGGCGGATAACATAGCGCTAAAAAAGCCTTTACGCTGCGGAAATTCTGCAGCATATCCTCTTGAAAAACGCTTCGTGGGCACATACTCTGTGTCTGCTGCAGATCTAATTCTCTGAATGCTGGGCTCTGTATAACCCCACCCACACCACTGATAGGCAGAAAGCTACCAATGCACAGTGTACAGAGCTATTCATCAGTTGTGGGGACAGGGTTGGACTACATGGCAGCAGCTTTACTAGTCCTCTGGTGGCAGTCTCCTGCTGGTGGAGGATCACTTATCAAAACTACATCAGTCAGCCCAGAGAGCAACATGTCGTTGGAATTGGGGATCTTTGTCCACACGTTGTGCTGTGCTCAGATCAGGTGGCAATAAACATAGTGACATTCCCTTTGTCAGGCAAAATGTATTTTTGTCCTAGTTTTAAAAATGTTGAAAGGACAGCCAGAGATGTCTTAAATCTCCGTCCCCTGTTCACTTGGAAGGGACCTCCATAGAACTCTACTCTTGCTTCCCCCAAACAAGGAATTTTTATAACCGCCATAAACCTCAGCCCAGGGCAAGCATACTGGTTTACACTGGATTTCCCCTCCAAAGCCCTATTGTGTAACTGTACAAACTTTTAATGTCAAGTTTAATAATGCACATGACTGTCACAAACACATGGACCACATTTTTGGGATGCTCGCCTTTTTCCAGTTATGATGGTGTATCTTTCATCACTGGGAAACCACCAGAAACCTAGGAAATGGTTTCTGAGCTTCTGAACGTCATAGAAATATTATATTTGATATCAATCTCCGTCAATATTGGTGACGGCAAACTTGCCTTTGGAAGTGCATTGAGGTGAAGGGTGTATTGCTGGAAAAGGGGAAAAAACAAAACAAAACCTCTTTAAATCTCTTAATTTGCGAGTGTGAACGAGCGGAGTGTGACCAGAGCGTAAGTGCGAACGAAAGTAAGTGTGTGACTTATTTTTCAGTGACTTGGATTCAGGAAGTTTGGAAGGGAGGACTTTGGACTGAATTGCTGTCTGTATTTCATTAATTCTTTGCTTTTCTTTTTACTTAACATTCTGTCTATTGCAATCCCCATTAGGAAATGAGCTCCATTATTGACAATGCTATCCAGTGTACATCTTGCCACATGTAGGCAATCCTGAACAGCCGGTCGTGGTTGCTTACTGCTGCGCGAGATGTGAGCACGTTGTGCGTTTGGAAGCCCAGATACTGGATCTAAATGAGCAGCTGGCAACACTGAGATCCATTGACAACATGGAAAGGAGTCTGCTGCTCACTGAGCAGCCGCTCACTGGGGTAGATGTGGGGGAGGGTGGTAGTCTGGAGCTGCAGGACAGTGAGGCCGTTAGTTGGGTGACAGTTAGAAGGGGGGGTAGAGGGAAGAGTGCAAGGGAGGCTAGTCCTGATCTGGCACACCCCAATAAGTTTGCAAAGTTGGCAGATGAGGGGAGTGATGGTACAGGGGTAGCACTGCTGCAGCAAGGCATGTATCCTGAAAGCCGGAGGAGTGTCAGCTCCAGTAAAGAGGGAAATAGGAGAGTAGGGCAGGCCAGGCAGGTGCTGGTAGTGGGCGACTCAATTATTAGGGGAACAGATAGGGCAATCTGTCACAAAGACAGGGATCATCAAACAGTGTGCTGCCTAGCTGGCGCTCAAGTCCGGCACATCGCTGATCGGGTTGACAGATTACTGGGAGGGGCTGGTGAGGACCCAGCGGTCATGGTGCACATTGGCACAAATGACAAAGTTAGAGGTAGGTGGAAGGTCCTTAAAGATGACTTCAGGGAATTAGGCTGCAAGCTGAAAGCAAGGACCTCCAAGGTGGTATTCTCTGAAATACTACCGGTACCACGTGCCACGCCAGAGAGGCAACGGGAGATTAGGGAGATAAATAAGTGGCTCAAGAACTGGTGTAGGAAGGAGGGATTTGAGTTCCTGGAGAACTGGGCCGACTTCTCAGTTGGCTACAGACTCTACGCTAGGGACCGGCTGCACCTTAATGGGGAGGGTGCAGCTGTGCTGGGGGAGAAAATGGCTAGAAGGTTGGAGGAGTGTTTAAACTAGGGATTGGGGGGGGGTATTCATTTTATAGGTGGGGAAGATAGTGCAGATAGTGACCTGGGCACAAATAAATTGGGGGTGGGGTTAGAACAGCCAATAAAGTAAGAAGGAATAGAGGTACAGAGAGATACATAAAATGCATGTACACTAATGCCAGAAGCCTCACCAACAAAATGGAGGAATTAGAATTAATTTTGTTGGAAAATAATTATGACATGGTAGGAATATCTGAGACGTGGCTGGACGAGAGCCATGACTGGGCAGCTAATTTACAGGGCTATAGTCTGTTTAGAAATGACCGTACAAACAAGCGAGGGGGGGGGGGGGTGTTTATATGTAAAATCATCCTTAAAACCTGTCTTGCAGGAGGATATATGTGAATCTAATGAAAATGTAGAGTCCCTGTGGGTGGAGATAAGGGGAGGGGGAAAAAATAATAAATTACTGATAGGGGTTTGTTATAAGTCTCCAAAAATAATGGAAGTAGCGGAGAATATCCTCGTAAAGCAAATAGATGAAGCAGCGACTCAAGGAGAAGTCATTATTATGGGAGACTTCAACTACCCTGAAATACGTTGGGGGACAGAAACATGTACTTCAAGCAAAGGTAATAGGTTTTGACAACTATGAGAGACAATTACCTTTCACAACTGATTCAGGACCCAACAAGAAGGGGGGCACTGCTAGACCTAATATTAACCAATAGGCCAGACTGCATATCAAATATACGAGTTGGGGGTCACTTGGGTAATAGTGATCACAAAATAATACATTTTCATGTAACCTTTAATAAGATGTGTAGTAGAAGGGTTACAAGGACACTAAACTTCAGGAAGGCTAATTTCCAATGGTTGAGAGATGATCTTAGTGCAATAAACTGGGACGATATCCTGAGACATAAAGCTGCACAAAGCAAATGGGAGACATTTATTAACCTCCTGAATAGGACCTGTGCACAATATATACCCTTTGGGAATAAACATGCTAGAAATGGGAGGAAACCACTATGGCTAAATAGAGCTGTAAGGGGCACAATAAGTGACAAAAAGAAAGCATTTAGAGAACTAAAGCATGTAGGTAGTGATGAGGCATTAAATAAATATAGAAAATTAAATAAATTATGTAAAAAGCAAATCAAGGCGGCAAAGATTGAGGCAGAGAGAATCATTGCCAGAGAAAGTAAAAATAACCCCAAAATATTCTTTAACTACATAAATAGTAAACAACTAAAAAATAATAGTGTTGGCCCCCTTAAAAATAGTCTGGGTGAAATGGTGGATGAGGATGAGGAAAAAGCCAATATGCTAAATGATTTTTTTTTCAACCGTATTTACACAAGAAAATCGCATGACCGAAAACATGATTAGTGATAACAAAAATTCTCCATTAAATGTCACTTGCTTAACCCAGCAGGAAGTACGGCGGCGTCTAAAAATCACTAAAGTTGACAAATCCCCAGGCCCAGGTGGGATACACCCGCGAGTACTGCAGGAATTAAGTAACGTCATAGATAGACCATTATTTTTAATCTTTAAAGATTCAATAATAACAGGGTCCACACGACTGGCGTATAGCAAATGTGGTGCCAATATTCAAAAAGGGGACAAACTGAACTTGGAAATTTATAGGCCAGTAAGCTTAACCTCTACTGTGTGTAAAATCCTGGAGGGTTTCCTAAGAGGTGCTATAATAGAGTATCTGAAGAAGAATAACCTCATGACCCAATATCAACATGGATTTACGAGGAACCGTTCCTGTCAAACTAATCTGATCAGTTTTTATGAGGAGGCAAGTTCGGGACTGGACCAAGGAAATGCAGTGGATGTTGTGTATATGGACTTTTCAAAAGCTTTTGATACGGTTCCACACAAAAGGTTGATACATAAAATGAGAACAATGGGGATAGGGGAAAATATATGTATGTGGGTTAAGAATTGGCTCAGTGATAGGAAACAAAGGGTGGTTATTAATGGAAAACACTCAGACTGGGTCTCAGTTAACAGTGGGGTACCACAGGGGTCAGAATTGGGCCCCCTTCTTTTTAACATATTTATTAATGACCTTGTAGGGGGCATACAGAGTAATATTTCAATATTTGCAGATGACACTAAACTCTGCAGGGTAATCAATACAGAGGAGGACAATTTTATATTACAGGAGGATCTATGTAAACTAGAAGCTTGGGCTGATAAATGACAAATGAGCTTTAATGGGGATAAATGTAAGGTAATGCACTTGGGCAGAGGAAATAAAATGTATAATTATATGCTTAATTGTAAAACACTGGGCAAAACTGTAACTGAAAAAGACCTGGGTGTATTGGTGGACGACAAGCTCACGTTTAGTGGCCAGTGTCAGGCAGCTGCTGCAAAGGCAAATAAAATAATGGGATGCATTAAAAGAGGCATAGATGCTCATGAGGAGAACATAATTTTACCTCTATACAAGTCACTAGTGCGACCACACTTAGAATACTGTGTACAGTTCTGGTCTCCGGTATATAAGAAAGACATGGCTGAACTAGAGCGGGTGCAGAGAAGAGCGACCAAGGTTATTAGAGGACTGGGGGGTCTGCAATACCAAGACAGGTTATTACACTTGGGGTTATTTACTGTGGAAAAAAGAAGGCTTAGAGGTGATCTTATTACTATGTACAAGTATATGAGGGGACAGTACAAAGACCTTTCTACTGATCTTTTTACTCTGAGGCCTGAGACGGGGACAAGGGGGCATCTTCTATGTCTGGAGGAAAGAAGGTTTAATCATAATCACAGACGGGGATTCTTTACTGTAAGAGCAGTGAGACTATGGAACTCTCTGCTGCATGATGTTGTAACGAGTGATTCACTTTTTAAATTTAAGAAGGGCATGGATGCCTTTCTTGAAAAGTATAATATTATAGGTTATAAATACTAGATTCCTTGATAGGGCGTTGATCCAGGGAACTAGTCTGATTGTCGTATGGAGTCGAAGGAATTTTTTTCCCCAATGTGGAGCTTAGTGTTTTCCACATGGTTTTTTTTTCCCTTCCTCTGGATCAACATGTTAGGCTATGGGTTGAACTAGATGGACTTAGTCTTCCTTCAACCTTAAAAAAAAAATAAAAAAATGATGTATTCATCTTGGATGTGGGGCTCCCCCATACCAAGATATGGAAGATGAAGGATTTTTATGTCTTGTGCAGCTGGGTGGGTTCACAAAACAGAGCCCCCGCGTGAGGTAAACAACATGGGTGTGTCCTAGTGTTTTGCCTCCTTACTAAAAACCAGAATGTCCATGTTGGCTCATTCCAACCCAGGGACGTCAGATGCAAGCACTCCTCGCTGCATGGAGGAATCACACCTAATTTCCGGGGAGCCGTCCCGCCACAGAATCTGAGACCATCACCTCGTGGCGCAGGTTTTGCTATTATTTACCCCTTTTATTTTAATAACTGTTTTATGCATATATGTAAATTGTCTTTTATAAAATCTTGTATATCTTTTGTAAACACTGCCAACTTTCGGGAGTAAATTATTATTTACCAGCTTCGTTCTTCTTGTCCTATGTCGAGCAAACACGTTCCTCACCCGCTAATTCACGTTACCTAACTGGTACCCGATCCACCTGTTAAGAGATCGGTGGTGGCAGCATACGGTGTATTTATGTGATATTGTGGTTGAGGGTGGTGGGATTGAGGTATATATACGTTCCTGGACGGAACTGGTGGTATATATACGTCCTGTCACATCACGTGCCACAATAGTCGACATAAATGAGAGCAGCTGCGCCCTGTTGCTTATCCTCAGTCAACACCGTGTTTGACCAGCAGGATAAGGGGGCGCCAGAGGGCTGCAAAGTCTGACTAAGTTTTCCTGACACCCTTTAAATGCAGTTTAGGGCCATCTCTGTTGCACTCTTACTCTCTATTAGCTGCAGTGTCCCATCTGCCTAATGCTGCCACAGATCTCATGGCTGCAGTATCCAGATCTTCAGCAACTTGCTGACATCGTGTCAGTTAATCCAATGAGTGTTTGCAGTGACAGCAATGTCTGTTAGCTGGGTTTCTGATGCTGCTCAGTTGTGGAGGAGAGCAGACAGATGTCAGTGTGGTGTTCGGAGGCTCCTGAGGCCCCTGCACATGACTTCATGAGTGCCAGAGATCCAGCATGTGATCTTGTGATCTTGTGGTCTTGGGCTCCAGTATACAGGTGGGACTTTGCAGCTATTTGGGGGGGCGGGGGAGAAGGGCACAACACTGACGTGTGCAGTGAAGGTGGTTAAAGTTCATTGACGCTAGATGACTCATTTTGGTGCATTGACCCCATAGGCAAACTAGGAATGTCAAAGAACCAATCAAGAACAACCGAACAAAATTGTCAAATTATGCATAAATAGGAAATTAAAAAACCTATAATAAATACACGGTTAAGTAAGACACCCTAGAGACAGGCACTCACACCAATGTACATACAATAGTTAAAATCGAAAAATATAGAATAGATGTATACTACCAGGAGTAGTTCTAGAACCACCCACCAGGGGTAGTTCTAGAAGCGCCCACCAGGAGCAGTATTAGAACCGCACACTAGAAGAAAGTTCTAGAACCGATCATGGCACCAGGGGTAGTTCTAGAACCGCCCTCCAAGGGTAGTTATAGAAGATCACATCGGCATCAGGGGTAGTTCTAGAACTGGACACTAGGAGTACTTCTAGAAGCGCCCACGAGGAGTACTTCTAGAAGCGCCCACGAGGAGTACAGTTGTAGAAGTGCCCACGAGGAGTACAGTTGTAGAAGTGCCCACGAGGGGGGTAGTTGTAGAAGTGCCCACGAGGGGGGTAGTTGTAGAAGTGCCCACGAGGGGGGTAGTTGTAGAAGTGCCCACGAGGGGGGTAGTTGTAGAAGTGCCCACGAGGGGGGTAGTTGTAGAAGTGCCCACGAGGGGGGTAGTTGTAGAAGTGCCCACGAGGGGGGTAGTTGTAGAAGTGCCCACGAGGGGGGTAGTTGTAGAAGTGCCCACGAGGGGGGTAGTTGTAGAAGTGCCCACGAGGGGGGTAGTTGTAGAAGTGCCCACGAGGGGGGTAGTTGTAGAAGTGCCCACGAGGGGGGTAGTTGTAGAAGTGCCCACGAGGGGGGTAGTTGTAGAAGTGCCCACGAGGGGGGTAGTTGTAGAAGTGCCCACGAGGGGGGTAGTTGTAGAAGTGCCCACGAGGGGGGTAGTTGTAGAAGTGCCCACGAGGGGGGTAGTTGTAGAAGTGCCCACGAGGGGGGTAGTTGTAGAAGTGCCCACGAGGGGGGTAGTTGTAGAAGTGCCCACGAGGGGGGTAGTTGTAGAAGTGCCCACGAGGGGGGTAGTTGTAGAAGTGCCCACGAGGGGGGTAGTTGTAGAAGTGCCCACGAGGGGGGTAGTTGTAGAAGTGCCCACGAGGGGGGTAGTTGTAGAAGTGCCCACAGCACTGCGGGTAGCTGTAGAAGTGCCCACAGCACTGCGGGTAGCTGTAGAAGTGCCCACAGCACTGCGGGTAGCTGTAGAAGTGCCCACAGCACTGCGGGTAGCTGTAGAAGTGCCCACAGCACTGCGGGTAGCTGTAGAAGTGCCCACAGCACTGCGGGTAGCTGTAGAAGTGCCCACAGCACTGCGGGTAGCTGTAGAAGTGCCCACAGCACTGCGGGTAGCTGTAGAAGTGCCCACAGCACTGCGGGTAGCTGTAGAAGTGCCCACAGCACTGCGGGTAGCTGTAGAAGTGCCCACAGCACTGCGGGTAGCTGTAGAAGTGCCCACAGCACTGCGGGTAGCTGTAGAAGTGCCCACAGCACTGCGGGTAGCTGTAGAAGTGCCCACAGCACTGCGGGTAGCTGTAGAAGTGCCCACAGCACTGCGGGTAGCTGTAGAAGTGCCCACAGCACTGCGGGTAGCTGTAGAAGTGCCCACAGCACTGCGGGTAGCTGTAGAAGTGCCCACAGCACTGCGGGTAGCTGTAGAAGTGCCCACAGCACTGCGGGTAGCTGTAGAAGTGCCCACAGCACTGCGGGTAGCTGTAGAAGTGCCCACAGCACTGCGGGTAGCTGTAGAAGTGCCCACAGCACTGCGGGTAGCTGTAGAAGTGCCCACAGCACTGCGGGTAGCTGTAGAAGTGCCCACAGCACTGCGGGTAGCTGTAGAAGTGCCCACAGCACTGCGGGTAGCTGTAGAAGTGCCCACAGCACTGCGGGTAGCTGTAGAAGTGCCCACAGCACTGCGGGTAGCTGTAGAAGTGCCCACAGCACTGCGGGTAGCTGTAGAAGTGCCCACAGCACTGCGGGTAGCTGTAGAAGTGCCCACAGCACTGCGGGTAGCTGTAGAAGTGCCCACAGCACTGCGGGTAGCTGTAGAAGTGCCCACAGCACTGCGGGTAGCTGTAGAAGTGCCCACAGCACTGCGGGTAGTTGTAGAAGTGCCCACAGCACTGCGGGTAGTTGTAGAAGTGCCCACCGGCACCAGGGGTATTTCTAGAACTGCTCACTAGAGTACTTCTAGAACCACCTACCAGGAGCATTATTAGAACTGGACACTAGTAGAAGTTCTAGAACCACTCACAGCACCAGGGGTAGTTTCAGAACCACCCACCAGGGGTAGTTCTAGAACCGTCCACCGGCACCAGGTGTAGATTTAAAAGCGCCCACCAGGAGCAGTATTAGAACCGCACACTAAAAAGTTCTAGAACTGCTCACGGCAACAGGGGTAGTTCTATAACCGCCCACCAGGTGTAGCTCTAGAACCGCCCACAGACACCAGGGGTAGTTCTAGAACTGCATATTAGCAGTAGTTCTAGAACTGCACATTAGAGGTAGTTCTAGAATCGCCCACCTGCACCGGGGGCAGTTCTAGAACCGCACACGAGGAGTACTTCTAGTAGCGCCCACCAGGGGTAGTTCTAGTAGCGCCCACCAGGGGTAGTTCTAGTAGCGCCCACCAGGGGTAGTTCTAGTAGCGCCCACCAGGGGTAGTTCTAGTAGCGCCCACCAGGGGTAGTTCTAGTAGCGCCCACCAGGGGTAGTTCTAGTAGCGCCCACCAGGGGTAGCTCTAGTAGCGCCCACCAGGGGTAGTTCTAGAAGCGTCCGCCGGGGTTAGGTCTAGAAGCGCCCACCAGGAGCAGTATTAGAACCGCCCACCACGGGTAGTTCTAAAAGCGCTCACCAGGAGCAGTATTAGAACCGCCCTCCAGGGGTAGTTCTAGAAGCGCCCACCTGGAGTCGTTCTAGAAGTGCACTCTGGCACCAGGGATAGTTCTAGAGGCGCCCACCGGCACCAGGGGTAGTTCTAGAACTGCATACTAGGAGTACTTCTAGAACCGCCCACCAGGGTTAGTGCTAAAAGCGCCCACTAGAAGCAGTATTAGAACCGCTCACGGCGCCAGGGGTGGTTCTAGAACTGCCCGCCAGGGGTGGTTCTAGAACTGCCCACCAGCACAATGGGTAGTATTAGAACCGCAATCTAGAAGAATTTCTAGAACCGATCATGGCACCAGGGGTAGTTCTAGAAACGCACACCGGCACCAGGGGTACTTCTAGTACTGCACACTAGGAGCACTTCTAGAACCGCCCACCAAGGGTAGGTCTAAAAGCGCCCACTAGGAGCAGTATTAGAACCGCACACTAGAAGTTCTAGAACCGCTCACGGCACTGGGGGTAGTTCTAGAACGGAACACTAAGAGTACTTCTAGAAGCGCCCACAAGATGTAGTTCTAGAAGCGCCCACCTGGAACAGTATTAGAACCGTACACTACACTGCGGGTAGTTCTATGACTGGCCACCAGGGGTAGTTCTATGACTGGCCACCAGGGGTAGTTCTATGACTGGCCACCAGGGGTAGTTCTATGACTGGCCACCAGGGGTAGTTCTATGACTGGCCACCAGGGGTAGTTCTATGACTGGCCACCAGGGGTAGTTCTATGACTGGCCACCAGGGGTAGTTCTATGACTGGCCACCAGGGGTAGTTCTATGACTGGCCACCAGGGGTAGTTCTATGACTGGCCACCAGGGGTAGTTCTATGACTGGCCACCAGGGGTAGTTCTATGACTGGCCACCAGGGGTAGTTCTATGACTGGCCACCAGGGGTAGTTCTATGACTGGCCACCAGGGGTAGTTCTAGAAGCACCCATCGGCACCAGTAGTTTCAGAACCACCCACCAGGGGTAGTACTAGAACTGCCCACCAGTACAATGGGTAGTACTAGAACTGCCCACCAGTGATAGTATTAGAAGCGCCCACCAGGAGCAGTATTAGAACCGCAATCTAGAAGAAGTTCTACAACCGATCATGGCACCAGGGGTAGTTCTAGTACTGCACACTAGGAGTACTTCTAGAACCGCCCACCAAGGGTAGGTCTAAAAGCGCCCACCAGGGGTAGTTCTAGAAGCGCCCATCGGCACCGGGGGTAGTTCTAAAAGTGCCCACCAGGAGCAGTATTAGAACTGCACACTAGAAGTTCTAGAACTGCTCACGGCACTGCGGGTAGTTCTAGAACTGCACACTAGGGGTAGTTCTAGAAGTGCCCACCGGGGGTAGTTCTAGAGCTGCACACTAGGAGTGGTTCTAGAAGAGCCCACCGGGCACCAGGGGTATTTCTAGAACTGCTCACTAGAGTACTTCTAGAACCACCTACCAGGAGCATTATTAGAACTGCACACTAGTAGAAGTTCTAGAACCACTCACAGCACCAGGGGTAGTTTCAGAACCACCCACCAGGGGGTAGTTCTAGAACCGTTCACCGACACCAGGTGTAGATCTAGAACCGCCCACCGGCACCAGGGGTAGTTCTAGAACTACATACTAGGAGTACTTCTAGAACCGCCCACCAGGGGAAGTTCTAAAAGCGCCCACCAGGAGCAGTATTAGAACCGCACACTAAAAGAAGTTCTAGAACTGCTCACGGCACCAGGGGTAGTTCTATAACCGCCCACCAGATGTAGCTCTAGAACCGCCCACAGACACCAGGTGTAGTTCTAGAACTGCACACTAAGAGTACTTCTAAAAGCGCCCACCAGGGGTAGTTCTAGAAGCGCCCAGCGGAGGTAGCTTCAGAACCGCTCACCGGCACTAGGTGTAGTTCTAGAAGCACCCCCTAGGGGGAAGTTCTAGAACTGCACACTAGGAGTAATTCTAGAAGAGCCCACCGGCACCAGGGATATTTCTAGAACTGCTCACTAGGGTACTTCTAGAACCACCTACCAGGAGCATTATTAGAACTGCACACTAGTAGAAGTTCTAGAACCACTCACAGCACCAGGGGTAGTTTCAGAACCACCCACCAGGGGTAGTTCCAGAAGCACCCTCCGGCACCAGGGGTAGTTCTAGAACTGCATACTAGGAGTACTTCTAGAACCGCCCACCAGGGGAAGTTCTAAAAGCGCCCACCAGGAGCAGTATTAGAACTGCACACTAGAAGAAGTTCTAGAACTGCCCACCAGGACTAGTTCTAGTACCACTCACGGCACCGGGGTAGTTCTAGAACTGCATACTAGGAGTACTTCTAGAAGCACCCACCAGGTGTAGTTCTAGTAGCGCCCACCAGGGGTAGCTCTAGAACCCCCCACGGGCACCAGGGGTAGTTCTAGAACTGCATGTTAGCAGTAGTTCGAGAACTGCACACTAGAGGTAGTACTAGAACCGCCCACCTGCACCAGGGGTAGTTCTAGAACCGCACACTGAGTACTTATAGAAGCACCCACAAGATGTAGTTCTAGAAGCGCCCACCTGGAACAGTATTAGAACCACACACTACGGGTAGTTCTAGAAGCGCCCATCGGCACCAGTAGTTTCAGAACCACCCACCAGGGGTAGTTCTAGAAGTGCTCACCAGCACAATGAGTAGTACTAGAACTGCCCACCAGTGATGGTATTAGAAGCGCAATCTAGAAGAAGTTCTACAACCGATCATGGCACCAGGGGTAGTTCTAGAAGCGCACACCGGCACCAGGGGTAGTTCTAGTACTGCACACTAGGAGTACTTCTAGAACCGCCCACCAAGGGTAGGTCTAAAAGCGCTCACCAGGAGCAGTATTAGAACCGCACACTAGAAGTGCTAGAACCGCTCACGGCACCGGGGGTAGTTCTAGAAGCGCCCATCGGCACCGGGGGTAGTTCTAGAACCGTCCATCGGCACCGGGAGTAGTTCTAGAACTGCACACTAAGAGTACTTCTAGAAGCGCCCAGCGGGGGTAGTTTCAGAACCGCTCACCAGCACTAGGTGTAGTTCTAGAAGCGCCCACCGGGGGTAGTTCTAGAAGCGCCCACCGGGGGTAGTTCTAGAAGCGCCCACCGGGGGTAGTTCTAGAAGCGCCCACCGGGGGTAGTTCTAGAAGCGCCCACCGGGGGTAGTTCTAGAACTGCACACTAGAAGTTCTAGAACTGCTCACGGCACTGCGGGTAGTTCTAGAACTGCACACTAGGAGTACTTCTAGAAGCTCCCATGAGGGGTAGTTCTAGAAGCGCCCATCGGGGGGTAGTTCTAGAAGCTTCCATCGGCACCGGGAGTAGTTCTAGAACTGCACACTAAGAGTACTTCTAGAAGCGCCCACCGGGGGTAGTTTCAGAACCGCTCACCGGCACTAGATGTAGTTCTAGAAGCACCCACGAGGGGTAGTTCTAGAAGCACCCCCAGGGGTAGTTCTAGAGCTGCACACTAGGAGTGGTTCTAGAACCGTCCACCGGCAGCAGGTGTAGATCTAGAACTGCATACTAGGAGTACTTCTAGAACCGCCCACCAGGGGAAGTTCTAAAAGCACCCACCAGGAGCAGTATTAGAACCGCACACTAAAAGAAGTTCTAGAACTGCTCACGGCACCAGGGGTAGTTCTATAACCGCCCACCAGATGTAGCTCTAGAACTGCCCAGACACCAGGTGTAGTTCTAGAACTGCCCACCAGGAGTAGTTCTAGTACCGCTCACGGCACCGGGAGTAGGTCTAGAACTGCCCACCAGGGGTAGTTCTAAAAGCGCCCACCAGGGGTAGTTATAGAAGCGCCCACCAGAGGTAGCTTCAGAACCGCTCACCGGCACTAGGTGTAGTTCTCGAAGCGCCCACGAGGGAGTAGTTCTCGAAGCGCCCACGAGGGAGTAGTTCTCGAAGCGCCCACGAGGGAGTAGTTCTCGAAGCGCCCACGAGGGAGTAGTTCTCGAAGCGCCCACGAGGGAGTAGTTCTCGAAGAGCCCACCGGCACCAGGGGTATTTCTAGAACTGCTCACTAGAGTACTTCTAGAACCACCTACCAGGAGCATTATTAGAACTGCACACTAGTTGAAGTTCTAGAACCACTCACGGCACCAGGGGTAGTTCTAGAACTGCATACTAGGAGTACTTCTAGAACCGCCCACCAGGGGAAGTTCTAAAAGCGCCCACCAGGGGTAGCTCTAGAACCCCCCACGGGCACCAGGGGTAGTTCGAGAACTGCACACTAGAGGTAGTACTAGAACCGCCCACCTGCACCAGGGGTAGTTCTAGAACCGCACACTGAGTACATATAGAAGCACCCACAAGATGTAGTTCTAGAAGCGCCCACCTGGAACAGTATTAGAACCGCACACTACACTGCGGGTAGTTCTAGAAGCGCCCACCAGGGGTAGTTCTAGAACTGCATATTAGCAGTAGTTCTAGAACCGCCCACCTGTATCAGGGGTAGTTCTAGAACCGCACACTAAGAGTACTTCTAGAAGCGCCCAAGAGATGTAGTTCTAGAAGCGCCCACCTGGAACAGTATTAGAACCACACACTACACTGCGGGTAGTCCTAGAAGCGCCCGCCAGGGGTAGCTTTAGAAGCGCCCACCTGGAACAGTATTAGAACCGCACACTACACTGCGGTTAGTTCTAGAAGCGCCCACCAGGGGTAGTTCTAGAAGCGCCCACCAGCACCAGAGGTAGTTCTATGACTGCCCACCAGGGGTATTTCTAGAAGAGTCCATCGGCACCAGTAGTTTCAGAACCACCCACCAGGGGTAGTTCTAGAAGTGCCCACCAGCACAATGAGTAGTACTAGAACTGCCCACCAGTGATAGTATTAGAAGCGCCCACCAGGAGCAGTATTAGAACCGCAATCTAGAAGAAGTTCTACAACCGATCATGGCACCAGGGGTAGTTCTAGTACTGCACACTAGGAGTACTTCTAGAACCGCCCACCAAGGGTAGGTCTAAAACCGCTCACCAGGAGCAGTATTAGAACCGCTCACGGCACCAGGGGTAGTTCTAGAACGGGACACTAGGAGTACTTCTAGAAGCGCCCACCAGGGGTAGCTCTAGAAGCGCTCATCGGCACTGGGGGTAGTTCTAGAACCGTCCATCGGCACCGGGAGTAGTTCTAGAACTGCACACTAAGAGTACTTCTAGAAGCGCCCAGCGGGGGTAGTTTCAGAACCGCTCACCGGCACTAGGTGTAGTTCTAGAAGCGCCCACGAGGGGTAGTTCTAGAAGCGCCCGACGGCACCGGGGGTAGTTCTAAAAGCGCCCACCAGGAGCAGTATTAGAACTGCACACTAGAAGTTCTAGAACTGCTCACGGCACTGCGGGTAGTTCTAGAACTGCACACTAGGAGTACTTCTAGAAGCGCCCGTGAGGGGTAGTTCTAGAAGCGCTCCCAGGGGCAGTTCTAGAGCTGCACACTAGGAGTGGTTCTAGAACCGTCCACCGGCACCAGGTGTAGATCTAGAACTGCCCACCAGGGGTAGTTCTAGAAGCGCCCACCGGCACCAGGGGTAGTTCTAGAACTGCATACTAGGAGTACTTCTAGAACCGCCCACCAGGGGAAGTTCTAAAAGCGCCCACCAGGAGCAGTATTAGAACCGCACACTAAAAGAAGTTCTAGAACTGCTCACGGCACCAGGTGTAGTTCTATAACCGCCCACCAGGTGTAGTTCTATAACCGCCCACCAGGTGTAGGTCTAGAACTGCACACTACGAGTACTTCTAGAAGCGCCCACCAGAGGTAGCTTCAGAATCGCTCACCGGCACTGTGTAGTTCTAGAAGCGCCCACGAGGGATAGTTCTAGAAGAGCCCACCGGCACCAGGGGTATTTCTAGAACTGCTCACTAGAGTACTTCTAGAACCACCTACCAGGAGCATTATTAGAACTGCACACTAGTAGAAGTTCTAGAACCACTCACGGCACCAGGGGTAGTTTCAGAACCACCCACCAGGGGTAGTTCTAGAACTGCATACTAGGAGTACTTCTAGAACTGCCTACCAGGGGAAGTTCTAAAGGCGCCCACCAGGAGCAGTATTAGAACCGCACACTAAAAGAAGTTCTAGAACTACTCACGGCACCAGGGGTAGTTCTATAACCGCCCACAGACACCAGGTGTAGTTCTAGAACTGCACACTAAGAGGACTTCTAGAAGCGCCCACCGGGGGTAGTTCTAGAAGCGCCCACCGGGGGTAGTTCTAGAAGCGCCCACCGGGGGTAGTTCTAGAAGCGCCCACCGGGGGGTAGTTCTAGAGGCGCCCACCGGGGGGGGGGGGGGAGTTCTAGAAGCGCCCACCGGGGGGGGGGGAGTTCTAGAAGCGCCCACCGGGGGGGGGGGAGTTCTAGAAGCGCCCACCGGGGGGGGGAGTTCTAGAAGCGCCCACCGGGGGGGGGGGGGGGGGGTGGTAGTTCTAGAAGCGCCCACCGGGGGGGGTAGTTCTAGAAGCGCCCACCGGGGGGGGGGTAGTTCTAGAAGCGCCCACCGGGGGGGGGGGTAGTTCTAGAAGCGCCCACCGGGGGGGGGGGGGGGTAGTTCTAGAAGCGCCCACGGGGGGGGGGTAGTTCTAGAAGCGCCGGGGGGGGGGGTAGTTCTAGAAGCGCCCACGGGGGGGGGGGGGGTGTGTTAGTTCTAGAAGCGCCCACGGGGGGTAGTTCTAGAAGCGCCCGGGGGGGGTAGTTCTAGAAGCGCCCACCGGGGGGGGGGTAGTTCTAGAAGCGCCCACCGGGGGGGAGGGGGTAGTTCTAGAAGCGCCCACCAAGGGCAGTTCTAGAAGCGCCCACCGGGGGGGGGGAGTTCTAGAAGCGCCCACCGGGGGGGGGGGGGGAGTTCTAGAAGCGCCCACCGGGGGGGGAGTTCTAGAAGCGCCCACGGGGGGGGGGGGGGTAGTTCTAGAAGCGCCCACCGGGGGGGGGGGGAGTTCTAGAAGCGCCCACCGGGGGGGGAGTTCTAGAAGCGCCCACGGGGGGGGGGGGGGTAGTTCTAGAAGCGCCCACCGGGGGGGGGGGGGTAGTTCTAGAAGCGCCCACCGGGGGGGGTAGTTCTAGAAGCGCCCACGGGGGGGGGTAGTTCTAGACGCGCCCACCGGGGGGGGGGTAGTTCTAGAAGCGCCCACCGGGGGGGGGGGTAGTTCTAGAAGCGCCCACCGGGGGGGGGGGTAGTTCTAGAAGCGCCCACCGGGGGGGGGTAGTTCTAGAAGCGCCCACCAGGGGCAGTTCTAGAAGCGCCCACCGGGGGGGGGGGGTAGTCCTAGAAGCGCCCACGGGGGGGGGGTTCTAGAAGCGCCCGCCGGGGGGGGGGGGGGGTTCTAGAAGCGCCCGCCGGGGGGGGGGGTTCTAGAAGCGCCCACCGGGGGGGGGGAGTTCTAGAAGCGCCCACCGGGGGGAGTTCTAGAAGCGCCCACGGGGGGGGGGGAGAGTTCTAGAAGCGCCCACCGGGGGGGGGGGGGTAGTTCTAGAAGTGCCCACCGGGGGGGGGGGGTAGTTCTAGAAGCGCCCACCGGGGGGATAGTTCTAGAAGCGCCCACCGGGGGGGTAGTTCTAGAAGCGCCCACTGGGAGCAGTATTAGAACTGCACACTAGAAGTTCTAGAACTGCTCACGGCACTACGGGTAGTTCTAGAACTGCACACTAGGAGTACTTCTAGAAGCGCCCACCATGTAGACGGGCCCCGATCACCTGTCCCGGTGGGCAGACGGGCCCCGATCACCTGTCCCTGGCGGGCAGACGGGCCCCGATCACCTGTCCCTGGCGGGCAGACGGGCCCCGATCACCTGTCCCTGGTGGGCAGACGGGCCCCGATCACCTGTCCCTGGTGGGCAGACGGGCCCCGATCACCTGTCCCTGGCGGGCAGACGGGCCCCGATCACCTGTCCCTGGCGGGCAGACGGGCCCCGATCACCTGTCCCTGGCGGGCAGACGGGCCCCGATCACCTGTCCCTGGCGGGCAGACGGGCCCCGATCACCTGTCCCTGGCGGGCAGACGGGCCCCGATCACCTGTCCCTGGCGGGCAGACGGGCCCCGATCACCTGTCCCTGGCGGGCAGACGGGCCCCGATCACCTGTCCCTGGCGGGCAGACGGGCCCCGATCACCTGTCCCTGGCGGGCAGACGGGCCCCGATCACCTGTCCCTGGCGGGCAGACGGGCCCCGATCACCTGTCCCTGGCGGGCAGACGGGCCCCGATCACCTGTCCCTGGCGGGCAGACGGGCCCCGATCACCTGTCCCTGGCGGGCAGACGGGCCCCGATCACCTGTCCCTGGCGGGCAGACGGGCCCCGATCACCTGTCCCTGGCGGGCAGACGGGCCCCGATCACCTGTCCCTGGCGGGCAGACGGGCCCCGATCACCTGTCCCTGGCGGGCAGACGGGCCCCGATCACCTGTCCCTGGCGGGCAGACGGGCCCCGATCACCTGTCCCTGGCGGGCAGACGGGCCCCGATCACCTGTCCCTGGCGGGCAGACGGGCCCCGATCACCTGTCCCTGGCGGGCAGACGGGCCCCGATCACCTGTCCCTGGCGGGCAGACGGGCCCCGATCACCTGTCCCTGGCGGGCAGACGGGCCCCGATCACCTGTCCCTGGCGGGCAGACGGGCCCCGATCACCTGTCCCTGGCGGGCAGACGGGCCCCGATCACCTGTCCCTGGCGGGCAGACGGGCCCCGATCACCTGTCCCTGGCGGGCAGACGGGCCCCGATCACCTGTCCCTGGCGGGCAGACGGGCCCCGATCACCTGTCCCTGGCGGGCAGACGGGCCCCGATCACCTGTCCCTGGCGGGCAGACGGGCCCCGATCACCTGTCCCTGGCGGGCAGACGGGCCCCGATCACCTGTCCCTGGCGGGCAGACGGGCCCCGATCACCTGTCCCTGGCGGGCAGACGGGCCCCGATCACCTGTCCCTGGCGGGCAGACGGGCCCCGATCACCTGTCCCTGGCGGGCAGACGGGCCCCGATCACCTGTCCCTGGCGGGCAGACGGGCCCCGATCACCTGTCCCTGGCGGGCAGACGGGCCCCGATCACCTGTCCCTGGCGGGCAGACGGGCCCCGATCACCTGTCCCTGGCGGGCAGACGGGCCCCGATCACCTGTCCCTGGCGGGCAGACGGGCCCCGATCACCTGTCCCTGGCGGGCAGACGGGCCCCGATCACCTGTCCCTGGCGGGCAGACGGGCCCCGATCACCTGTCCCTGGCGGGCAGACGGGCCCCGATCACCTGTCCCTGGCGGGCAGACGGGCCCCGATCACCTGTCCCTGGCGGGCAGACGGGCCCCGATCACCTGTCCCTGGCGGGCAGACGGGCCCCGATCACCTGTCCCTGGCGGGCAGACGGGCCCCGATCACCTGTCCCTGGCGGGCAGACGGGCCCCGATCACCTGTCCCTGGCGGGCAGACGGGCCCCGATCACCTGTCCCTGGCGGGCAGACGGGCCCCGATCACCTGTCCCTGGCGGGCAGACGGGCCCCGATCACCTGTCCCTGGCGGGCAGACGGGCCCCGATCACCTGTCCCTGGCGGGCAGACGGGCCCCGATCACCTGTCCCTGGCGGGCAGACGGGCCCCGATCACCTGTCCCTGGCGGGCAGACGGGCCCCGATCACCTGTCCCTGGCGGGCAGACGGGCCCCGATCACCTGTCCCTGGCGGGCAGACGGGCCCCGATCACCTGTCCCTGGCGGGCAGACGGGCCCCGATCACCTGTCCCTGGCGGGCAGACGGGCCCCGATCACCTGTCCCTGGCGGGCAGACGGGCCCCGATCACCTGTCCCTGGCGGGCAGACGGGCCCCGATCACCTGTCCCTGGCGGGCAGACGGGCCCCGATCACCTGTCCCTGGCGGGCAGACGGGCCCCGATCACCTGTCCCTGGCGGGCAGACGGGCCCCGATCACCTGTCCCTGGCGGGCAGACGGGCCCCGATCACCTGTCCCTGGCGGGCAGACGGGCCCCGATCACCTGTCCCTGGCGGGCAGACGGGCCCCGATCACCTGTCCCTGGCGGGCAGACGGGCCCCGATCACCTGTCCCTGGCGGGCAGACGGGCCCCGATCACCTGTCCCTGGCGGGCAGACGGGCCCCGATCACCTGTCCCTGGCGGGCAGACGGGCCCCGATCACCTGTCCCTGGCGGGCAGACGGGCCCCGATCACCTGTCCCTGGCGGGCAGACGGGCCCCGATCACCTGTCCCTGGCGGGCAGACGGGCCCCGATCACCTGTCCCTGGCGGGCAGACGGGCCCCGATCACCTGTCCCTGGCGGGCAGACGGGCCCCGATCACCTGTCCCTGGCGGGCAGACGGGCCCCGATCACCTGTCCCTGGCGGGCAGACGGGCCCCGATCACCTGTCCCTGGCGGGCAGACGGGCCCCGATCACCTGTCCCTGGCGGGCAGACGGGCCCCGATCACCTGTCCCTGGCGGGCAGACGGGCCCCGATCACCTGTCCCTGGCGGGCAGACGGGCCCCGATCACCTGTCCCTGGCGGGCAGACGGGCCCCGATCACCTGTCCCTGGCGGGCAGACGGGCCCCGATCACCTGTCCCTGGCGGGCAGACGGGCCCCGATCTGATTTCAAAGGTATAAAAATTTAAAACGCGGAAGTATCATTTAATCTAATCGCCATATAAAACGTTAAATTATTGAACCCATAATATTAGCACCATAACAAGTATTTACCCCTTTAATAACCATATAACATACCCAAATAATGATTTTAAAAAAGAATCAAAATCTTCTATGTTCCCCAAACTTTTGTCAATAAAAACATGAGCTTCACTCACACAAACTAAATCCTCATTTTGCTTTACCAATAGGAAAATATTTGGCCACAGAAAATAGTGGGAAACGAGTTATTTTCTTTGTTGCAAAATGAAACAAAATAAAATGTTTTCACCACTAAGATAAAAACAAACTATACAACTATATATTTATCATAGGTCTGAAATGTGGAGAGAAACAAAATCTGTGTTGGGATGAAATAATGAGAGAAAAGCAATTCCACTATTGTCTTTTAAGGATTTGTTTTTAGATTATAATATAATTCTCCAGGTCATTGAGATAACCGCAATACCAAACTCAAGGTGTTTTATCTCCCACGGTGGTTAAACAACTATGTAACAACACTAAAGAAATTGGTTTGGGTCACCATATTCTGAGACCTTTACATTTTTTTTTCTGTTGATGGACCTTTGTGACGGTGTGATTTTGCGTAGCTTTTATTGATACAATTTTGGGGTATATTAAAAGGTTTGCCCAGGTTTGGGGCGCCATCTGCAGTCAGACTTGTGGCTCCTTAAAGTGCACAGTGTGCGAGCGGACAGAATTTCTCTAGTACTGGCGCCGCAAGATTGCAATTTGCATACACGCTATCACGTGCCGACTGGATGTGTTCGGCCTCTCTCAATACAAGTGAATTGATCCGTTTTTGATACCTTTTTGGGTTGCATTAAATGTCATTGCTTTTGATTGTGTTTTTTTGTGAAGAAGAGCATTTCATTTTATGTTTTGGGGGGTATTTTAACATAACGGTTGAAGTATAATTTAAACGTTCATATTTTTCAAAACTTTTTCAATTTTTACTTTATTTTTAAGTTAACTTAGTGGACTTATGTGATCATTTAACCCCTTATACTATATTTTGTAATTTTGTATTATTGCAGTATATGCATGTAGTTTAATTGACATTCTCTTGTGAAGCCAAGCTTTATAGGAGTACTAAGATGGCAGTGATTGAATCCTTCTTTAAGGCCCCTGACTGCCATGGTAAATCTTCGGCAATCACTTCTATGGGGCGATGGGAAGAGGTACATGAGTGAAGTAGCTACCAGGACACTTAAATGCCTCTGTTAGTGATTAACCATGGTATTGACTGAACGGCAGCATTTAATGCTCCCTCCCTCCTGCATCTGACACAGCGGGCACGATGATGACACTTCATCGCACTCCATGCTGTGTCAGATAGTGTAGCTGCTGAGGTGAGTATATGCGCTGCAGAGACTGAAGCAGTGGGGGAACAAGGAGCGGTGAGTATTGTATTTTTCTTAAAAAAAATCAGTGAGTACGTGGTGCCCATAATACTGGAAAACTGTGGGCTGCGTTTTACCCTATGGGGGGTGGGGTTGTGTTTTACCCTATGGGCGGGGGTTTGCGTTTCACCCTATGGGGGGGTTGTATTTCACCCTATGGAGGGGGGGGTTGAGTTTTATCTTATGGGCGGGGGGGTTGAGTTTTACCCTATGGGCGGGTGCATATTACTGTGTGGAGGACCATGGGGAGTGTATTATTCTGTGAGGAGGACCATGGGGAAGTGAATTATGCTCTGTGGAGCACTATAGTGAGTATTTTATTGTATGGAGGATTATGGTGGCGTGTTATACTATGGGGGGCCATTATAATATTTGAAGGGTTGTGTGGGGCCATTATACAGTATGCAAGCAATTATACAGTGTTAAGGTTTGTGTGGGGTCCATCATGCTTGGATTGAAGTGAATATCCAGCTCCAGTAAAAAAACAAATGGATTGCTGTGACACCATTTAGCTGTAGTTGGGGGTTTGGAAGGTGTAGAAAATGTGCAACACCGAACGCGTTTCAAACACTCTGCATGTTCTTAGACTCATATTTTGTGCACCTTCCAAACCCCCAACTACACCTAAATGGTGTGTCACAACAATGCCATTGTTTCAATCGTTCTTATAAAGACTTTTTTTGTACTGGATTTGGATGCACCTTGCTTCTACATCTGGCAGAGACTGGATCCTGTGCTTCGTTATATGGAACCCACTGGGAATCCTTCAAGGGTGAGCTGAATATTACTCTGACCTATGTGGTGTCCATCATACTGTTTGGAGGGCTAGTGCAGACTATTATACAGTGTGGGGCCATTATACTGTATGTAGGCCCATTACTCTACATGGAGGGCTGTGTGGGGGTCACAGTTGGGGGATTGCTGTGTTGTGGTCACCTTACTTTGCCTTGGGAGTTGAGGGGGGGCATAGTTTGATGACCCTACTGTACATGTGGAGGCTAAGGTAGAGGAATTCACCATGGGGGGTATCATACTGTGTTTGGGGGGCACTTTTGTTGGCATCATACGTTATGGTGGCAATGAGAGGGGAATCTAGGACTTCAGCAGGGGGAAAATTACTATGTAAAGGCTGGAAAGTTGTGACACTGACAAATATAATTTTTTTAAAAATATCTTTTGAAGGGGGAGACCTCAACTCAAACTTCTGCTATGGGCCCCGATGATTTCTATGTACGCCCCTGCCCCACAGCATCAATATACGCGCACAGCACTGCTACAGCAATACACAGAATTAACAAAATGAAGGTGAGTGACCCCCTAACCTATTAGCCCCCTGTGCAGCTGCACTGGTAGCACCAATGATATCCACTTAGTCTAGTAAAATCTGTCATCCCTCATCAAAGCTGAGCAACAAACTCTCCTAGTTACCCATAGCAATCAGAGATTAAAAGGGTATTCCCATCTCCAAGATCCTATCCCAATATGTAGTAGGTGTAATAATAATATTAGAAAAAACCTCAATTAGAAATGTAGAATAGTTTTTCTGCTTCGCTGTCTCTTTCCTCATGTGCAGGCATTGCAGGACCTTAGGTATCCATGGTTACGACCACTAGCAACTAGATAACTGGTGGTTGTAAGCATGGATATCTAATATTATTATTATTACACCTACTACATATTGGTAGAGGATTTTGGAGATGGGAATACCCCTTTAATAAAAGCTGAGCTCTGACTGGTTGCTATGGGTAACGAGAATAGTTGTAATGCTGCTACATAATCTACATAATTTCTCCCCTTTCTCATCAGTCAGGTGGATGTGACGGGGTCCTGGGTCTCCTCCTCCGCTTCCATCCGCTCAGTCTCGTCATGGCTCAGTGAAGGCTAAGAAGCGGGTTATTCTGTTCTTCTTGGCTTCTCCTGTCCCTGTTCTCCAATCGATTCTTCTTGCCTTCCTTGTGGTTTGTGAGCTCCCGTGTGTCTCCTCTCACCTGCGCTCCTGTGTATATAGGCGCCTGCCATTGTGATGTCATCGCTATGTCATAGATTCCACATTCCGGCACCTGCCATTGTGATGTCATCGCTGTCATGGATTCCACATTCCGGCACCTGCCATTGTGATGTCATCGCTATGTCATAGAATCCACATTCCGACACCTGCCATTGTGATGTCATCGCTATGTCGCCATGCTTCCACATGCTGGTATGTGCCTCTGTGATATCACAGCTTTGGCCAATATGGCTGTAGTCCTGGGGCAGCATAAGTCACATGACTGGTACAAGTCGTATGGTTCAGGACATTGCAGTCCAATTGAAGAAATCATTGCTTGATTACAATCCGGTTTTCCACACAATTTACCTCACACACATTATTTACACCAGTGCATTATTAATGGCCGTACAGAACTAGGCCTCAAAAAGGCTGGGTTTATTGAGGTCCTGACAAGACCAGGTAATGAAGGGTTTATTACAGGGTTTGATATGGAGGTTGGATATGGAACTAGGAATGTGATAGGCTGGTGGTGGAGTTCTAGTGAGATTTATATAATAGGAGGGCAGCCATCTTTGGCGTGACATTCAGCGCTGGCTTCACTTTCCTCTCCTACAGACATCATTGACATCTGGAGGAAGTGGGAGAGCAGCTGCAGCGGTCAATTCCTCCAAAGTACGAGAGAGTGAAGACACCTCTGATTGGCCGCAGGGATCGCGGACCCTGGGAGAGCCAGTGCTGACACTGCTGGAATGGCACAGAGTAGAATAGTTATTATTTTAGTCAGGGGAAACAGTGATTGAGAAGTTGTCTGAATAGTGGAAAAGCCTTTTAAGTTTGGGGGTGGCGCGTTCTCATGAAGCCTCAGCACCTCCTGATGGTGTTTAGGTTTTCTACAATAGGGGGCTAGTTAATGTTGTGACTTCGTTGCCACCTGCTGGTCATTCGGTGCAATGCAGCGTTTACTTTATTATTATTATTTTTCATTATTGCAGACTTCATCAGAGGTCGTTAATCCAGAAGATACTTTGCATCAGGTCCTCAAAATGCCCAGAGTCAGTTAGGATGGACCATTAGTGGGTTGTGGTGATGACCTCCGGTGAGACATGCCAGTTACACGCTTTCACACCTCACGTACGGTGACCTGGGTACATCTTTTAGGCCACCGGGTGTTGAAGTTGGGACCACAGTGTGAGGGGCCTGTAGCAGCATGGTCTGTTAGGGTTGATGATGCAGAAGGATGTGTTGGGACTTGGCCAGTGGCAGCAGAGACTGTTACCAAAAATAGGCTTGTCCGTCTGCAACAAAGTCTGACTTGGGAGCGTGTGTGTATGCTTTCAAGGACCATTAGGGCCTCATTTAAAAAATGGAAGTTAAAAATATTTGGAAAAGGAAAACTGCAGCTTTATCTACTTTACTGCCTCTTGAGTGTTTCGTCACTGAAATGTGGGAGCAGGGAAAAAGCATAGGGAGGTGGAGGGTGAGCAATGTAGGAGGCACTTTTGGAAATTGGCTACAGGCATTTATTATTCTCGGCAGGGTGCTAGGTGAGGAGAATCCTGAGCACTGTTCAGATCTGTTCTGTAGTGATAAGCTAACGTGCTCCGATAAGGCGTTATCCGAGTATTCTCGGGTGCTAAGAGTATCTTCGGCGTGCTTGAAAAATATGTTTGCGTCACCGCGGCTGCATGTCTCACGGCTGTTAGACCGCCGCAATACATGCAGGGCTTGCCAGTTTGTGTGCAGCCGCGGCGGTGTGAACATATTATTAGAGCACGCAAAAGATAATCTGTTAGCACCCGAGCATGCTCAGATGACACCTTATCCAAGCACGTCTGCGCAACACTACTGTTCTGTTATCTTGATGCCAATTGGGAGGATTATAGTGTGTATAATAATGATACTAGCCACTGGATGCCATACCATAATGATACTGGCCACTGGATGCCATACCATAATGATACTGGCCACTGGATGCCATACCATAATGATACTGGCCACTGGATGCCATACCATAATGATACTGGCCACTGGATGCCATACCATAATGATACTGGCCACTGGATGCCATACCATAATGATACTGGCCGCTGGATGCCATACCATAACGATACTGGCCGCTGGATGCCATACCATAATGATACTGGCCGCTGGATGCCATACCATAATGATACTGGCCACTGGATGCCATACCATAATGATACTGGCCGCTGGATGCCATACCATAATGATACTGGCCGCTGGATGCCATACCATAACGATACTGGCCGCTGGATGCCATACCATAACGATACTGGCCGCTGGATGCCATACCATAATGATACTGGCCACTGGATGCCATACCATAATGCTACTGGCCACTGGATGCCATACCATAATGCTACTGGCCACTGGATGCCATACCATAATGCTACTGGCCACTGGATGCCATACCATAATGCTACTGGCCACTGGATGCCATACCATAATGCTACTGGCCACTGGATGCCATACCATAATGCTACTGGCCACTGGATGCCATACCATAACGATACTGGCCGCTGGATGCCATACCATAACGATACTGGCCGCTGGATGCCATACCATAATGCTACTGGCCGCTGGATGCCATACCATAACGATACTGGCCGCTGGATGCCATACCATAATGCTACTGGCCACTGGATGCCATACCATAACGATACTGGCCGCTGGATGCCATACCATAACGATACTGGCCGCTGGATGCCATACCATAACGATACTGGCCGCTGGATGCCATACCATAACGATACTGGCCGCTGGATGCCATACCATAATGATACCGGCCACTGGATGAGCTTGAGAGCAGAAGTCGGTGCAGACTTCTGGACAAACCAGGTCTTCATAGGTAATTGAATAAAATGGAGGTTAATTTAGAATAAACTTACAATTAAAAAAGGTATAGATAAGGCTAAGATATAAAAACACTTCTACAGAAACCTCTATGAATGAGCAGTGGGTCGGCCTTCTTGCAAAAGGATGAAATATTTAAATGTAAATTTCTCTCCTGCATGGAGTTTCCACGCACGCCCAGACAATATCATGAAATGACATGGAAATCTGTATTCCAAGCAAAACATCCATATTCACAGGTGATTAGAATGAGAGAAAAATGTATTTTGAATAATAGTTACAGTTCAGAGATGGAGATGAGACATAAATTGTGTATACAGGACCCCTATGAATGAGAGAGGGACCTACTCTGTTACAGAAGAGTGCAGTATCTAAACCAAAGTTCTGGCTCACAGTAACAAAGTTTCCATGCATGTTCAGATTAAACATTACAATTCTTAGTTCTCAAGGATAAGTCTGTTGCAGGAGACCTCCAGACACCTGGTTTCTGTGAGTACATTTTATCCATAGAATAACATGGTACAGAACTTTCTAACAATATCTGCAGGCTCAGCCTCGATTTCCTTTACAGAAACAAAACATGATTTAATAAAGCTAGACTATATCAGACGTATCACAAGTAATATAACATATTGGAATATTATGGATTATAATTACTGTATTGATTATTTTCTTTATTAGAAATATTTAAAGTAAAATATAATTAGTTCTTAAGCATAAATCTGACAAGGAGGCTTCCAGGCGGTTTGTTTCTGGAAGAATATCTGATCTATAGAGCAATGTCTTACAGAACCTTCTGACCATATCTGCAAGCTTAGCACAGAGGCAGATCTGTTTTCCGGCACCCGGAGCAGGAATTCAGTTTGGCGCCCCCCACACACACCGCTCATGCAGTTTGAATAGTAGTCATGTGACCGCTCATATACGATTTGCTTTTTGACAGTCACGTGACTAGCTACTCTTCCTAATTCTCTCAATTTCAGTCAAAAACTACAGCTCCTATTTCATAAAGAGAAGCAGGATTAAAGGCTAGTTGTCACATAACCGTAAGTATGAAAATCACATACGAGTGGTCATGTGGTGTCTGCTGGACCCAGCTAGCAGAGCTGAATCCTGACATTGAGTATATTACACGCTCTTAGGATTGGGCATGCTACAGTACTTAATTGTATAATTAAAAGGGTTGTCCAGGTTTGTGATTAAAGTCGGAAGAACTCTAGGTGACTGCAGACTTCTGAATACTCGCAGCGCATGCACTGCACACTTTCACCTTTCCTCCAGTACAGGAGAATCCTGAAAGGTCATGTGCGTGCAAGTATGAGATTTTCATACTTCTGGCCACATTCCAACTAAACGTGACCAGCCTCACTCAAGTAATTTGTATAGAATGAGGCCATGCATGTCTAGTCGGCATGTGATCATGTGTATGCAATTCGCATAATTGTGGTTTCAAGACTTCCTGCTCTCACCACTAGCACCAGAGAATCCTGACCGCATGCAGTGCACATGCGCACGATGAGAATTCAGAGGTGTGCTGTCAGGGATTGCAGACTTTCATCACAAACTTGATCTAACCCTTTAATTTTCCTAAAACAAATAAAAACAGTAACTCTTCTCAGACAGCACAACACTTTATTAACATGGCCATGTATCATGTAATCTTACAAGTTATGGACTGTTCCATGTGTACAGGATCAGAACCAATAGCTGCACAAAAATACATCAATAGAACTACCAGCAGTATGCAGAAATACAGCATCACAACCCTCATCAGTACAGTACAACATCATCAGTACATGTACTGTCTCCTCTTTGGTATGCCCTCACACTGTCTCTTCATGTTACTCCTTTCCCCACATTACCCAGTCTCTATTATGTGCCCGCACAAACTTTTCTCCCCCTACTCTGTCTCCTGACACATTACCCCCCTGTTCCTTATATTTCCACACACATTCCCCCTTGCTCCTCACCCCCGCTCACTATGCTGGGGGTAAGGAAAGGGCAGCAGTGTTTACCTGGCCTGATCTTCAAAGCCAAATGCACTACCAGGATGCAGCAGACCCACATAAAGATAGCAGATGTGTGACGCTGGAAGCCCTACCCTGGGGGATGGGGGACTCGGAGCCGGGTCCTATGTTGTCGATGGGGTGCAGCCATGGCCCAGACCCGCTCCGTGCCCAGGGCCGGATACTGTGCACTACCCTAGTGTGAACAGCACCCTATACAAGCCTATCTTTGTGCAATTCTAATACTAGGCAGTCACCCCCTCCATGAAATTGTAGGTTGTGAGTGATTGTTTCATCAGTATTTTGCACCTGTGTATCCGCCATCTTAAAATGGGGGACCCAAAGAAAAATGACGTGGGTTCCCCCTATGTTAATAGCTAGCAAAGGCTAGGCAGACAGCTGGGGGCTGATATTAATAGCCCAGGAAGGGTGCCATGAATATTGGCCGCCTCACAGGCTAGAAACACCAGCCGTCAGCCGCCCGAGAAATGACACATCCATAGGATACGCCAATTCTGGCACTTAGCCTCGCTCTCCCACTGCCCTGTAGCGGTGGCACTGGAGTAATAGGGCTGGGGTTGATGTCAGCTTATAATGCCAGCTGACATCAAGCCCAGGTTAGTAATGAGGAGGTGTCTATAAGACGCGCCCATTACTAACCCCATAGTGAAAGTGAATAAAACACCAACACCCAGAATAAAATCTTTTAATTGAAATAAACACACAATACTTTAATATCCTAAATTAAACCATACTTACCATCACGCCCATTCCAGCTGAAGCCAATGTCTCCTGCAATAGAAGTAAAATAATTAACAAACCTCATCTTTACCTTTCCATGGTTCCTACGACGGCTCCAGCTCTGCTACATTGAGATGGCAGGCTGGATCGTAGCAGAACGCTGCCATCCAGCCTGCCATGCCGCAGACACTGAGAAGCCTATCCAGAGTAATATGGAAACTACTAAACCAATATTGACCCCTCACTGTTTTATATAGTATAAATATGCTCCAAGATAATTCTGCAGTATTTCACAGTCAAATCCAATGGGAGTAAAATATAAAAAATAACCTTTATTCAATATTTTAAAAAGGATTTTTTTTTAAGTGTCCAAAATCCGTGACAAATTTCCTAAAATTATCCTAAACATAGGACTATTGTGTATGGTTTTAATTTATCTCACCGGCTAACCATTTATATATATTGTCTTGTTGGGAGGCCAGGGATTAGTCACAATTCCTAGGGGTATCTCTTTATTTATATGTATAACTCCCTTTTCAATTTAGCCTCTGGCTATTAGAAATCATGCCATCTCATTTCTCCTCATTGTGAGTCTGCAGTCTGATAATGGCATTAATAATATTCATTTTACCATGTCCTGTGCTATTCTCTTCAGAACGGCTTTATAGTGCTGCCGTCATATACCGGTGCGGTGCTTGTTTCTCCTGATCTAGGAGCTTTATATTGAGGTAGCCTGGCTAATCATCTCTTGTAGGACTTTCTATAGAAATGCTCAGCCCTACGCGTTTCATCATTCTTATATGAGACTCTCATGATCATCAGGGGCTCAGTCTATGATCTTTTTTGGTTTGATAGTACGATAGTTTTGTAATAAACTTATTGGCAGGGTTGCCGGCAGCGTCTGGCGGCTAAACCAGCGTGACTTTATAGGAAAGTTGGTGCCCCCTCTTGTGCGCCCCCCCTTCTGTCATCCAATCGAGTGACTCGGGTGCGTTGCAGGCGTATCATGTTCCGATCATATAATCATGCAGGGACTCGTCTCATTCTTCCAGTAGGATCTTTTTCTCACAGAGATGTCTTGGCTGCACTGCGATCTCACAGTATTAATATGTCTTTTATATCTAGGGAAGGAGACTGGTATATTGCATTGCATCTTATAATGTCGTCTCTACGAGTTTGTTGCGATATGAGTTGTTAATAGTGTTTGTTCGTAGTTTGTCATTTGTTTGGTTTACAGACAGATCTGCCTGTTTCATGTGCTACCTCGTCCCACCTACACTTACATCGATGCAGAACTTCCTTTCATCGTGACAAATGCCATCTGGCTATGTCACTGCTTCCGCACCAGCAAACGCTTGCGGACGTCTATTTCCTCAAAGTTCATTTCATTTGATCGTATCAATATGTCCATAATAGACATTGGGATGACTTTTATTCTGATTGTATCAGTGTGTCTGATTGTATCGATGTATCTGTATTATTAAGTCTTCAGATGAGTATTTTATAATCTAAAAACAAAGGAAGAAATTCTGATGAAATTTGTCCAATTGTTATCAAAGTTCAATTTGTTCAAGAGGTCATTTTGTGATTTTAAAGTATAATAACTTTAATAGTTTTGGTCCTATATGGCGCTGATTTGATGGTTATGTGGACCAATATCCATTATGAAGAACATGGACTGGATTCTACATATTATATTTTAGAGAGTTTTTAGGTCTAGCGAGGTTCAAGAGGTTTCATAGGGGGTGAAAATGTTATTATGTGTCAATGAAACATGAGAAGGACAATGTTTCATTTATGTAGTGTGGGTTATAGGATTTCATTCTATGGATCCATCTACTTTCTTTCTGAAGAGCAGTTGGTCCCAATTACCTCCTCTCGGGGGGGCGTACTACTTCAATGGCTTGAAAGTATAAAGAAAACGGGTCCAAGGTGTGTTTCTCAAGCATGTGTCTCGAGAGAGTTGTGTCCTCCCTACGTCTGACATAACCGATATGGTGCAATATCCGTCTCCGGAACTCTTTTGGTTTTGCCAATGTAGTTCATCGGACATTGGCGAGTTGCCATATAGATTACTCCTTGCGTCTTGCAGTTTGTGAATTCGCGGTTTTGGTCTTCTAGTTTGGTTGTGGCACTGATACATTTCTTGCTTTTACAGATGTATTTGCAGGCTTTGCAGTCACCACATCTATAAGTCCCCGTGGTGTCACTGCTCAGCCACGTTGTTTTGCCCGTGTTGTCCTCCACAAAGTGGCTGCGCACAAGGTGATCTCTAAGGTTCCTGCCTCTCCTGTATGTGACCCTGGGGCTCTCAGGGACCACATCTTGCAGATCTTTATCTGATCTCAAAATTGCCCAAAGATCATAGCGTATGTTCATCACCCCCTGATTTCGGTCGTCGTAGGTTCCTATTAGATGGATCTCATTATCTTGTTGTTCTCGTGCTTTAGGGGTCAATAGAGAATTTCTGTCTCTTGTAAGGGCGTTGGCCTAGCACTTTTTTAGGACATCCCTTTTGTAGGAAGCGTTTTTGTAATTCCCTCGATTTTATCATGTACTCATTCACCGTTGAGCAATTTCTCCTTAGGCGTATATATTGGCTTTTCGGTATTCCTCTACGTAGGGGAGCCGGATGGTAGCTCTGCCAGGATAGTAACCCACTTGTGGCTGTCAGTTTTCAGTGTTGTGGTAACCGGCCTTGGTTGGTATTTATTATTGTAATGTCAAGGAAGTTTAAATTGTGTTTCTGAATCTCACTGGTAAAATACAAGCCTAACTGGTTCTGGTCTCACTGTTCTACTTCAATACATCTACATTTGGCTGTGGAGATCTATGAATGATTACTTGAGTCAGGTAACCTAATGACTAGTAGATTCACAGCCATCTGGATAAAAAATCCTGTTATGTGACGTTGTGCTGCCACCTAGTGGCTTCCCATTCTTTTACATAACAGTCTACACCACAGGTCTCAAACATGCGGCCCGCGGACCACATGTGCACAAAGGAAGCAGAGGGAACGGGGGACAGGTGAAAGGAATCTTTTTTTTTTTTTTTTTTTACTTTTTTATGTGTGTGAAGAACAGCGCAGAGGACAATTCTACTAGATGGGGACCTGGATGGGGCATATTACTGCAAGATGGGGACCACCAGGATGGGGCATATTACTACAAGATGGGGACCACCAGGATGGGGCATATTACTGCAAGATGGGGACCACCAGGATGGGGCATATTACTGCAAGATGGGGACCACCAGGATGGGGCATATTACTACAAGATGGAGACCACCAGGATGGGATATATTACTACAAGATGGGGACCACCAGGATGGGGCACATTACTACAAGATGGGGACCACTAGGATGGGGCACATTACTACAAGGTGGGGACAAGAATGGGGCACATTACTACAAGATGGGGACCACCAGGATGGGGCATATTACTACAAGATGGGGGCCACATTACTGCAAGATGGGGACCACCAGGATGGGGTACATTACTGCAAGATGGGGACCACCAGGATGGGCATATTACTGCAAGATGGGGACTACCAGGATGGGCCACATTACTGCAAGATGGGGACTACCAGGATGGGCCACATTACTGCAAGATGGGGACCACCAGGATGGGCCACATTACTGCAAGATGGGGACCACCAGGATGGGCCACATTACTGCAAGATGGGGGCCACATTACTGCAAGATGGGGGCCACATTACTGCAAGATGGGGACCACCAGGATGGGCCACATTACTGCAAGATGGGGACCACCAGGATGGGCCACATTACTGCAAGATGGGGACCACCAGGATGGGCCACATTACTGCAAGATGGGGACCACCAGGATGGGCCACGTTACTGCAAGATGGGGACCACCAGGATGGGCCACGTTACTGCAAGATGGGGACCACCAGGATGGGGCATATTACTACAAGGTGGGGACCAGGATGGGGCAAATTACTAGATGTTTGCCAGAATTACTATATATGGTGCTAATTCTGAAACTATATTACTCTGTGGCCAAAAGAGGGAAACAAAATTGTAAAAATAAAAATATTTGCCACTAAAAATGCTGCTTTATATATAAACTAAAGTAAACACAAAAAGTGCACATTTATTATCGCCACATCCGTAACGACCCAAGCTATAAAAAAATAAAATAAACACAGCAAAAATGTTCAGACGGTGTATACAAAAAAAATGGCATCACTAAAAATGTCACTTTGACCTGCAAAGAATGCGGCCCCCCAAATTCCAATTTTTTCCATATGCGGCCCATATACCCAGCCGAGTTTGAGACCCCTGCTCTACACTGTCCGTGTGGAGTGTCCATTGGACGCACACATTTTTGGATGTCGTTATATTTACAATGTGATTGGACATTTTTGCTAATATTTATAAGCTGTATGTAGAAACAGGAGGTCAGTTTTCCTTGTATGAGTCATAAGTCACTGCAAAAGTCCCTGGCAGGGGGATGAGAGCAGCTGGGTCAGGAGGGGACCCAGCTAATTCTACATAGAGCAGAGAAAAGAGAATAATTAGCCCAGTAGAAAGGTATAATGAGCAGCTGTAAGTACAGTGCTGTATAATCTGATTACAATATAGTAAGAGGATAAGCTCTGATGGGAGAGGTTCTTTAAGCCGGTCATGTATTGGGTAATGAGTTGGGGTGTCAGTCTCCATCAGTGCTGGCTGAACACTGACTATCCTGCTCAGATTACTACACATGGCGCTGCTCCTCCTCCCTGTAGTATGGGCTCCGCAGGACGGTGCCGAGGCTCCAGATTCTACCTGCACAGCAACAAGGTCCCAACACTTCTACCTCTATAACTTGCCTAATGCAGACGCAAACCTGCAGCCTTTCCACTGAGATCTTGTCGGCCTTCTACACTGCCATGGCTTTGTCTGCACAATGTAGCTTAAAGGGATTGTCCACTTCTTAAGCATCCTAGAAGTCTACAATATAAGGTCGGTATTCCTCTAACCCTCTGCCTTATTTGGCTGCCATTGAAGGCAGTCAGCGAAATGGGTTCAATTTTCTATAGAAGTGGCAGAATTTAACCCCTTCCTGACCATGTTATTTCCCGGCTCTGCATTTTTCTTATTCTTCTAAGAGCAGTAGCTTTATTTTTCTGTCAATACAGCCATATGAGGGTTTTTGTTTTTATGCCATTCACTGATCAGGTTAATTATTTTTATATTTTGATTGGATAACGCCCATATGTTTTATTTTAAAATGGGTCATAGAGGGGCAGGAGTGATTTGAATATTCAGATTAAACTTTTTCCTTTTTGTCCCCTTAGGCTGTGTGCCCACGATTCCTTTTTAAGTGTTTCCGCAGCGGCAAAAACGCTGCAGAAATGCTTAAAAAACGCATGGTAGAAGGCCTGCCATGTTCCCCAATGATGATCCGCATGTGCTGTGCACATGCTGTGGAAATTTCCGCTGCGGATTATCATTGCGGAAAAAAAACAGCACTACCAATTATTTTGCGGAAGTGCTGCGTTTTCGCCACCATTATATAGTAACATAGTTTTTAAGGTTGAAGGAAGACTAAGTCCATCTAGTTCAACCCATAGCCTAACATGTTGATCCAGAGGAAGGCAAAAAAAACCCATGTGGCAAACACCAAGCTCCACATTGGGGAAAAAAATTCCTTCCCGACTCCATACGACAATCAGACTAGTTCCCTGGATCAACGCCCTATCAAGGAATCTAGTATTTATAACCTGCAATATTGTACTTTTCAAGAAAGGCATCCATGCCCTTCTTAAATTTTAATAGTGAATCACTCATTACAACATCATGCGGCAGAGAGTTCCATAGTCTCACTGCTCTTACAGTAAAGAATCCCCGTCTGTGATTATGATTAAACCTTCTTTCCTCCAGACGTAGAAGATGCCCCCTTGTCCCCGTCTCAGGCCTCAGAGTAAAAAGATCAGTAGAAAGGTCTTTGTACTGTCCCCTCATATACTTGTACATAGTAATAAGATCACCTCTAAGCCTTCTTTTTTCCACAGTAAATAACCCCAAGTGTAATAACTTGTCTTGGTATTGCAGACCCCCCAGTCCTCTAATAACCTTGGTCGCTCTTCTCTGCACCCGCTCTAGTTCAGCAATGTCTTTCTTATATACCGGAGACCAGTACACAGTATTCTAAGTGTGGTCGCACTAGTGACTTGTATAGAGGTAAAATTATGTTCTCCTCATGAGCATCTATGCCTCTTTTAATGCATCCCATTATTTTATTTGCCTTTGCAGCAGCTGCCTGACACTGGCCACTAAACGTGAGCTTGTCGTCCACCAATACACCCAGGTCTTTTTCAGTTCCAGTTTTGCACAGTGTTTTACAATTAAGTATATAATTATACATTTTATTTCCTCTGCCCAAGTGCATTACCTTACATTTATCCCCATTAAAGCTCATTTGCCATTTATCAGCCCAAGCTTCTAGTTTACATAGATCCTCCTGTAATATAAAATTGTCCTCCTCTGTATTGATTACCCTGCAGAGTTTAGTGTCATCTGCAAATATTGAAATATTACTCTATATGCCCCCTACAAGGTCATTAATAAATATGTTAAAAAGAAGGGGGCCCAATACTGACCCCTGTGGTACCCCACTGTTAACTGAGACCCAGTCTGAGTGTTTTCCATTAATAACCACCCTTTGTTTCCTATCACTGAGCCAATTCTTAACCCACATACATATATTTTCCCCTATCCCCAATGTTCTCATTTTATGTATCAACCTTTTGTGTGGAACCGTATCAAAAGCTTTTGAAAAGTCCATATACACAACATTCACTGCATTTCCTTGGTCCAGTCCAGAACTTGCCTCCTCATAAAAACTGATCAGATTAGTTTGACAGGAACGGTCCCTCATAAACCCATGTTGATATTGGGTCATGAGGTTATTCTTCTTCAGATACTCTATCATAGCATATCTTAGGAAACCCTCCAGGATTTTACCCACAGTAGAGGTTAAGCTTACTGGCCTATAATTTCCAAGTTCAGTTTTTGTCCCCTTTTTGAATATTGGCACCACATTTGCTATACGCCATTGACTTGCATTAGAACGCATGGACTACGCATCACTGTATTTGTAGATGCGCAATCCACGTGTTCCAATGTGCGGATGGTACCCAGGTCTAGAGGAGAGAAGACTCTCCTCCAGACCCAGGTACCATAGAAACTGTGAAAAAAAGAATAAAATAAAAAATAAATATGATACTTACCTTCTGGCGGCCCCCGTTGCGCTCCTCCTCTCATGCCGGCAAATCGCGATGGACTGAAGGACCTGCGCTGACGTCATATTCTTGTGACTGATCACGCGACGCTGACGTCGGCAGGTCCTTCAGTGCACTGTACCGCGATCTGCCGGCAGTCAGCACCGAGTGAAGCAAGACTCCGGGCGCCATCGCAAGGTAAGTATAGATTTATTTTTTATTTTTTTGACATTCTCTCGGGTCACACTCCATTTGCATGGATTTATATAGTGTGACCAAGTTGACAAGCACTTTCCAAGTGATGCTAAAATCGCTTGAAAAGCGCTTGTCAACCCGCATGCAGAAATGCATGTGAAGAACGCTTCACATCCGCATGTCCCTGGCAGGAAAAACGCATGTACTATCCGCATGTACAATCCGCATGCGTTTTGTCTGCCAGGAGAGATGCAGAAAGGCTCAGGAAAAATCCGGAGCATTTCTGCATCGTGGGCACATAGCCTTAGGGGACGTGAACATGCAATCATCTGATTTCTTGTGTTATGTACAGCAATACTGCAGTATATAGCCAGCACTCACAGATCTGTCATGACAGGCATGGGTCTTTTCAGCAGACTCCTTCCTGGCAGTGATGGCATCCCACGATCGTGTTACAGGGGCACAGTTGGGCACATGGCATGACTCCCTTCTTAGTTCGCTGTTAATGCTGCTGTCCATCTCTAACAGGTGGAGCTCTGCTCTACATGTGGCTATTAAAGGCAGATGGCTAAATATCACAGCCATCATCTTCCAGGCAAGAAGTCAGAGCTGGCATATGATGTAACTGCAAATCATGTTGGTAAGGGGTTAAAGTGCCACTTCAGTGGGGTTTTGACACGTGAAATACTTTTAGTGCAGAAATGACGTAGTCCTTTTGGGCATGAGGGTTGGGTGCTGGGATTACTAGTACACCTGACATCCAGGTGGGCATAATTCTGTTCCTTGTGTATTGGAAGACTTTTGCCTCTGCAGCTTTGGTGTTGGCAATCTTTCACTTTCATGCCCATTGATGCTCCACATGGTTGGCTCAGGAACCGTCCTCACATGATCTATATTTCCCTAAAGTAAAGTCACTTGTCAAAAGCCACCAGGATAAAGTGCGCGGTTCTGTATCATGTGGGAAAACATCAAGAAAAGCTCTAGGAAATGGCAACAAGCAAGTAATGACCCAGAAGAACGGGCAGCCTCTGAAAGGAGACCGGAAAGTGCCAAAGCCTGCGCCAATTGTTATACAGGTATAATGTATTACCGCAGCTCGGATCATACACCGCTCTTGTGTTCTCCCCTGTACTGATGTACAGACTTGTATCTACATAAAATTTGTTGTGCAATTTCCCCTGGGCACGCAGATACCCCATATGTGGGGAAAAAACACTGTTTGGGCTCACGGCAGGGCTCGGAAGGGAAGGAGCGCCATTTGACTTTTTGATTGTAAAATTTGCTTGAATAATTAGCGGACGCCATATTGTGTTTGGAGAGCCCCTGATGTGCCCAAACATTGGAGCTCCCCCACAAAGTGACCCCATTTTGGAAACTAGACCCCCCAAGGCACCTATCTAGATGCATAGTGAGCAGTTGGAACCCCCAGGTGCTTCACAAATTGATTCGTAAAAATGAAAAAGTGGAAAAAAAATACTTTTCCATTTTTATGAATCAATTTGTGAAGCACCTAAGGGTTCCAAGTGCTCACTATGCATCTAGATAGGTGCCTTGGGGGGTCTAGTTTCCAAAATGGGGTCACTTTGTGGGGGAGCTCCAATGTTTGGGCACACAGGGACTCTCCAAATGCAACATGGTGTCCGCTAACAATTTGAGCCGACAATTTGTTAGTGGACACCATGTTGCATTTGGAGGTACGACACAGAATTTGATAACATTAGGTCATCATATTGAATAAGTTGTCATTAGTCTTGAGCGCAAGTGCTCGCTACTTGAGTTTGCATCGGGTACTCAGGTATGCACCATGTACTGCGTGTGCTTGAGTGAAATGCTCGAGTCCCCGCCCGGATGTTTCACGGTTATTAGACACCCAAAAAAAAACATGCAGGGATCGCTCGTGCATGGCAGGCAATCCCCGCAAAGTTTTTTGGGCCGTGAAGCATATGGGGCGGAGACTCGAGCATGTCACTCAAATACCCACGATACTCAATGCATACCAGAACACCCGATGCAAACTCAAGTAGCGAGCACTTGCGCTCAACACTAGTCGCCATATCGTCATCTTTTTTTCTTACTTTTGAAAAAAATCCCAACCCCATCACAACCCTAACCGTAGCACAACCCTAACCGTAGCACAACCCTAACCCTAGCACAACTCGAGAGTTTATTTTTTACGCCGTTCCTCATGCGGTATAAGTGATTAGATGACCTTATTCTTCAGGTCGGTGTGATTACAGAGATACCAGAATCATATGGGGTTTTTATGACTGACAGCTGTCACACACTAAAAGACGCATTTTTTGTAAAATCTAGTTTTTGCATCGCCATATTTTGAGAGCTATAATTTTTCCAGATTTTGGCAGACAGTCATTTGACGGCTTTTTTTTTGCGGGATGAGTTGACGTTGTTATTGGTGCCATTTTCAGGCACGTGACATTTTTTGATCGCTTTCTATTCCGATTTTTGGAGGCAGAATAAACAAAAAACAACAATTCAGGAATTGTTTTTTTTGTTTTTTTTTTTATTCTGTTCCGCGTGTGGTAAAATTGATAAGGCAGCTTTATTCTTTGGGTCAGTACGTTTACAGTGGTACCACATTTATATCGTATTTCTATGTTTTGCACTTTTACATAATAAAAGCAATTTTATAGAAAAAATTATTTTTTAGCATAGCTTTATTCTGAGAGCTATAACTTTTTTATTTTTTGGCTGATGGAGCTGTATGGCAGCTTGTTTTTTGCGGGACGAGATGACTTTTTCAGCGGTACCATTTTTATTTATATTTGTCTTTTTGATCGCGTGTTATTCCATTTTTTGTTTGGCGGTATGGTGATAAAGCATTGTTTTTTGCTTCGTTTTTTATTTTTATTTTTTAACGTGTTCACTGAAGGGGTTAACTAGTGGGACAGTTTTATAGGTCTGGTTGTTCCGGACGTGGCAATACCAAATGTGTACTTTTATTGTTTTTTTTTTTTTTTTATATATATATAATAATATTCATTGATGGGTACATTATATTTTTATTTTTGGTGGATTATTTTTTTTTATTTTTTTATATATATATTTTTACAATTTTTTTTATTTTTTTTTTCACTTTCTGATAGTTTTTATACTTTATTACTTTGTCCCACTATGGGACTTTCACTTTTTTTTCTCTGATCGCCTGCATGGCACAGGAATGCAGCACCATCCCTGTGTCATGCAGGCTGTCAGCGCTGGACAGGGAGAAGATTTTTGGAGATGCACTGCGCATGTCCAAAAAATCTTCCTGCTGTCTGGTGACCCGGATGTTGTCATGACAACATCGGGTCATCATGGCAACATCCTGGAAGCCATGGCAGACAGCGCTGGAAGCCGGAAGAGGAGGTGAGTATCTGCGATCACCTCCCCTTGCCACCGCAATGCTGCGATCGACTTCGATCGCAGCATCGCGGGGGTTAATGTGCTGGGAGCGGTGCGTGACCGCTCCCTGCACATAGTACCGGGTGTCAGCTGTGACAATCAGTTGACACCCGGCGGTGATCGCGCCCGCACAGCCTGTATGCGCGCGCGATCGCCATGACGTACTAATACGGGTCTGGCTCTTAAGTCCCAGGGCACAGACGCGTATTAGTACGTCAAATGTTAAGGGGTTAACAATGCACATGACTGTCACAAACACATGGACCACATTTTTGGGATGCTCACCTTTTTCCAGTTATGATGTATCTTTCATAACTGGGAAACCACCAGAAACCTAGGAAATGGGTTCTGAGCTTCTGAACATCATAGAAATATCAAATTTGATATCAATCTCCGTGAATATTGGTGACGGCAAACATGATGTATCCATCTTGGATGTGGGCCCCCCCATACCAAGATATGGAAGATGAAGGATTTTTATGTCTTGTGCAGCTGGGTGGGTTCACAAAACCGAGCCCCCGTGTGAGGTAAACAACATGGGTGTGTCCTAGTGTTTTGCCTCCTTACTAAAAACCAGAACGTCCATGTTGGCTCATTCCGACCCAGGGACGTCAGATGCAAGCACTCCTAGCTGCGTGGAGGAATCACACCTAATTTCCGGGGAGCCGTCCCCCCCACAGAATCTGAGACCATCACCTCGTGGCGCAGGTTTTGCTATTATTTACCCCTTTTATTTTAATAACTGTTTTGTGCATATATGTAAATTGTCTTTTATAATATCTTGTATATCTTTTGCAAACACTGCCAACTTTCAGGAGTAAATTATTATTTACTAGCTTCGTTCTTCTTGTCCTATGTTGAGCAAACCCGTTCCTCACCCGCTAATTCATGTTACCGAACGGGTACCCGATCCACCTGTTAAGAGATCGGTGGTGGCAGCATACGGTGTATTTATGTGATATTGTGGTTGAGGGTGGTGGGATTGAGGTATATATACGTTCCTGGACGGAACTGGTGGTATATATACATCCTGTCACATCACGTGCCGCAATAGTCGACATAAATGAGAGCAGCTGCGCCCTGTTGCTTATCCTCGGTCAATACCGTGTTTCACCAGCAGGATAAGGGGGTGCCAGAGTGCTGCAAGGTCTGACCAAGTTTTCCTGACAATTGGTGGCAAGCGGTGGGATCATAGGACATTAGTGATCTGGTTTGAGCAATCATTCCTCTCACTAAAAACTTGCACGGTTCTTACCTGGACCCTACACAAAAGTTTTGAAGATTGAACTCAGTGTTTATTAGATCTGAGACAATACTGTATGTGCAGCAGTCACCCCTACCCTTCTTCGTTTTTTCTTTCTATTTGTATTTTGGTGATCAAGGTCATTGTTGGGGAGTTCTGGTACAGCCAGCAGAAAATGGACACTCTTATTGGAATATGTATAACCAAAGGCATGGACCCCCTCGGCAAAAACAAAGAACAAATGGCTGCTGCGCTGGCGCAACTGGAGGCAGAGCAAGCCCTTCTCCAGACCTCAGCAGGGCCAGGGGTCAGCCAAGATATGGACAGTACTGCTGCAGGGGTCCCACCTGTAGACGCATGCCGCGTCAGCGACCAGGGCAGCCTGGACCCTTATCTGCAGATGGCTCTACAGCAACTTCCTGCAGAGGATCATGAAGGACGGCTGAAAGTAATTCAGCAGCACCAGGAGGCTGACGAGCGGAGGCCCAAACCCAGTCAGAGGCAGAGAGAGCCGAGCGAGAGGCCGAGCGGCAGGCCCAAGCTCAGAAGGCCCATGAACTGCAGATGGCCCAGCTCAGGATCTCACCATCCACCTCACGGAACGGTGAGACCAACAATGCGACCCTGTTTAAACCCCGTCCAGAGCATTTTCCTGTGATGTTAAAGGACAGCGACCTCGACATCTTTCTGAGGGGTTTTGAGAAGACTTGCAGACAGTACCAGCTGCCTGTGGACCAGTGGGCCCGGTACTTAACTGCAGGGCTGCGAGGCAAAGCTCTGGATGTGTTTGTGGCTCTTCCTCAGGGCCTAGATGGGAACTATGATGCCATTAAGCAGGCCCTAATCCAGAGGTTCCAACTGACTCCTGAGGTGTACTGTAAAAAGTTCCGGAACCTCCAACGTGGACCGCACGACAGTTACAGCGATGTGGTGCATGGGCTCAGAACCAACTTCAAGCAGTGGATCCAACGACTGTCAGCGACCACCTTTGAGCAGTTAAAGGACCTGATGGTGAAAGACCAGTTCCTGCATCTGTGTCCGACTGAGGTAATGGATCGGGAGCCACCAGATGCCAATAAAGCAGCGCAGATCGCAGACACCTACAAGGCCAACCGGAGGTGCGGAAGCCGGGCGTTGCCAGCTGGAAAGGGGGTAAGCCATCAACCGCCATCCCTGCCCCAGCATCCGACCTTCTGGAGGCCTTGTCCCCGTTACCAACGCCCGGCCTGCATCTGATGCCCGCAAGTGTTATTTCTGCAACCAGACTTGTCATTTCAGCGCCACTTGCCCAGAGAAGCAGAGGAAGAACCCCCCATCCAAGGTCCCAGGGCCTAATGCATCAATTCTTTTGGTGGGTGGGCCGGTTGGGAGGGCCTGTGAAAACTTGCAGTCTGTCACTGTGGTGGATACTGTCACTGTAGGCCTCAAGGACACTGGGGCCGAACGAACCCTCATCCGACCCGAAATGGAGTCCGCTGAAGCTTATTCCAGGAAAGACCCTGACTGTCACCGGGATTGGTGGTGTCCGATGCCCCTTGCCCAGGTTTTTATGGATTAGGGTGCGGGGAGTGGGGTGAAGGAAGTGGGAGTATCTGAAAACCTGCCTGCAAATGTTTTGTTGGGATCTGATTTGGGGAGGATATTTGCTTATTATATCCCTGACACCCCTGCCCGATCTGATACAGTTGTTAAGGTTAATGCTGATAATGTGAATGTCAAAGCTTTACCTGATGATGATGTATTTGAAGGTACAAGAGAACTCGGCCATGTCACGCTGCAGGGTGATATTGCTGAAGATCCCCTAGCAGGAGCAAGTGTCAGTGCTATGGGTAATGGAGAGAGGCACGGGGACCATGAAGCAGGTGGTGCTGTGCCAGCGACCAGTGTCACAGACTGTGATCTGGCTGATGGTAGCTGCCCCATAAGTAGCACTGCGCCTGAGGTAATGGGGGAGGATGGGGAAGTGGCACGCATAGCCGCGCAGGCTGATGGGACGGTGTTATTCCCCGGGGAGACGGCCTATATAGCCGCTGTTACCCGCAGTCAGAGTGCCCAGAACGCAAGTAACGCCCTGCCTTCTGGACCCTCCTCGGACAGAGGAATAACGGAATCAGTTAGGGACCCAGAGCCGGTCCCAGTGAGGACGTGGCCTTAACCTCACTTCTGGCTTCCTCCAGCCAGGAGTTTCAAGCAGCTCTGCACTCAGATGCTAGCCTAGAGGCGTTAAGGAGCCTCGCTGAGAAACCCACCTCCGAGTCGGATAAGGAGAGGGTATTGTGGGACCATAGGAGGTTGTACTGGGAGACAGTTCCCTGTACACCCCAACAGGAGTGGCTGAGGGGAAGACAGCTGGTCGTCCCCTACCAATTCAGGGGTGAGTTGTTGCAGATCGCCCATGAGATTCCACTTGCTGGACACTTGGGGGTCAGCAAAACCAAGGCCCGGCTGTCTCACTACTTTTATTGGCCCAAAATGAGGACAGATGTGGTGAACTACTGTCACTCCTGTACCACGTGTCAGAGTGGGAAAGTCAGGGCCGGCTCCCAATGCCCCCCCTGATATCTTTGCCAGTGATAGAGGAGCCTTTCCAGAGGATTGTTGTGGACATTGTGGGACCACTGGCCATACCCAGCAGCTCTGGAAAACGTTTCATCCTTACTGTGATAGACTATGCTACCCAGTATCCGGAGGCAGTAGCCCTGTCCTCAATTAGGGCGGATAAGGTGTCGGACGCCCTCTTGGCCATCTTTTCGCGAGTAGGCTTCCCCAGTGAGATGCTTACCGACCAGGGGACCCAGTTCATGTGTTGCTTAATGGAGGCCCTATGTAAGAAAATGCAGGTGCAGCATCTGGTATCGAGCACGTATCATCCCCAAACCAATGGTTTCTGTGAGCGATTCAACGGTACCCTCAAACGGTTCTAGGAAGTTTCGCCCCCAGCAGTTTGCCCCCAGGTACATTTCGCCCCCAGGATGTTTCGCCCCCGCACATTTCGCCCCCAGCATTTTACCCCCAGGATGTTTCGCCCCCGAACATTTCGCCCCCAGCTTTTTGCCCCCAGATGTTTTGGCCCCAAATTAGGCAGGGAATTTCGGTCTTGTGTTTTAGCCCTATGACCTCTTTCACAGTAGGCACTTTCCCAAGTGCTAAGCACTGGAAAATTGCTAAGAAGATTGCCAATTTTGAATATATAAGTCAATGGCTGGAAAAGCGAGGTGTTGTTTCGGCCAGCTCTTTTTATTTTATTACAGGAGCTATTTTTGAGCACTTAGCGTTCATCAATAGCCTGTATCTTATGGGTCATTACCGAGAGCGCTCACAAAAGTGCTCTCAAAAATGCTAGTAAAGCACATGCTTTGGAGTTCTAAAACAGTGGCAGCATAAGGGTGCTTTCACACTTCCACTACATATGTACTACAGGCCTCCCGTTCGCTTCTGTAATGCCGCCGTTCCGCTAACCTGCAGCGGAATGAAAAGAAGAAAATGCTTTTCTTTTTGTTCTGACACTGATAGCGGAATGCGGTATTACGAAAGCGAACGGGCGGCTGCAGATCGCGGAACCCAGCCGTTCACATCTATGGGCAATGCAAGCAGAAAGCCAGCATTCTGCCAGCATTGCCCCGGGGTCAGCTGGATGTCAGATCCAGTGCGGATCGACCTCTGGCGGCCCCAAACACAAGTGTGAAACCACTCTAAAATTACAGTGTGCAAGAGGCCTAAAATCAAAACAATTTTCAACTTTTACCTGACCCAGCACGGGCCTGCTTTGTTGCAAGTTTTGTTGCAGATGTAACAAGTAGCAGGTCAGGTGTCCTGCAAGTTACATTAGACTAGCTTTTATTCCATTTGTACATCAGAATATAGCAGTGTCTGAAATCTCCACAAAGAGAGAAGTGTACTGCCACAAAAAATCAGTCCGCTTCCACATCAATTCACTTTCTACAACTATGAATTCAGTTCTGTCCAAACGTGGAAGGAGGAAGTTGGTCCATGAGAATCACATTTACTTATTTTCCAAACGAACCGCTGATGATGTCCATTCCATCTGGGTATGTGAAAAACGGTCGACTTGCATGGGACGTGTTTGGACCAATGAAGAATCTGGCAAAGTTGTGAAAGTAGTCAATCTTCACAGTCACGCAGCACCAGCTGCAAGACCTGAAGCAATCCGACTTGTTAATGTGGCAGGACCAGGACAAGGACAACACGGGAGACACCACAACAGATTCTCACAGACGTCGTTTCAGGAGCCCATTCTAATGTTGTAGCACTTCTCCCAAGGAAAGCATCACTGAAGAGAACAATACGATTAGCAAGGCAGCTTGGCAATATCCCAAGGTTCCCTCAAACCCTTGATCAACTTGCTATCCCCCAGGAGTTTCAGGAGATCAGTATTGATGGTGTCCAGCAGCAGTACCTTCTGCATGACTCTGGTAAGCTACTTAACTATTTAACATTGTATTAAAACAATTCCATTATGCATAATTTTTTTTTTAAACAAAAATATATCATTTTCCACTGGGACAATATATGTTGTCAAAAAGTATTGGTTGGCCCCTTTACACTAGATTTTGCTTCAGTTATGAAATCAGAAAATCTGGAGCAAAATGTGAGTTTTTAATGTGAGATATGAACAGAGGCTTCTGATTAGGATATTTTTTTTTGTGAATTCATCCCAAAATTATCTGTCTGATGCTTGTTACACTTTTTCTGTTATTTCCTCTACTAATACTTTCATTTTAAATTAGGAAATGGACACAGCCGTATGTTGATATATGGAACAAGAGACAATCTCCATCTACTGGCACAAACTAAAGAGTGGTTTGCTGATGGCATGTTTTTCACTACACCAGCCTTGTTTAAGCAACTTTACACAATCCATGTAGTCCATAGCGGCCTTGTTGTTCTGCTAGTGTGCACCTTGCTGACAGACCAGAGCTGTTCTACATACCAGAGGTTGCTGCAAGAGCTGAAGAACTTGCAGCCTGGACGGCAGCCAGACAACCTGATGTTGGATTTTGAACTAGCTGCAATACAGGCATTTGAAAGTGAATTCCCCAACCTTGAGAAGACTGGTTGCTTTTTCCACCTATCACAGTCGGTTTGGCGTAAAGTTCAAAATGAAGGACTCAAGATGCAATACCAAGGTGACCATGAATTTGCCCGTTGGATACGCATGATACCTGCCCTGGCCTTTATACCACCACAGAATGTTGTGCAATCATTTGAAGAATTGGTGGAAGATCCTGACTTTCCACGAGAAGCAATACCTATCGCCAACTATTTTGAAGACAGCTAATATCGGTCGAATGAATTGCAGAGGACGTCAAGCACATTTGTTTCCAGTTCAACTCTGGAATGTGTATGAACGAACATTGAATGATCAACAGCGAACAAATAATGATGTCGAAGGATGGCACCGTAGCTTTCGAGAAACATGTGGTACTCTTTTCCAAAATATATACCGGTTCATTAACTGTCTGAAACATCAGCAAGAGCTCCATAGTTTTGAAATTATTCAGATAATAGCAGGAAATCCCATCGCTGCAAGAAACAAAGTATGCCGCAATTTCAGCAAGGGTTAAACGTATCGAGCAAGATTTCAATAATAGAAGCGTGATGGATTATCTGAGAGGCATTGCCTACAGCTTTGGATTTTAGTTCATGGTCACATATTGTATGTTTTGAGAGCAGTGTTTTTAGCTGTAAAATCATTCAAGCATTATAACCTGTAATTTGTCTTCTCTTTTTCTCTAATCCTTCCCCTCTATACCTTTTTATGTTTCTTGTTACAACAGTTTTGATATATACAGTTAAAGCAGAACTCTCCAAAAAACATAAGTTCTGTTATAGTACCTGTGCCCATGATATTCATTTCCAAAGGAGACCTTCCAGCAGCTTCACTTCTGTGTGAAAAGTCTCCTCCAAGTTAAAGCTCCATGTGCTGCAGGATTTCAGTGGTGGCTAAGGAGGTTGTTTCTCCTTAGTAGCAGAACTTGTGGATGGATTCTAGAGGCTGTGGCTGCACAGGAGCATGCAACTACCGTAACAATAGATTCCCTATGATGTATAAAGGGCTGCTGGTTTACAGCCTTCTGCAGAGCCCCCCCCTATGTGTTCTGTCCTGTAACGGCTTTACACAGGCGGGGGGGAGCCCTCCTCTTGTCCAGGACAGAGCACATGAGCGGAGGGTGAAGGGGAGCTTTGCAGAGGGCTGTGAACAAGCAGCCCTGAATGTATCACAGGGAGCCAGGATCCGTTCTGCTACCAAGGGGGCTCGACCTCCTTAGTAACCAATGAAATCCTACTATTTTCCTGTCTGTTTGTAAAATGACTTATCTAGAAAACAATGTTTTAGAATAAAAAAAACTCATTTGATCAGAATTCTATATCTTAGACTCATATGGTGTATTATTAGTAATAAGCGAACCTGCCAAAGTTCAGTTCAGGCAGGTCTTTCCCGTATGCGAAAGATCCAGGAGCAAATTGCTAGAGACAAAACATCCAGGGATGAAATGCTGGGGGCGAAATGTTCGGGGCGAAACATCCTGGGGGCGAACTGCTGGGGGTGAAATGTTCTGGGCGAAACATCCTGGGGGCGAACTGCTGGGGGCGAAATGTTCGGGGCGAAACATCCTGGGGGCGAACTGTGCGGGGGCGAACCATCCAATTCCCGGCCCCCACATAGTCCTCCATACAGAATTATGGGCACCACAAAGTCCTCTATAAAATGTAATGGGCCCCACATAAACCTCCATACAGTATAATGGGCCCCATAGATTGCTCCATGCTGTATAATGGCCCCATAGATTGCTCCATACTGTATAATGGCCCCATAGATTGCTCCATACTGTATAATGGCCCCATAGATTGCTCCATACTGTAATGGCACCATGGATTGCTCCATACTGTAATGGCACCATGGATTGCTCCCTACTGTACAATGCCCCCCTAGATTGCTCCATAATATAATGGCCCCATAGATTGCTCCATAATATAATGGCCCCATAGATTGCTCCATGCTGCATAATGGCCCCACATGATACTGCTGCAAACTGTATAATGGCCCCATATATAACTCCATACTGTATAATGCCCCCACATGCTGCTGCATAATGTATAATGGCCCCATATAGTGCTCCATACTGTATAATGGCCTCATATATTGCTCCATACTGTATAATGGCCCCATATATTGCTCCATACTGTATAGTGGCTCCATACATTGCTCCATGCTGTAATGACCCTATAGATTGCTCCATGCTGTAATGGCCCTATAGATTGCTCCATGCTGTAATGGCCCTATAGATTGCTCCATGCTGTAATGGCCCTATAGATTGCTCCATGCTGTAATGGCCCTATAGATTGCTCCATAAGTATAATGGCCCTATAGATTGCTCCATGCTGTAATGGCCCTATAGATTGCTCCATAAGTATACTGGCCCCATAGGTTGTTCCATACAGTAATGGCCCCATAGATTACCCCATACTGTGTAATGACCCCATAGATTGCTCCCTCTTGAATAATGGCCCCATAGACTGCTCCATACTGTATAATGGCCCCATATATTGCTCCATGCTGTAATGGCCCTATAGATTGCTCCACAAGTTTCATAGTTTCATAGTTTATAAGGCCGAAAAAAGACAATCGCCCATCCAGTTCAGCCTATTTCTTGTGCACTGCAGCTATTCCGCAGCGTTGATCCAGGGGAAGGCAACAAAAAAACATGCGGTATAGGCCAATTTACATCATTGAGGAAAAATTCACTTCCCGACACCAATCTGGCAGTCAGATTAAATCCCTGGATTAATTAACTAAGCATAAGATGTAATTTTATTGTTCTCAAGAAAGGCGTCCAGGCCTCTCTTGAACAAGTATAATGGCCCCATAGATTGCTCCATGCTGTAATGGCCCCATAGACTGCTCCATACTGTATAATGGCCCCATAGATTGCTCCATGCTGTATAATGGCCCCATAGATTGCCCCATGCTGTATAATGGTCCCATAGATTTCTCCCTACTGTATAATGGCCCCATAGATTGCTTCATGCTGTATAATGGCCCCATAGATTGCTCCATGCTGTATAATGGCCCCATATATTGCTCCATGCTGTAATGGCCCCATAGATTGCTCCATAAGTATAATGGCCCCATAGATTGCCCCATGCTGTAATGGCCCTATAGATTGCTCCATAAGTATAATGGCCCTATAGATTGCTCCATAAGTATAATGGCCCTATAGATTGCTCCATAAGTATAGTGGCCCTATAGATTGCTTCATGCTGTATAATGGCCCCATAGATTGCTCCATGCTGTATAATGGCCCCATATATTGCTCCATGCTGTAATGGCCCCATAGATTGCTCCATAAGTATAATGGCCCCATAGATTGCTCCATGCCGTAATGGCTCCATAGATTGCTCCATGCTGTAATGGCCCCATAGATTGCTCCATAAGTATAATGGCCCCATAGATTGCTCCATGCTGAAATGGCCCTATAGATTGCTCCATAAGTATAATGGCACCATAGATTGCTCCATGCTGTATAATGGCCCCGTAGATTGCCCCATGCTGTATAATGGCCCCATAGATTGCTCCCTACTGTATAATGGCCCCATAGACTGCTCCATACTGTGTAATGGCCCCATATATTGCTCCATGCTGTAATGGCCCCATAGATTGCTTCATGCTGCATAATGGCCCCAAAGATTGCTTCATGCTGCATAATGGCCCCAAAGATTGCTCCATACTGTATAATGGCCCCATAGATTGCTCCATGCTGTAATGGCCCTATAGATTGCTCCATGCTTTATAATGGCCCCATAGATTGCTCCCTGCTGTATAATGGCCCCATAGATTGCTCCCTGCTGTATAATGGCCCCATAGATTGCTCCCTGCTGTATAATGGCCCCATAGATTGCTCCCTGCTGTATAATGGCCCCATAGATTGCTCCCTGCTGTATAATGGCCCCATAGATTGCTGCATGCTGTAATGGCCCTATAGATTGCTCCATAAGTATAATGGCCCCATAGATTGCTCCATGCTGTAATTGCCCCATAGATTGCTCCATAAGTATAATGGCCCCATAGATTGCTCCATGCTGTAATGGCCCCATAGATTGCTCCATAAGTATAATGGCCCCATAGATTGCTCCATAAGTATAATGGCCCTATAGATTGCTCCATAAGTATAATGGCCCTATAGATTGCTCCATAAGTATAATGGCCCCATAGATTGCTCCATAAGTATAATGGCCCCATAGATTGCTCCATGCTGTATAATGGCCCCATAGATTGCTCCATGCTGTAATGGCCCTATAGATGGCACCATAAGTATAATGGCACCATAGATTGCTCCATGCTGTAATGGCCCTATAGATTGCTCCATAAGGATAATGGCCCCATAGATTGCTCCATGCTGTATAATGGCCCCATAGATTGCCTCATGCTGTATAATGGCCCCATAGATTGATCCCTACTGTATAATGGCCCCATAGATTGCTCCATGCTGTATAATGGCCCCATAGATTTCTCCATGCTGTAATGGCCCCATAGATTGCTCCATAAGTATAATGGCCCCATAGATTGCACCATGCTGTAATGGCCCCATAGATTGCTCCGTGCTGTATAATGGCCCCATAGATTACCCCATGCTGTATAATGGCCCCATAGTTTGCTCCCTACTGTATAATGGCCCCATAGATTGCTCCATGCTGTATAATGGCCCCATAGATTGCGCCATGCTGTAATGGCCCCATAGATTGCTCCATAAGTCTAATGGCCCTATAGATTGCTCCATAAGTATAATGGCCCTATAGATTGCTCCATAAGTATAATGGCCCCATAGATTGCTCCATGCTGTATAATGGCCCCATAGATTGCGCCATGCTGTAATAGCCCCATAGATTGCTCCATAAGTATAATAGCCCCATAGATTGCTCCATAAGTATAATAGCCCCATAGATTGCGCCATGCGGTAATGGCCCCATAGATTGCGCCATGCTGTAATGGCCCCATAGATTGCTCCATAAGTATAATGGCCCCATAGATTGCTCCATGCTGTAATGGCGCTATAGATTGCTCCATAAATATAATGGGCCCATAGATTGCTCCATGCTGTATAATGGCCCCATAGATTGCTCCATGCTGTATAATGGCCCCATAGATTGCTCCATGCTGTATAATGGCCCCATAGATTGCTCCATGCTGTATAATGGCCCCATAGATTGCTCCATGCTGTATAATGGCCCCATAGATTGCTCCATGCTGTATAATGGCCCCATAGATTGCTCCATGCTGTAATGGTCCCATAGATTGCTCCATGCTGTAATGGCCCTATACATTGCTCCATGCTGTATAATGGCCCCATAGATTGCTCCATGCTGTATAATGGCCCCATAGATTGCCCCATGCTGTATAATGGCCCCATAGATTGCTCCATAAGTATAATGGCCCCATAGATTGCTCCATACTGCATAATAGCCCTATAGATTGCTCCAAAAGTATAATGGCTGCATAGATTACTCCATGCTGTAATGGCCCTATAGATTGCTCCATGCTTTATAATGGCCCCATAGATTGCTCCTTGCTGTATAATGGCCCCATAGATTGCTCCCTGCTGTATAATGGCCCCATAGATTGCTCCCTGCTGTATAATGGCCCCATAGATTGCTGCATGCTGTAATGGCCCTATAGATTGCTCCATAAGTATAATGGCCCCATAGATTGCTCCCTTCTGTATAATGGCCACATAGATTGCTCCCTGCTGTATAATGGCCCCATAGATTGCTCCATGCTGTAATGGCCCTATAGATTGCTCCATAAGTATAATGGCCCCATAGATTGCTCCATGCTGTAATGGCCCCATAGATTGCTCCATGCTGTATAATGGCCCCATAGATTGCTCCATGCTGTATAATGGCCCCATAGATTGCTCCATGCTGTATAATGGCCCCATAGATTGCTCCATGCTGTATAATGGCCCCATAGATTGCTCCATGCTGTATAATGGCCCCATAGATTGCTCCATGCTGTATAATGGCCCCATAGATTGCTCCATGCTGTATAATGGCCCCATAGATTACCCAATGCTGTATAATGGCCCCATAGATTGCTCCCTACTATATAATGGCCCCATAGATTGCTCCATGCTGTATAATGGCCCCATAGATTGCGCCATGCTGTAATGGCCCCATAGATTGCTCCATAAGTATAATGGCCCCATAGATTGCTCCATGAGTCTAATGGCCCTATAGATTGCTCCATAAGTATAATGGCCCCATAGATTGCTCCATGCGGTAATGGCCCCATAGATTGCTCCATAAGTATAATGGCCCCATAGATTGCTCCATGCTGTATAATGGCCCCATAGATTGCGCCATGCTGTATAATGGCCCCATAGATTGCTCCATGCTGTATAATGGCCCCATAGAGTGCTCCATAAGTATAATGGCCCCATAGAGTGCTCCATGATGTAATGGCCCTATAGATTGCTCCATACTGTATAATGGCCCCATAGATTGCTCCATAAGTATAATGGCCCTATAGATTGCTCCATAAGTATAATGGCCCCATAGATTGCTCCATGCTGTATAATGGCCCCATAGATTGCTTCATGCTGTAATGGCCCTATAGATTGCTCCATAAGTGTAATGGCCCCATAGATTGCCCCATGCTGTATAATGGCCCCATAGATTGCCCCATGCTGTATAATGGCCCCATAGATTGCTCCATGCTGTATAATGGCCCCATAGATTGCTCCACGCTGTAATGGTCCCATAGATTGCTCCATAAGTATAATGGCCCTATATATTGCTTCATGCTGTAATGGCCCTATAGATTGCTCCATGCTGCATAATGGCCCCATAGACTGCTCCATACTGCATAATGGCTCCATATATTGCTCCATACTGTATAATGGCCCCATAGATTTCTCCATGCTGTAATGGCCCCATAGATTGCGCCATGCTGTAATGGCCCCATAGATTGCTCCATAAGTATAATGGCCCCATAGATTGCTCCATAAGTATAATGGCCCTATAGATTGCTCCATAAGTATAATGGCCCCATAGATTGCTCCATGCTGTATAATGGCCCCATAGATTGCGCCATGCTGTAATGGCCCCATAGATTGCTCCATAAGTATAATGGCCCCATAGATTGCTCCATAAGTATAATGGCCCCATAGATTGCTCCATGCTGTAATGACCCTATAGATTGCTCCATAAGTATAATGGGCCCATAGATTGCTCCATGCTGTATAATGGCCCCATAGATTGCTCCATGCTGTATAATGGCCCCATAGATTGCTCCATGCTGTAATGGTCCGATAGATTGCTCCATAAGTATAATGGCCCCATAGATTGCTCCATGCTGAATAATGGCCCCATAGATTGCCCCATGCTGTATAATGGCCCCATAGATTGCTCCCTGCTGTATAATGGCCCCATAGATTGTTTCATGCTGTATAATGGCCCCATAGATTGCTCCATGCTGTAATGGCCCTATACATTGTTTCATGCTGTATAATGGCCCCATAGATTGCTCCATACTGTATAATGGCCCCATAGATTGCTCCATACTGTATAATGGCCCCATAGATTGCTCCATAAGTATAATGGCCCCATAGATTGCTCCATGCTGTATAATGGCCCCATAGATTGCTCCATGCTGTATAATGGCCCCATAGATTGCCCCATGCTGTATAATGGCCCCATAGATTGCCCCATGCTGTATAATGGCCCCATAGATTGCCCCATGCTGTATAATGGCCCCATAGATTGCCCCATGCTGTATAATGGCCCCATAGATTGCTCCATGCTGTATAATGGCCCCATAGATTGCTCCATGCTGTATAATGGCCCCATAGATTGCTCCACGCTGTAATGGTCCCATAGACTGCTCCATAAGTATAATGGCCCCATAGATTGCTCCATGCTGTAATAGCCCCATAGATTGCTCCATGCTGTAATGGCCCTATAGATTGCTCCATGCTGCATAATGGCCCCATAGACTGCTCCATACTGCATAATGGCTCCATAGATTGCTCCATACTGTATAATGGCCCCATAGATTTCTCCATAAGTATAATGGCCCCATAGATTGCTCCATGCTGTAATGGCCCCATAGATTGCGCCATGCTGTAATGGCCCCATAGATTGCTCCATAAGTATAATGGCCCCATAGATTGCTCCATAAGTATAATGGCCCTATAGATTGCTCCATAAGTATAATGGCCCCATAGATTGCTCCATGCTGTATAATGGCCCCATAGATTGCGCCATGCTGTAATGGCCCCATAGATTGCTCCATAAGTATAATGGGCCCATAGATTGCTCCATGCTGTATAATGGCCCCATAGATTGCTCCATGCTGTATAATGGCCCCATAGATTGCTCCATGCTGTAATGGTCCGATAGATTGCTCCATAAGTATAATGGCCCCATAGATTGCTCCATGCTGAATAATGGCCCCATAGATTGCTCCATGCTGAATAATGGCCCCCTAGATTGCTCCCTGCTGTATAATGGCCCCATAGATTGTTTCATGCTGTATAATGGCCCCATAGATTGCTCCATGCTGTAATGGCCCTATACATTGCTCCATGCTGTAATGGCCCCATAGATTGCTCCATACTGTATAATGGCCCCATAGATTGCTCCATACTGTATAATGGCCCCATAGATTGCTCCATACTGTATAATGGCCCCATAGATTGCTCCATAAGTATAATGGCCCCATAGATTGCTCCATGCTGTATAATGGCCCCATAGATTGCTCCATGCTGTATAATGGCCCCATAGATTGCCCCATGCTGTATAATGGCCCCATAGATTGCCCCATGCTGTATAATGGCCCCATAGATTGCCCCATGCTGTATAATGGCCCCATAGATTTCCCCATGCTGTATAATGGCCCCATAGATTGCTCCATGCTGTATAATGGCCCCATAGATTGCTCCATGCTGTATAATGGCCCCATAGATTGCTCCACGCTGTAATGGTCCCATAGACTGCTCCATAAGTATAATGGCCCCATAGATTGCTCCATGCTGTAATAGCCCCATAGATTGCTCCATGCTGTAATGGCCCTATAGATTGCTCCATGCTGCATAATGGCCCTATAGATTGCTCCATAAGTATAATGGCCCTATAGATTGCTCCATAAGTATAATGGCCCTATAGATTGCTCCATAAGTATAATGGCCCTATAGATTGATCCATAAGTATAATGGCCGCATAGATTGCTCCATAAGTATAATGGCCGCATAGATTGCTCCATGCTGTAATGGCCCCATAGATTGCTCCATGCTGTAATGGCCCTATAGATTGCTGTATACTGGCCCCATAGATGGCTCCATAAGTATAATGGCCCCATAGATTGCTCCATGCTGTAATGGCCCTATAGATTGCTCCATGCTCCATAATGGCTCCACAGATTGCTCCATAAGTATAATGGCTCCACAGATTGCTCCATAAGTAAAATGGCCCCATAGATTGCTCCATGCTGTATAATGGCCCCATAGATTGCGCCATGCTGTAATGGCCCTATAGATTGCTCCATAAGTATAATGGCCCCATAGATTGCTCCATGCTGTAATGGCCCTATAGATTGCTCCATGCTGTAATGGCCCCATAGATTGCTCCATACTGTATAATGGCCCCATAGATTGCTCCATACTGTATAATGGCCCCATAGATTGCTCCATAAGTATAATGGCCCTATAGATTGCTCCATAAGTATAATGGCCCCATAGATTGCTCCATGCTGTAATGGCCCCATAGATTGCTCCATACTGTATAATGGCCCCATAGATTGCTCCATACTGTATAATGGCCCCATAGATTGCTCCATAAGTATAATGGCCCTATAGATTGCTCCATAAGTATAATGGCCCCATAGATTGCTCCATGCTGTATAATGGCCCCATAGATTGCTTCATGCTGTAATGGCCCTTTAGATTGCTCCATAAGTGTAATGGCCCCATAGATTGCTCCATGCTGTATAATGGCCCCATAGATTGCTCCATGCTGTATAATGGCCCCATAGATTGCTCCATGCTGTATAATGGCCCTATAGATTGCTACATGCTGTATAATGGCCCCATAGATTGCTTCATGCTGTATAATGGCCCCATAGATTGCTCCATAAGTATAATGGCCCCATAGATTGCTCCATAAGTATAATGGCCCCATAGATTGCTCCATAAGTATAATGGCCCCATAGATTGCTCCATAAGTATAATGGCCCCATAGATTGCTCCATGCTGTAATGGCCCTATAGATTGCTCCATGCTGCATAATGGCCCCATAGATTGCTCCATACTGCATAATGGCTCCATAGATTGCTCCATACTGTATAATGGCCCCATAGATTTCTCCATAAGTATAATGGCCCTATAGATTGCTCCATAAGTATAATGGCCCTATAGATTGCTCCATAAGTATAATGGCCCTATAGATTGCTCCATAAGTATAATGGCCCCATAGATTGCTCCATGCTGAATAATGGCCCCATAGATTGCCCCATGCTGTATAATGGCCCCATAGATTGCCCAATGCTGTATAATGGCCCCATAGATTGCTCCCTGCTGTATAATGGCCCGATAGATTGTTCCATGCTGTATAATGGCCCCATAGATTGCTGTATAATGGCCCCATAGATGGCTCCATAAGTATAATGGCCCCATAGATTGCTCCATGCTGTAATGGCCCTATAGATTGCTCCATGCTCCATAATGGCCCCATAGATTGCTCCATAAGTATAATGGCTCCACAGATTGCTCCATGCTGTATAATGGCCCCATAGATTGCTGCATGCTGTAATGGCCCTATAGATTGCTTCATAAGTATAATTGCCCCATAGATTGCTCCATGCTGTATAATGGCCCCATAGATTGCTCCATGCTGTATAATGGCCCCATAGATTGCTCCACTCTGTATAATGGCCCCATAGATTGCTCCACTCTGTATAATGGTCCCATAGATTGCTCCACGCTGTAATGGTCCCATAGATTGCTCCATAAGTATAATGGCCCCATAGATTGCTCCAAGCTGTAATGGCCCTATAGATTGCTCCATGCTGCATAATGGCCCCATAGATTGCTCCATACTGCATAATGGCTCCATAGATTGCTCCATACTGTATAATGGCCCCATAGATTTCTCCATAAGTGTAATGGCCCTATAGATTGCTCCATAAGTATAATGGCCCTATAGATAGCTCCATAAGTGTAATGGCCCTATAGATTGCTCCATGCTGTAATGGCCCCATAGATTGCTCCATGCTGTAATGGCCCCATAGATTGCTCCATGCTGTAATGGCCCCATAGATTGCTCCATAAGTATAATGGCCCCATAGATTGCTCCATGCTGAATAATGGCCCCCTAGATTGCCCCATGCTGTATAATGGCCCCCTAGATTGCTCCCTGCTGTATAATGGCCCCATAGATTGTTCCATGCTGTATAATGGCCCCATAGATTGCTGTATAATGGCCCCATAGATGGCTCCATAAGTATAATGGCCCCATAGATTGCTCCATGCTGTAATGGCCCAATAGGTTGCGCCATAAGGATAATGGCCCCATAGATTGCTCCATGCTGTATAATGGCCCCATAGATTGCTCCATGCTGTATAATGGCCCCATAGATTACCCAATGCTGTATAATGGCCCCATAGATTGCTCCCTACTATATAATGGCCCCATAGATTGCTCCATGCTGTATAATGGCCCCATAGATTGCTCCATGCTGTAATGGCCCTATAGATTGCTCCATGCTGTAATGGTCCCATAGATTGCTCCATGCTGTATAATGGCCCAAAGATTGCTCCATGCTGTATAATGGCCCCATAGATTGCTCTATAAGTATAATGGCCCCATAGATTGCTCCATGATGTAATGGCCCTATAGATTGCTCCATACTGTATAATGGCCCCATAGATTGCTCCATACTGTATAATGGCCCTATAGATTGCTCCATAAGTATAATGGCCCCATAGATTGCTCCATGCTGTATAATGGCCCCATAGATTGCTTCATGCTGTAATGGCCCTATAGATTGCTCCATAAGTGTAATGGCCCCATAGATTGCCCCATGCTGTATAATGGCCCCATAGATTGCCCCATGCTGTATAATGGCCCCATAGATTGCTCCATGCTGTATAATGGCCCCATAGATTGCTCCACGCTGTAATGGTCCCATAGATTGCTCCATAAGTATAATGGCCCTATAGATTGCTCCATGCTGTAATGGCCCTATAGATTGCTCCATGCTGCATAATGGCCCCATAGACTGCTCCATACTGCATAATGGCTCCATAGATTGCTCCATACTGTATAATGGCCCCATAGATTTCTCCATAAGTATAATGGCCCTATAGATTGCTCCATAAGTATAATGACCCTATAGATTGCTCCATGAGTCTAATGGCCCTATAGATTGCTCCATAAGTATAATGGCCCCATAGATTGCTCCATGCGGTAATGGCCCCATAGATTGCGCCATGCTGTAATGGCCCCATAGATTGCTCCATAAGTATAATGGCCCTATAGATTGCTCCATAAGTATAATGGCCCTATAGATTGCTCCATAAGTATAATGGCCCCATAGATTGCTCCATGCTGTATAATGGCCCCATAGATTGCGCCATGCTGTAATGGCCCCATAGATTGCTCCATAAGTATAATGGCCCCATAGATTGCCCCATGCTGTATAATGGCCCCATAGATTGCCCCATGCTGTATAATGGCCCCATAGATTGCTCCATGCTGTATAATGGCCCCATAGATTGCTCCATGCTGTATAATGGCCCCATAGATTGCTCCATGCTGTATAATGGCCCCATAGATTGCTCCACGCTGTAATGGTCCCATAGACTGCTCCATAAGTATAATGGCCCCATAGATTGCTCCATGCTGTAATGGCCCTATAGATTGCTCCATAAGTATAATGGCCGCATAGATTGCTCCATGCTGTAATGGCCCCATAGATTGCTGTATACTGGCCCCATAGATGGCTCCATAAGTATAATGGCCCCATAGATTGCTCCATGCTGTAATAGCCCCATAGATTGCTCCATGCTGCATAATGGCCCTATAGATTGCTCCATAAGTATAATGGCCGCATAGATTGCTCCATGCTGTAATGGCCCCATAGATTGCTCCATGCTGTAATGGCCCTATAGATTGCTGTATACTGGCCCCATAGATGGCTCCATAAGTATAATGGCCCCATAGATTGCTCCATGCTGTAATGGCCCTATAGATTGCTCCATGCTCCATAATGGCTCCACAGATTGCTCCATAAGTATAATGGCTCCACAGATTGCTCCATAAGTAAAATGGCCCCATAGATTGCTCCATGCTGTATAATGGCCCCATAGATTGCTCCATACTGTATAATGGCCCCATAGATTGCTCCATACTGTATAATGGCCCCATAGATTGCTCCATACTGTATAATGGCCCCATAGATTGCTCCATACTGTATAATGGCCCCATAGATTGCTCCATAAGTATAATGGCCCTATAGATTGCTCCATAAGTATAATGGCCCCATAGATTGCTTCATGCTGTATAATGGCCCCATAGATTGCTTCATGCTGTAATGGCCCTTTAGATTACTCCATAAGTGTAATGGCCCCATAGATTGCTCCATGCTGTATAATGGCCCCATAGATTGCTCCATGCTGTATAATGGCCCCATAGATTGCTCCATGCTGTATAATGGCCCTATAGATTGCTACATGCTGTATAATGGCCCCATAGATTGCTTCATGCTGTATAATGGCCCCATAGATTGCTCCATAAGTATAATGGCCCCATAGATTGCTCCATAAGTATAATGGCCCCATAGATTGCTCCATAAGTATAATGGCCCCATAGATTGCTCCATAAGTATAATGGCCCCATAGATTGCTCCATGCTGTAATGGCCCTATAGATTGCTCCATGCTGCATAATGGCCCCATAGATTGCTCCATACTGCATAATGGCTCCATAGATTGCTCCATACTGTATAATGGCCCCATAGATTTCTCCATAAGTATAATGGCCCTATAGATTGCTCCATAAGTATAATGGCCCTATAGATTGCTCCATAAGTATAATGGCCCTATAGATTGCTCCATAAGTATAATGGCCCCATAGATTGCTCCATGCTGAATAATGGCCCCATAGATTGCCCCATGCTGTATAATGGCCCCATAGATTGCCCAATGCTGTATAATGGCCCCATAGATTGTTCCATGCTGTATAATGGCCCCATAGATTGCTGTATAATGGCCCCATAGATGGCTCCATAAGTATAATGGCCCCATAGATTGCTCCATGCTGTAATGGCCCTATAGATTGCTCCATGCTCCATAATGGCCCCATAGATTGCTCCATAAGTATAATGGCTCCACAGATTGCTCCATGCTGTATAATGGCCCCATAGATTGCTGCATGCTGTAATGGCCCTATAGATTGCTTCATAAGTATAATTGCCCCATAGATTGCTCCATGCTGTATAATGGCCCCATAGATTGCTCCATGCTGTATAATGGCCCCATAGATTGCTCCACTCTGTATAATGGCCCCATAGATTGCTCCACTCTGTATAATGGTCCCATAGATTGCTCCACGCTGTAATGGTCCCATAGATTGCTCCATAAGTATAATGGCCCCATAGATTGCTCCAAGCTGTAATGGCCCTATAGATTGCTCCATGCTGCATAATGGCCCCATAGATTGCTCCATACTGCATAATGGCTCCATAGATTGCTCCATACTGTATAATGGCCCCATAGATTGCTCCATGCTGTAATGGCCCCATAGATTGCTCCATGCTGTAATGGCCCCATAGATTGCTCCATAAGTATAATGGCCCCATAGATTGCTCCATGCTGAATAATGGCCCCATAGATTGCCCCATGCTGTATAATGGCCCCCTAGATTGCTCCCTGCTGTATAATGGCCCCATAGATTGTTCCATGCTGTATAATGGCCCCATAGATTGCTGTATAATGGCCCCATAGATGGCTCCATAAGTATAATGGCCCCATAGATTGCTCCATGCTGTAATGGCCCAATAGGTTGCGCCATAAGGATAATGGCCCCATAGATTGCTCCATGCTGTATAATGGCCCCATAGATTGCTCCATGCTGTATAATGGCCCCATAGATTGCTCCATGCTGTATAATGGCCCCATAGATTACCCAATGCTGTATAATGGCCCCATAGATTGCTCCCTACTATATAATGGCCCCATAGATTGCTCCATGCTGTATAATGGCCCCATAGATTGCTCCATGCTGTAATGGCCCTATAGATTGCTCCATGCTGTAATGGTCCCATAGATTGCTCCATGCTGTATAATGGCCCAAAGATTGCTCCATGCTGTATAATGGCCCCATAGATTGCTCTATAAGTATAATGGCCCCATAGATTGCTCCATGATGTAATGGCCCTATAGATTGCTCCATACTGTATAATGGCCCCATAGATTGCTCCATACTGTATAATGGCCCTATAGATTGCTCCATAAGTATAATGGCCCCATAGATTGCTCCATGCTGTATAATGGCCCCATAGATTGCTTCATGCTGTAATGGCCCTATAGATTGCTCCATAAGTGTAATGGCCCCATAGATTGCCCCATGCTGTATAATGGCCCCATAGATTGCCCCATGCTGTATAATGGCCCCATAGATTGCTCCATGCTGTATAATGGCCCCATAGATTGCTCCACGCTGTAATGGTCCCATAGATTGCTCCATAAGTATAATGGCCCTATAGATTGCTCCATGCTGTAATGGCCCTATAGATTGCTCCATGCTGCATAATGGCCCCATAGACTGCTCCATACTGCATAATGGCTCCATAGATTGCTCCATACTGTATAATGGCCCCATAGATTTCTCCATAAGTATAATGGCCCTATAGATTGCTCCATAAGTATAATGACCCTATAGATTGCTCCATGAGTCTAATGGCCCTATAGATTGCTCCATAAGTATAATGGCCCCATAGATTGCTCCATGCGGTAATGGCCCCATAGATTGCGCCATGCTGTAATGGCCCCATAGATTGCTCCATAAGTATAATGGCCCCATAGATTGCTCCATAAGTATAATGGCCCTATAGATTGCTCCATAAGTATAATGGCCCCATAGATTGCTCCATGCTGTATAATGGCCCCATAGATTGCGCCATGCTGTAATGGCCCCATAGATTGCTCCATAAGTATAATGGGCCCATAGATTGCCCCATGCTGTATAATGGCCCCATAGATTGCCCCATGCTGTATAATGGCCCCATAGATTGCTCCATGCTGTATAATGGCCCCATAGATTGCTCCATGCTGTATAATGGCCCCATAGATTGCTCCATGCTGTATAATGGCCCCATAGATTGCTCCACGCTGTAATGGTCCCATAGACTGCTCCATAAGTATAATGGCCCCATAGATTGCTCCATGCTGTAATAGCCCCATAGATTGCTCCATGCTGTAATGGCCCTATAGATTGCTCCATGCTGTATAATGGCCCCATAGATTGCTCCATACTGCATAATGGCTCCATAGATTGCTCCATACTGTATAATGGCCCCATAGATTGCTCCATGCTGTAATGGCCCTATAGATTGCTCCATGCTGCATAATGGCCCTATAGATTGCTCCATAAGTATAATGGCCCTATAGATTGCTCCATAAGTATAATGGCCCTATAGATTGATCCATAAGTATAATGGCCGCATAGATTGCTCCATAAGTATAATGGCCGCATAGATTGCTCCATGCTGTAATGGCCCCATAGATTGCTCCATGCTGTAATGGCCCTATAGATTGCTGTATACTGGCCCCATAGATGGCTCCATAAGTATAATGGCCCCATAGATTGCTCCATGCTGTAATGGCCCTATAGATTGCTCCATGCTCCATCATGGCTCCACAGATTGCTCCATAAGTATAATGGCTCCACAGATTGCTCCATAAGTAAAATGGCCCCATAGATTGCTCCATGCTGTATAATGGCCCCATAGATTGCGCCATGCTGTAATGGCCCCATAGATTGCTCCATAAGTATAATGGCCCCATAGATTGCTCCATGCTGTAATGGCCCTATAGATTGCTTCATGCTGTAATGGCCCCATAGATTGCTCCATACTGTATAATGGCCCCATAGATTGCTCCATACTGTATAATGGCCCCATAGATTGCTCCATACTGTATAATGGCCCCATAGATTGCTCCATACTGTATAATGGCCCCATAGATTGCTCCATAAGTATAATGGCCCCATAGATTGCTCCATAAGTATAATGGCCCCATAGATTGCTCCATGCTGTATAATGGCCCCATAGATTGCTTCATGCTGTAATGGCCCTTTAGATTGCTCCATAAGTGTAATGGCCCCATAGATTGCTCCATGCTGTATAATGGCCCCATAGATTGCTCCATGCTGTATAATGGCCCCATAGATTGCTCCATGCTGTATAATGGCCCTATAGATTGCTACATGCTGTATAATGGCCCCATAGATTGCTTCATGCTGTATAATGGCCCCATAGATTGCTCCATAAGTATAATGGCCCCATAGATTGCTCCATAAGTATAATGGCCCCATAGATTGCTCCATAAGTATAATGGCCCCATAGATTGCTCCATGCTGTAATGGCCCTATAGATTGCTCCATGCTGCATAATGGCCCCATAGATTGCTCCATACTGCATAATGGCTCCATAGATTGCTCCATACTGTATAATGGCCCCATAGATTTCTCCATAAGTATAATGGCCCTATAGATTGCTCCATAAGTATAATGGCCCTATAGATTGCTCCATAAGTATAATGGCCCTATAGATTGCTCCATAAGTATAATGGCCCCATAGATTGCTCCATGCTGAATAATGGCCCCATAGATTGCCCCATGCTGTATAATGGCCCCATAGATTGCCCAATGCTGTATAATGGCCCCATAGATTGCTCCCTGCTGTATAATGGCCCCATAGATTGTTCCATGCTGTATAATGGCCCCATAGATTGCTGTATAATGGCCCCATAGATGGCTCCATAAGTATAATGGCCCCATAGATTGCTCCATGCTGTAATGGCCCTATAGATTGCTCCATGCTCCATAATGGCCCCATAGATTGCTCCATAAGTATAATGGCTCCACAGATTGCTCCATGCTGTATAATGGCCCCATAGATTGCTGCATGCTGTAATGGCCCTATAGATTGCTTCATAAGTATAATTTCCCCATAGATTGCTCCATGCTGTATAATGGCCCCATAGATTGCTCCACTCTGTATAATGGCCCCATAGATTGCTCCACTCTGTATAATGGCCCCATAGATTGCTCCACTCTGTATAATGGTCCCATAGATTGCTCCACGCTGTAATGGTCCCATAGATTGCTCCATAAGTATAATGGCCCCATAGATTGCTTCAAGCTGTAATGGCCCTATAGATTGCTCCATGCTGCATAATGGCCCCATAGATTGCTCCATACTGCATAATGGCTCCATAGATTGCTCCATACTGTATAATGGCCCCATAGATTTCTCCATAAGTGTAATGGCCCTATAGATTGCTCCATAAGTATAATGGCCCTATAGATAGCTCCATAAGTGTAATGGCCCTATAGATTGCTCCATGCTGTAATGGCCCCATAGATTGCTCCATGCTGTAATGGCCCCATAGATTGCTCCATAAGTATAATGGCCCCATAGATTGCTCCATGCTGAATAATGGCCCCATAGATTGCCCCATGCTGTATAATGGCCCCCTAGATTGCTCCCTGCTGTATAATGGCCCCATAGATTGTTCCATGCTGTATAATGGCCCCATAGATTGCTGTATAATGGCCCCATAGATGGCTCCATAAGTATAATGGCCCCATAGATTGCTCCATGCTGTAATGGCCCAATAGGTTGCGCCATAAGGATAATGGCCCCATAGATTGCTCCATGCTGTATAATGGCCCCATAGATTGCTCCATGCTGTATAATGGCCCCATAGATTGCTCCATGCTGTATAATGGCCCCATAGATTGCTCCATGCTGTATAATGGCCCCATAGATTACCCAATGCTGTATAATGGCCCCATAGATTGCTCCCTACTATATAATGGCCCCATAGATTGCTCCATGCTGTATAATGGCCCTATAGATTGCTCCATGCTGTAATGGCCCTATAGATTGCTCCATGCTGTAATGGTCCCATAGATTGCTCCATGCTGTATAATGGCCCAAAGATTGCTCCATGCTGTATAATGGCCCCATAGATTGCTCCATAAGTATAATGGCCCCATAGATTGCTCCATGATGTAATGGCCCTATAGATTGCTCCATACTGTATAATGGCCCCATAGATTGCTCCATACTGTATAATGGCCCTATAGATTGCTCCATAAGTATAATGGCCCCATAGATTGCTCCATGCTGTATAATGGCCCCATAGATTGCTTCATGCTGTAATGGCCCTATAGATTGCTCCATAAGTGTAATGGCCCCATAGATTGCCCCATGCTGTATAATGGCCCCATAGATTGCCCCATGCTGTATAATGGCCCCATAGATTGCTCCATGCTGTATAATGGCCCCATAGATTGCTCCACGCTGTAATGGTCCCATAGATTGCTCCATAAGTATAATGGCCCTATAGATTGCTCCATGCTGTAATGGCCCTATAGATTGCTCCATGCTGCATAATGGCCCCATAGACTGCTCCATACTGCATAATGGCTCCATAGATTGCTCCATACTGTATAATGGCCCCATAGATTTCTCCATAAGTATAATGGCCCTATAGATTGCTCCATAAGTATAATGACCCTATAGATTGCTCCATGAGTCTAATGGCCCTATAGATTGCTCCATAAGTATAATGGCCCCATAGATTGCTCCATGCGGTAATGGCCCCATAGATTGCGCCATGCTGTAATGGCCCCATAGATTGCTCCATAAGTATAATGGCCCCATAGATTGCTCCATAAGTATAATGGCCCTATAGATTGCTCCATAAGTATAATGGCCCCATAGATTGCTCCATGCTGTATAATGGCCCCATAGATTGCGCCATGCTGTAATGGCCCCATAGATTGCTCCATAAGTATAATGGGCCCATAGATTGCTCCATGCTGTATAATGGCCCCATAGATTGCTCCATGCTGTATAATGGCCCCATAGATTGCTCCATGCTGTAATGGTCCCATAGATTGCTCCATAAGTATAATGGCCCCATAGATTGCTCCATGCTGAATAATGGCCCCATAGATTGCCCCATGCTGTATAATGGCCCCCTAGATTGCTCCCTGCTGTATAATGGCCCCATAGATTGTTTCATGCTGTATAAATGGCCCCATAGATTGCTCCATGCTGTAATGGCCCTATACATTGCTCCATGCTGTAATGGCCCCATAGATTGCTCCATACTGTATAATGGCCCCATAGATTGCTCCATACTGTATAATGGCCCTATAGATTGCTCCATAAGTATAATGGCCCCATAGATTGCTCCATGCTGTATAATGGCCCCATAGATTGCTTCATGCTGTAATGGCCCTATAGATTGCTCCATAAGTGTAATGGCCCCATAGATTGCCCCATGCTGTATAATGGCCCCATAGATTGCCCCATGCTGTATAATGGCCCCATAGATTGCTCCATGCTGTATAATGGTCCCATAGATTGCTCCACGCTGTAATGGTCCCATAGATTGCTCCATAAGTATAATGGCCCTATAGATTGCTCCATGCTGTAATGGCCCTATAGATTGCTCCATGCTGCATAATGGCCCCATAGACTGCTCCATACTGCATAATGGCTCCATTGATTGCTCCATACTGTATAATGGCCCCATATATTGCCCCATGCTGTATAATGGCCCCATAGATTGCTCCATAAGTATAATGGCTCCACAGATTGCTCCATGCTGTATAATGGCCCCATAGATTGCTGCATGCTGTAATGGCCCTATAGATTGCTTCATAAGTATAATTGCCCCATAGATTGCTCCATGCTGTATAATGGCCCCATATATTGCCCCATGCTGTATAATGGCCCCATAGATTGCTCCATGCTGTATAATGGCCCCATAGATTGCTCCACTCTGTATAATGGCCCCATAGATTGCTCCACGCTGTAATGGTCCCATAGATTGCTCCATAAGTATAATGGCCCCATAGATTGCTCCATGCTCTAATGGCCCCATAGATTGCTCCATGCTGCATAATGGCCCCATAGATTGCTCCATACTGTATAATGGCCCTATAGATTGCTCCATAAGTATAATGGCCCTATAGATTGCTCCATAAGTGTAATGGCCCTATAGATTGCTCCATGCTGTAATGGCCCCATAGATTGCTCCATGCTGTAATGGCCCCATAGATTGCTCCATGCTGTAATGGCCCCATAGATTGCTCCATAAGTATAATGGCCCCATAGATTGCTCCATGCTGAATAATGGCCCCATAGATTGCCCCATGCTGTATAATGGCCCCCTAGATTGCTCCCTGCTGTATAATGGCCCCATAGATTGCTCCCTGCTGTATAATGGCCCCATAGATTGCTGTATAATGGCCCCATATATGGCTCCATAAGTATAATGGCCCCATAGATTGCTCCATGCTGTAATGGCCCTATAGATTGCTCCATGCTCCATAATGGCCCCATAGATTGCTCCATAAGTATAATGGCTCCACAGATTGCTCCATGCTGTATAATGGCCCCATAGATTGCTGCATGCTGTAATGGCCCTATAGATTGCTCCATAAGTATAATGGCCCCATAGATTGCTCCCAACTGTATAATGGCCCCATAGATTGCTCCATGCTGTAATGGCCCTATAGATTGCTCCATGCTGTAATGGCCCTATAGATTGCTCCCTGCTGTATAATGGCCCCATAGATTGCTCCCTGCTGTATAATGGCCCCATAGATTGCTCCCTGCTGTATAATGGCCCCATAGATTGCTCCATGCTGTATAATGGCCCCATAGATTGCTCCATGCTGTATAATGGCCCCATAGATTGCTCCATGCTGTAATGGCCCTATAGATTGCTCCATAAGGATAATGGCCCCATAGATTGCTCCATGCTGTATAATGGCCCTATAGATTGCTCCATTAATATAATGGCCCCATAGATTGCTCCATGCTGTAATGGCCCTATAGATTGCTCCATGCTGCATAATGGCCCCATAGATTGCTCCATACTGCATAATGGCCCCATAGATTGCTCCATACTGTATGATGGCCCCATAGATTGCTCCATAAGTATAATGGCCCCAAAGAATGCTCCATAAGTATAATGGTCCTATAGATTGCTCCATTAGTATAAAGGCCGCATAGATTGCTCCATGCTGTAATGGTCTCATAGATTGCTCCATGCTGTAATGGCCCCATAGATTGCTCCATGCTGTAATGGCCCTATAGCTTGCTCCATGCTGTAATGGCCCCATAGATTGCTCCATGCTGTAATGGCCCCATAGATTGCTCCATGCTGTAATGGCCCTATAGATAGCTCCATGCTGTATAATGGCCCCATAGATTGCTCCATGCTGTATAATGGCCCCATAGATTGTTCCATGCAGTATAATGGCCCCATAGATTGCTCCATGCTGTAATGGCCCTATAAATTGCTCCATGCTGCATAATGGGCCCATAGATTGCTCCATGCTGCATAATGGCCCCATAGATTGCTCCATGCTGCATAATGGCCCCATAGATTGCTCCATAAGTATAATGACCCCATAGATTGCTCCATAAGTATAATGGCCCTATAGATTGCTCCATAAGTATAATGGCCCTATAGATTGCTCCATAAGTATAATGGCCCTATAGATTGCTCCATAAGTATAATGGCGCCATAGATTGCTCCATGCTGTATAATGGCCCCATAGATTGCTCCATGCTGTAATGGCCCTATAGATTGCTCCATAAGTATAATGGCCCCATAGATTGCTCCATACTGTAATGGCCCTATAGATTGCTCCATACTGTATAATGGCCCCATAGATTGCGCCATGCTGTAATGGCCCCATAGATTGCTCCATAAGTATAATGGCCCCATAGATTGCTCCATGCTGTAATGGCCCTATAGATTGCTCCATGCTGTATAATGGCCCCATAGATTGCTTCATGCTGTAATGGCCCTATAGATTGCTCCATAAGTGTAATGGCCCCATAGATTGCCCCATGCTGTATAATGGCCCCATAGATTGCTCCGTGCTGTATAATGGCCCCATAGATTGCTCCATGCTGTAATGGTCCCATAGATTGCTCCATAAGTATAATGGCCCCATAGATTGCTCCATGCTGTAATGGCCCTATAGATTGCTCCATGCTGTAATGGCCCTATAGATTGCTCCATGCTGCATAATGGTCCTATAGATTGCTCCATGCTGCATAATGGCCCAATAGATTGCTCCATACTGCATAATGGCTCCATAGATTGCTTCATACTGTATAATGGCCCCATAGATTACTCCATAAGTATAATGGCCCTATAGATTGCTCCATAATTATAATGGCCCTATAGATTGCTCCATAAGTATAATGGCCGCATAGATTGCTCCATGCTGTAATGGCCCCATAGATTGCTCCATGCTGTAATGGCCCTATAGATTGCTCCAAAAGTATAATGGCCCCATAGATTGCTCCATGATGTAATGGCCCTATAGATTGCTCCATAAGTATAATGGCCCCATAGATTGCTCCATGCTGAATAATGGCCCCATAGATTGCCCCATGCTGTATAATGGCCCCCTAGATTGCTCCCTGCTGTATAATGGCCCCATAGATTGCTGTATAATGGCCCCATAGATTGCTCCATAAGTATAATGGCCCCATAGATTTCTCCATGCTCCATAATGGCCCCATAGATTGCTGCATAAGTATAATGGCTCCACAGATTGCTCCATACTGTATAATGGCCCCATAGATTGCTGCATTCTGTAATGGCCCTATAGATTGCTCCAAAAGTATAATGGCCCCATAGATTGCTCGCTACTGTATAATGGCCCCGTAGATTGCTCCATGCTGTAATGGCCCTATAGATTGCTCCATAAGTATAATGGCCCCATAGATTGCTCCCTACTGTATAATGGCCCCATAGATTGCTCCATGCTGTAATGGCCCCATAGATTGCTCCATAAGTATAATGGCCCCATAGATTGCTCCATGCTGTAATGGCCCTATAGATTTCTCCATAAGGATAATGGCCCCATAGATTGCTCCATGCTGTATAATGGCCCCATAGATTGCTCCCTACTGTATAATGGCCCCATAGATTGCTCCCTACTGTATAATGGCCCCATAGATTGCTCCATAAGTATAATGGCCCCATAGATTGCTCCATAAGTATAATGGCCCTATAGATTGCTCCATAAGTATAATGGCCCTATAGACTGCTCCATAAGTATAATGGCCCTATAGATTGCACCATTAGTATAATGGCCGCATAGATTGCTCCATGCTGTAATGGCCCTATAGAATGCTCCATGCTGTATAATGGCCCCATAGATTGCTCCATGCTGTATAATGGCTCCATAGATTGCTCCATGCTGTATAATGGCTCCATAGATTGCCCCATGCTGTATAATGGCTCCGTAGATTGACCCTTGCTGTATAATGGCCCCATAGATTGTTCCATGCTGTATAATGGCCCCATAGATTGCTCTATAAGTATAATGGCCCCATAGATTGCTCCATGCTGTAATGGCCCTATAGATTGCTCCATGCTGCATAATGGCCAAATAGATTGCTCCATACTGCATAATGGCTCCATAGATTGCTCCATACTGTATAATGGCCCCATAGATTGCTCCATGCTGTAATGGTCCCATAGATTGCTCCATAAGTATAATGGCCCCATAGATTGCTCCATGCTGTAATGGCCCTATAGATTGCTCCATGCTGCATAATGGCTCCATAGATTGCTCCATACTGCATAATGGCCCCATAGATTGCTCCATAAGTATAATGGCCCCATAGATTGCTCCATAAGTATAATGGCCCTATAGATTGCACCATTAGTATAATGGCCGCATAGATTGCTCCATGCTGTAATGGCCCCACAGATTGCTCCATGCTGTAATGGCCCCATAGATTGCTCCATAAGTATAATGGCCCCACAGATTGCTCCATGCTGTAATGGCCCCATAGATTGCTCCATAAGTATAATGGCCCCATAGATTGCTCCATGCTGTATAATGGCCCCATAGATTGCTCTATGCTGTAATGGCCCTATAGATTGCTCCATGCTGTATAATGGCCCCATAGATTGCTCCATGCTGTAATGGCCCCATAGATTGCTCCATAAGTATAATGGCCCTATAGATTGCTCCATGCTCCATAATGGCCCCATAGATTGCTCCATACTGCATAATGGCTCCATAGATTGCTCCATACTGTATAATGTCCCTATAGATTGCTCCATAAGTATAATGGCCCTATAGATTGCTCCATAAGTATAATGGCCCCATAGATTGCTCCATGCTGTATAATGGCCCCATAGATTGGCTCCATGCTGTAATGGTCCTATAGATTGCTCCATAAGTATAATGGCCCCATAGATTGCTCCATGCTGTATAATGGCCCCATAGATTGCTCCATGCTGTATAATGGCCCCATAGATTGCTCCATACTGTATAATGGCCCCATAGATTGCTGCATGCTGTAATGGCCCTATAGATTGCTCCATAAGTATAATGGCCCCATAGATTGCTCCCTACTGTATAATGGTCCCATAGATTGCTCCATGCTGTATTATGGCCCCATAGATTGCTCCATGTTGTAATGGCTCCATAGATTGCTCCATAAGTATAATGGCCCCATAGATTGCTCCATGCTGTAATGGCCCTATAGATTGCTTCATAAGGATAATGGCCCCATAGATTGCTGCATGCTGTATAATGGCCCCATAGATTGCTCCATGCTGTATAATGGACCCATAGATTGCTCTATGTTGTAATGGCCCTATAGATTACTCCATAAGTATAAAGGTCCCATAGATTGCCCCATGCTGTATAATGGCCCCATAGATTGCCCCATGCTGTATAATGGTCCCATAGATTGCTCCATGCTGTATAATGGCCCCATAGATTGCTCCATACTGTATAATGGCCCCATAGATTGCTGCATGCTGTAATGGCCCTATAGATTGCTCCATAAGTATAATGGCCCCATAGATTGCTCCCTACTGTATAATGGCCCCATAGATTGCTCCATGCTGTATTATGGCCCCATAGATTGCTCCATGTTGTAATGGCTCCATAGATTGCTCCATAAGTATAATGGCCCCATAGATTGCTCCATGCTGTAATGGCCCTATAGATTGCTCCATAAGGATAATGGCCCCATAGATTGCTCCATGCTGTATAATGGCCCCATAGATTGCTCCATGCTGTATAATGGACCCATAGATTGCTCCATGCTGTAATGGCCCTATAGATTACTCCAAAAGTATAAAGGTCCCATAGATTGCTCCATGCTGTATAATGGCCCCATTGATTGCCCCATGCTGTATAATGGTCCCATAGATTGCTCCCTACTGTATAATGGCCCCATAGATTGCTCCATAAGTATAATGGCCCTATAGATTGCTCCATAAGTATAATGGCCCCATAGATTGCTCCATAAGTATAATGGCCCCATAGATTGCTCCATAAGTATAATGGCCCCATAGATTGCTCCATAAGTATAATGGCCCCATAGATTGCTCCATGCTGCAATGGCCCCATAGATTTCTCCATAAGTATAATGGCCACATAGATTGCTCCATGCTGTAATGGCCCTATAGATTGCTCCATAAGTATAATGGGCCCATAGATTGCTCCATGCTGTATAATGGCATCATAGATTGCTCCATGCTGTTTAATGGCATCATAGATTGCTCCATAAGTATAATGGCCCCATAGATTGCTCCATGCTGTAATGGCCCTATACATTGCTCCATGTCGTAATGGCCCTATAGATTGCTCCATGCTGTATAATGGCCCCATAGATTGCTCCATGCTGTAATGGCCCTATACATTGCTCCATGCTGTATAATGGCCCCATAGATTGCTCCATGCTGTAATGGCCCTATAGATTGCTCCATTAGTCTAATGGCCCCATAGATTGCTCTATGCTGTATAATGGCCCCATAGATTGCTCCCTACTGTATAATGGCCCCATAGATTGCTCCCTACTGTATAATGGCCCCATAGATTGCTCCCTACTGTATAATGGCCCCATAGATTGCTCCATGCTGTATAATGGTCCCATAGATTGCTCCATAAGTATAATGGCCCCATAGATTGTTCCATGCTGTAATGGCCCTATAAATTGCTCCATGCTGCATAATGGCCCCATAGATTGCTCCATACTGTATAATGGCTCCATAGATTGCTTCATACTGTATAATGGCCCCATAGATTGCTCCATAAGTATAATGGCCCTATAGATTGCTCCATAAGTATAATGGCCTCATAGATTGCTCCATGCGGTAATGGCCCCATAGATTGCTCCATAAGTATAATGGCCCTACAGATTGCTCCATAAGTATAATGGCCCCATAGATTGCTCCATAAGTATAATGGCCCCATAGATTGCTCCATGATGTAATGGCCCCATAGATTGCTCCATGCTGTATAATGGCCCCATAGATTGCTCCATGCTGTAATGGCCCCATAGGTTGCTCCACAAGTATAATGGCCCCATAGATTGCTCCATGCTGTATAATGGCCCCATAGATTGCTCCATGCTGTATAATGGCCCCATAGATTGCTCCATGCTGTATAATGGCCCCATAGATTGCCCCATGCTGTATAATGGCCCCATAGATTGCCCCATGCTGTATAATGGCCCCATAGATTTCTCCCTACTGTATAATGGCCCCATAGACTGCTCCATACTGTATAATGGCCCCATATATTGCTCCATGCTGTAATGGCCCTATAGATTGCTCCATAAGTATAATGGCCCTATAGATTGCTCCATTCTGTATAATGGCCCCATAGATTGCTTCATAAGTATAATGGCCCCATAGATTGCTCCATGCTGTAATGGCCCTATAGATTGCTCCATGCTGCTTAATGGCCCCATAGATTGCTCCATACTGTATAATGGCTCCATAGATTGCTCCATGCTGTATAATGGCCCTATAGATTGCTCCATGCTGCATAATGGCTCCATAGATTGCTCCATGCTGTAATGGCCCCATAGGTTGCACCATACTGTATAATGGCCCTATAGATTGCTCCATAAGTATAATGGCCCTATAGATTGCTTCATAAGTATAATGGCCCCATAGATTGCTCCATGCTGTATAATGGCCCCATAGATTGCTCCATGCTGTATAATGGCCCCATAGATTGCTCCATGCTGTATAATGGCCCCATAGATTGCTCCATGCTGTATAATGGCCCCATAGATTGCTCCATGCTGTAATGGCCCTATAGATTGCTCCAGAAGTATAATGGCCCCATAGATTGCTCCAGAAGTATAATGGCCCCATAGATTGCTCCTTGCTGTAATGGCCCTATAGATTCCTCCATGCTGCATAATGGCCCCATAGATTGCTCCATACTGCATAATGGTTCCATAGATTGCTCCATACTGTATAATGGCCCCATAGATTGCTCCATAAGTATAATGGCCCTATAGATTGGTCCATAAGTATAATGTCCCCATAGATTGCTCCATAAGTATAATGGCCCCATAGATTGCTCCATGGTGTATAATGGCCCCATAGATTGCTCCATGCTGTAATGGCCGTATAGATTGCTCCATAAGTATAATGGCCCCATAGATTGCTCCATGCTGTAATGGCCCTATAGATTGTTCCACAAGTATAATGGCCCCATAGATTGCTCCATGCTGTAATGGCCCCATAGATTGCTCCATGCTGTATAATGGCCCCATAGATTGCCCCATGCTGTATAATGGCCCCATAGATTGCCCCATGCTGTATAATAGCCCCATAGATTTCTCCCTACTGTATAATGGCCCCATAGACTGCTCCATACTGTATAATGGCCCCATATATTGCTCCATGCTGTAATGGCCCTATAGATTGCTCCATGCTGTATAATGGCCCCATAGGTTGCTCCATAAGTATAATGGCCCTATAGATTGCTTCATAAGTATAATGGCCCCATAGATTGCTCCATGCTGTATAATGGCCCCATAGATTGCTCCATGCTGTATAATGGCCCCATAGATTGCTCCATGCTGTATAATGGCCCCATAGATTGCTCCATGCTGTATAATGGCCCCATAGATTGCTCCATGCTGTAATGGCCCTATAGATTGCTCCAGAAGTATAATGGCCCCATAGATTGCTCCAGAAGTATAATGGCCCCATAGATTCCTCCATGCTGCATAATGGCCCCATAGATTGCTCCATACTGCATAATGGTTCCATAGATTGCTCCATACTGTATAATGGCCCCATAGATTGCTCCATAAGTATAATGGCCCTATAGATTGGTCCATAAGTATAATTTCCCCATAGATTGCTCCATGGTGTATAATGGCCCCATAGATTGCTCCATGCTGTAATGGCCCTATAGATTGCTCCATAAGTATAATGGCCCCATAGATTGCTCCATGCTGCAATGGCCCTATAGATTGCTCCATAAGTATAATGGCCCCATAGATTGCTCTATGCTGTAATGGCCCCATAGATTGCTCCATGCTGCATAATGGCCCCATAGATTGCTCCATGCTGCATAATGGCCCCATAGATTGCTCCGTGCTGTAATGGCCCCATAGATTGCTCCATGCTGTATAATGGCCCCATAGATTGCTCCATGCTGTAATGGCCCCACAGATTGCTCCATAAGTATAATGGCCCCATAGATTGCTCCATGCTGTAATGGCCCTATAGATTGCTCCATGCTGCTTAATGGCCCCATAGATTGCTCCATACTGTATAATGGCTCCATAGATTGCTCCATGCTGTATAATGGCCCTATAGATTGCTCCATGCTGCATAATGGCTCCATAGATTGCTCCATGCTGTAATGGCCCCATAGATTGTTCCATGCTGTATAATGGCCCCATAGATTGCTCCATAAGTATAATGGCCCCATAGATTGCTCCATGCTGTAATGGCCCTATAAATTGCTCCATGCTGCATAATGGCCCCATAGATTGCTCCATGCTGCATAATGGCTCCATAGATTGCTCCATACTGTATAATGGCCCCATAGATTGCTCCATAAGTATAATGGCCCCATAGATTGCTCCATGCTGTAATGGCCCTATAGATTGCTCCATAAGGATAATGGCCCCATAGATTGCTCCATGCTGTATAAAGGTCCATAGATTGCTCCATTCTGTATAATGGTCCCATAGATTGCTCCATGCTGTATAATGGCCCCATAGATTGCTCCCTACTGTATAATGGCCCTATAGATTGCTCCATAAGTATAATGGCCCTATAGATTGCTCCATAAGTATAATGGCCCCATAGATTGCTCCATAAGTATAATGGCCCCATAGATTGCTCCATGCGGTAATGGCCCCATAGATTGCTCCATGCGGTAATGGCCCCATAGATTGCTCCATGCGGTAATGGCCCCATAGATTGCTCCATGCGGTAATGGCCCCATAGATTGCTCCATGCGGTAATGGCCCCATAGATTGCTCCATAAGTATAATGGCCCCATAGATTGCTCCATGCTGCAATGGCCCCATAGATTTCTCCATAAGTATAATGGCCCCATAGATTGCTCCATGCTGTAAAGGCCCTATAGATTGCTCCATAAGTATAATGGCCCCATAGATTGCTCCATGCTGTAAAGGCCCTATAGATTGCTCCATAAGTATAATGGGCCCATAGATTGCTCCATGCTGTATAATGGCATCATAGATTGCTCCATGCTGTTTAATGGCATCATAGATTGCTCCATGCTGTTTAATGGCCCCATAGATTGCTCCATGCTGTAATGGCCCTATAGATTGCTCCATAAGTATAATGGCCCCATAGATTGCTCTATGCTGTAATGGCCCCATAGATTGCTCCATGCTGCATAGTGGCCCCATAGATTGCTCCATGCTGCATAATGGCCCCATAGATTGCTCCATAAGTATAATGGCCCCATAGATTGCTCCATGCTGTAATGGCCCCATAGATTGCTCCATGCTGTAATGGCCCTATAGATTGCTCCATGCTGCTTAATGGCCCCATAGATTGCTCCATATTGTATAATGGCTCCATAGATTGCTCCATGCTGTATAATGGCCCTATAGATTGCTCCATGCTGCATAATGGCTCCATAGATTGCTCCATGTTGTAATGGCCCCATAGATTGTTCCATGCTGTATAATGGCCCCATAGATTGCTCCATAAGTATAATGGCCCCATAGATTGCTCCATGCTGTAATGGCCCTATAAATTGCTCCATGCTGCATAATGGCTCCATAGATTGCTCCATACTGTATAATGGCCCCATAGATTGCTCCATAAGTATAATGACCCTATAGATTGCTCCATGCTGTATAATGGCCCCATAGATTGCTCCATGCTGTATAATGGCCCCATAGATTGCTCCATGCTGTATAATGGCCCCATAGATTGCTCCATGCTGTATAATGGCCCCATAGATTGCTCCATGCTGTATAATGGCCCCATAGATTGCTCTATGCTGTAATGGCCCTATAGATTGCTCCATGCTGTATAATGGCCCCATAGATTGCTCCATGCTGTAATGGCCCCATAGATTGCTCCATAAGTATAATGGCCCTATAGATTGCTCCATGCTCCATAATGGCCCCATAGATTGCTCCATACTGCATAATGGCTCCATAGATTGCTCCATACTGTATAATGTCCCTGTAGATTGCTCCATAAGTATAATGGCCCCATAGATTGCTCCATGCTGTATAATGGCCCCATAGATTGGCTCCATGCTGTAATGGTCCTATAGATTGCTCCATAAGTATAATGGCCCCATAGATTGCTCCATGCTGTATAATGGCCCCATAGATTGCTCCATGCTGTATAATGGCCCCATAGATTGCTCCATACTGTATAATGGCCCCATAGATTGCTGCATGCTGTAATGGTCCTATAGATTGCTCCCTACTGTATAATGGCCCCATAGATTGCTCCCTACTGTATAATGGCCCCATAGATTGCTCCATGCTGTATTATGGCCCCATAGATTGCTCCATGTTGTAATGGCCCCATAGATTGCTCCATAAGTATAATGGCCCCATAGATTGCTCCATGCTGTAATGGCCCTATAGATTGCTCCATGCTGTATAAAGGCCCCATAGATTGCTCCATGCTGTATAAAGGTCCCATAGATTGCTCCATGCTGTATAAAGGTCCCATAGATTGCTCCATGCTGTATAATGGCCCCATAGATTGCTCCCTACTGTATAATGGCCCCAGAGATTGCTCCATAAGTATAATGGCCCCATAGATTGCTCCATAAGTATAATGGCCCCATAGATTGCTCCATGCGGTAATGGCCCCATAGATTGCTCCATGCGGTAATGGCCCCATAGATTGCTCCATGCGGTAATGGCCCCATAGATTGCTCCATGCGGTAATGGCCCCATAGATTGCTCCATGCGGTAATGGCCCCATAGATTGCTCCATGCGGTAATGGCCCCATAGATTGCTCCATGCGGTAATGGCCCCATAGATTGCTCCATGCGGTAATGGCCCCATAGATTGCTCCATGCGGTAATGGCCCCATAGATTGCTCCATAAGTATAATGGCCCCATAGATTGCTCCATGCTGTAATGGCCCCATAGATTTCTCCATAAGTATAATGGCCCCATAGATTGCTCCATGCGGTAATGGCCCCATAGATTGCTCCATAAGTATAATGGCCCCATAGATTGCTCCATGCTGCAATGGCCCCATAGATTTCTCCATAAGTATAATGGCCCCATAGATTGCTCCATGCTGTAATGGCCCTATAGATTGCTCCATAAGTATAATGGGCCCATAGATTGCTCCATGCTGTATAATGGCATCATAGATTGCTCCATGCTGTAATGGCTCTATAAATTGCTCCATGCTGCATAATGGCCCCATAGATTGCTCCATACTGTATAATGGCTCCATAGATTGCTTCATACTGTATAATGGCCCCATAGATTGCTTCATACTGTATAATGGCCCCATAGATTGCTCCATAAGTATAATGGCCCTATAGATTGCTCCATACTGTATAATGGCCCCATAGATTGCTCCATGCTGTATAATGGCCCCATAGATTGCTCCATACTGTATAATGGCCCCATAGATTGCTGCATGCTGTAATGGCCCTATAGATTGCTCCATAAGTATAATGGCCCCATAGATTGCTCCCTACTGTATAATGGCCCCATAGATTGCTCCATGCTGTATTATGGCCCCATAGATTGCTCCATGTTGTAATGGCTCCATAGATTGCTCCATAAGTATAATGGCCCCATAGATTGCTCCATGCTGTAATGGCCCTATAGATTGCTCCATAAGGATAATGGCCCCATAGATTGCTCCATGCTGTATAAAGGTCCCATAGATTGCTCCATGCTGTATAAAGGTCCCATAGATTGCTCCATGCTGTATAATGGCCCCATAGATTGCTCCCTACTGTATAATGGCCCCATAGATTGCTCCATAAGTATAATGGCCCTATAGATTGCTCCATAAGTATAATGGCCCTATAGATTGCTCCATAAGTATAATGGCCCCATAGATTGCTCCATGCGGTAATGGCCCCATAGATTGCTCCATGCGGTAATGGCCCCATAGGTTGCTCCATGCGGTAATGGCCCCATAGGTTGCTCCATGCGGTAATGGCCCCATAGATTGCTCCATGCGGTAATGGCCCCATAGATTGCTCCATGCGGTAATGGCCCCATAGATTGCTCCATGCGGTAATGGCCCCATAGATTGCTCCATGCGGTAATGGCCCCATAGATTGCTCCATAAGTATAATGGCCCCATAGATTGCTCCATAAGTATAATGGCCCCATAGATTGCTCCATGCTGCAATGGCCCCATAGATTGCTCCATAAGTATAATGGCCCCATAGATTGCTCCATGCTGTAAAGGCCCTATAGATTGCTCCATGCTGTATAATGGGCCCATAGATTGCTCCATGCTGTATAATGGCATCATAGATTGCTCCATGCTGTATAATGGCATCATAGATTGCTCCATGCTGTTTAATGGCCCCATAGATTGCTCCATGCTGTATAATGGCCCCATAGATTGCTCCATGGTGTATAATGGCCCCATAGATTGCTCCATGCTGTATAATGGCCCCATAGATTGCTCCATGCTGTATAATGGCCCCATAGATTGCTCCATGCTGTATAATGGCCCCATAGATTGCTCCATGCTGTATAATGGCCCCATAGATTGCTCCATGCTGTATAATGGCCCCATAGATTGCTCCATGCTGTATAATGGCCCCATAGATTGCTCCATGCTGTATAATGGCCCCATAGATTGCTCCATGCTGTATAATGGCCCCATAGATTGCTCCATGCTGTAATGGCCCCATAGATTGCTCCATAAGTAGAATGGACCCATAGATTGCTCCCTGCTGTAATGGCCCCATAGATTGCTCCCTGCTGTAATGGCCCCATAGATTGCTCCATGCTGTATAATGGCCCCATAGATTGCTCCATGCTGTATAATGGCCCCATAGATTGCTCCATGCTGTAATGGCCCCACAGATTGCTCCATAAGTATAATGGCCCCATAGATTGCTCCATGCTGTAATGGCCTCATAGATTGCTCCATGCTGTATAATGGCCCCATAGATTGCTCCATAAGTATAATGGCCCCATAGATTGCTCCATGCTGTATAATGGCCCCATAGATTGCTCCATGCTGTATAATGGCCCCATAGATTGCTCCATGCTGTATAATGGCCCCATAGATTGCTCCATGCTGTATAATGGCCCCATAGATTGCTCCATGCTGTATAATGGCCCCATAGATTGCTCCATGCTGTATAATGGCCCCATAGATTGCTCCATGCTGTATAATGGCCCCATAGATTGCTCCATGCTGTATAATGGCCCCATAGATTGCTCCATGCTGTATAATGGCCCCATAGATTGCTCCATGCTGTATAATGGCCCCATAGATTGCTCCATGCTGTATAATGGCCCCATAGATTGCTCCATGCTGTATAATGGCCCCATAGATTGCTCCATGCTGTATAATGGCCCCATAGATTGCTCCATGCTGTATAATGGCCCCATAGATTGCTCCATGCTGTATAATGGCCCCATAGATTGCTCCATGCTGTATAATGGCCCCATAGATTGCTCCATGCTGTATAATGGCCCCATAGATTGCTCCATGCTGTATAATGGCCCCATAGATTGCTCCATAAGTAGAATGGACCCATAGATTGCTCCATAAGTAGAATGGACCCATAGATGGAAAGACTAGAAGCAATGGGATGAAACTAAATGGGAGGAGACACAGATTAGATATTAGAAAAAACTTTTTGACAGTTAGGGTGATTAATGAGTGGAACAGGCTGCCACGAGAGGTGGGGAGTTCCCCTTCAATGGACGTCTTCAAACAGAGGCTGGACAGACATCTGTCTGAGATGATCTAGTGAATCCTGCTTTGAGCAGGGGGTTGGACCAGATGACCCAGGAGGTCCCTTCCAACTCTACCATTCTATGATTCTATGATTGCTCCATGCTGTAATGGCCCCATAGATTGCTCCATGCTGTAATGGCCCCATAGATTGCTCCATGCTGTAATGGCCCCATAGATTGCTCCATGCTGTAATGGCCCCATAGATTGCTCCATGCTGTAATGGCCCCATAGATTGCTCCATGCTGTAATGGCCCCATAGATTGCTCCATGCTGTAATGGCCCCATAGATTGCTCCATGCTGTAATGGCCCCATAGATTGCTCCATGCTGTAATGGCCCCATAGATTGCTCCATGCTGTAATGGCCCCATAGATTGCTCCATGCTGTAATGGCCCCATAGATTGCTCCATGCTGTAATGGCCCCATAGATTGCTCCATGCTGTAATGGCCCCATAGATTGCTCCATGCTGTAATGGCCCCATAGATTGCTCCATGCTGTAATGGCCCCATAGATTGCTCCATAAGTGTAATGGCCCCATAGATTGCTCCATAAGTGTAATGGCCCCATAGATTGCTCCATAAGTGTAATGGCCCCATAGATTGCCCCATGCTGTATAATGGCCCCATAGATTGCTCCATGCTGTAATGGCCCCATAGATTGCTCCATGCTGTAATGGCCCCATAGATTGCTCCATGCTGTAATGGCCCCATAGATTGCTCCATAAGTGTAATGGCCCCATAGATTGCTCCATAAGTGTAATGGCCCCATAGATTGCTCCATGCTGTATAATGGCCCCATAGATTGCTCCATAAGTGTAATGGCCCCATAGATTGCTCCATGCTGTATAATGGCCCCATAGTTTGCATTATACTTATGGATTGCTAGATAAGACAGAGGGCGCACGGTAGTGACGACAGACTCCGAAGACGCTGAAGACACAGGAGTTGCTGGGAACGGGAGAGGTAAGTATTTGAGGAGGGGGCCCCGATGCCAGCGCGCCGTGTAGGACTGGCCTGGTGTGATAGCTGGAAAAATTCCCGGTGGGCCCCGATGAGAGAGTGAGAGAATTGGTAGCGGGGGCTCTGAAAAAGTGCGGGCCCTTTAAAAGCGCAGCCGAAGGAAATGTAGCGTCGCGTGCGGCGCTCATACTATTCAGTGGTGACAGCGGGTGACGCGCATAGTCACATGACTGAGGACGTGTTCTTGGTGGGCGGTGACACGCACCGCGCTCTGCTTTGCCGCTGGTGGCTGGCAGTGGTGTGTTGTCAGGTGACACGCTGACGTCGCGCTCTCCTCTCCCTGCTCCCCTGCCGGCTTTTGATACGCCGACGCCGCGCTCTGCTCTCCAGTCCCGGCTCCTGCTCCCTTGGAATTGGCCTTGTAACACCGGCTCCCGTCCGGGTATGGAACACCGCACCAGCACCGCGCACCGCCCTCTTCTCTCCTGCTCTCTTGCCTTTTAAGCCGGCTCCTGGGCTGAGTATGCGGTGACCAGCACTCTGCTCTCTCACCATAACCCTGGAAACAAGGCTGCAGGTCTGGCTACAGCTCTCCCTGCTTCAACTTCAAGTCAAGTGCAATATCTACGTTTTTCTGGGTGAGTGTTCCCAGCATTGGTCATCATCCATATATGGAGGGGTCGCAGGCTGGTCACATGGGGACATGGATGGGGACATGGGTCTGAAGGGGGGGCTGGCTGGATCCATGGGGACATGGATGGGGATATGGGGCTGAAGGGGGGGCTGGCTGGACCCATGGGGATATGGATGGGGACATGGGGCTGAAGGGGGGGCTGGCTGGACCCATGGGGACATGGGGCTGAAGGGGGGCTGGCTGGACGCATGGGGGACATGGATGGAGGCACGGGCTGAAGGGGGGGCTGGCTGGACCCATGGGTTGACATATGGATGGAGGCATGGGGCTGAAAGGGGGGGGCTGGTTGGACGCATAAGGGGACACATGGTGGTGAAGGGGGCCAAGTTGGGGACCTGGATGGACACATGGAGGTGAAGGGGGGCAAGCTGGACACATTGGGACCTGGATGGACACATGGAGGTGAAGGGCAGCAAGCTGGACACATGGGGACCTGGATGGACACATGGAGGTGAAGGGCAGCAAGCTGGACACATGGGGTCCTGGATAGATATATGGGGTGGGGTGGGATGCATATATGAGTGGGACAGGATGGATATATGAAGGGGGGCAGGCTGGACACATGGAGGCCCGGATGAATATATGGGAGGGGGGGTCAGGATGGATAGATGGGGGGCCACGCTGGACAAGGGACTTTATTACTGTTTAGGGGCCAGATTGAGGAACTTTATTAGTTTATGATGGCGAGTGGGGAACATTATTACTTTAGAGTCCAATTAGGGACATTATTACTTCTGTAATATAATTTTATTTTTAGGAAACTGTTTTCCGTAAGAGGGGACAAAAGGGGGGTCCTGTTACTGTGCAGGGCGCCACTATGTCGCTTTATTTCTTCAACTGGTGTAGTGTAGAAGCCTGGGGAAAAGTGGGAATGTGCTCTAAAAGAGATCAGTTAATGATAACTGTGTGTTATTTTCTGCAGAGATGATTCCTGGCTGGAAGAAGTGATGGTGGACTGTGCCAGATGAGGAAAAGCGAAGATGAAGAACTTCACCTAGAGACATCACTGGTGAGTCAGTGTATTACTGTACACTTACACTATATAGTATATACAGAGCTCCTGTGTATGTCACTGGTGACCAGTGTATTACCTATACACTATATACAGAGCTCCTGTGTATAATGTCACTCGTGATAACTGTATTACCTGTACACTACATACAGAGCTCCTGTGTATAATGTCACCGGTGATCACTGTATTACATGTACACTGACACTATATACAGAGATCCTGTTTATATTGTCACTGGGGATCACTGTATTACCTGTACACTGACACTATATACAGAGCTCATATGTATAGTGACAGTGTTAGTATTGTGGTTTGTATTCCTGATCAGTATTGTATTATTTGGTCACTATGTGGTGGTAATATGTGGTCTGGTCATGGTGTGGTGATATTTGTCCCTTTTGTATGTGATATTATTGGTGTTGTTATAGTGGATTATGTTGTGTATGGCGGTCATTTGTTCTCGCTGAGATTACCTAGGAAAAGATTTTTTTCCATGAGGCCACGGCTTCACTATCCGTATTTGGTCAGTATTTTTTCTCAGTAGTGAGAGCCAAAATCAGGAGTGGGTGATAAATCCAGAATTGGTGACTTGTTTCTATTCTACCTTTTCTCTGATTGTTCCTCACCTGGTTTTGGCTCCCACTCCTGAGAAAAAATCCTGACTGAATACTGATAGTGGGGCTGTGGCCTTAGAGATGAAATACTTGGAGCAGAGCGTCAGAGATGCACTCACAGGGGTTCTCCGGGGAGAACAAGTAATCCCCTCTCCACAGGATAAGTGATAACTTATTGATTGGTGGGGGTCTGACTACTGGGACCTGCAGCGATCGGCAGACTGTGGAGCTTTTCTCCCCATTACACTGGAGCTCATGTGCGACTCGACCACTGATCCATTCATTCCCTCAGGGGCTGTGAGCGCTGCTCTTTTTTGGAAGCCCCCAAGAGAACGAATGAGGCTGTGGTCAGACGTCCCACCTGTCGCTGCATTTTAAATGGGGATAAGTGTCCTGTCAGGGATAAAACTTCCCCATTCTTCCAATCAATAAGTGATCACCTATCCTGTGTAGCCCATGAATCTGTGATGACTTGTTTTAACCAAAGAAGCTCTTTCATGCAAACTACAGAAATTGTCCATCCCTGTTGTAGTCTGTGCAGAGTAGATGTGAGGAGCCGCCGGTCACTGCTCCACTATAACAGGGAGAGCAGAGAAGAGAGATCTGCATATTGCTGGAGGTGGCCCCTAGAGTCAATGTCCCCTGTGGGCCCCAGACACCTCAGTCCGACCCTGCTGACATCTGATTAAGGCCTAAGGCCCCGTTCACATGTCAGGTTTTAATCAGTGTTTTTTTTCTAATTTTCATCTGATTTTGGTCAGTGTCAGTTTTTCTCCTCAGTGGGGCATATTTTTTTATATGTAAAGTAAAAAGCTAAAGGTTTCCTCGCCTCGCTTGCCCGGCCTATAGACACTGGAAAACAAGCAGTACAGGCAACATGGTTGGTTCTGGCCATTTTTCTGACAGACTCGTTGACTTCAATAGATGATCTTTATCTACAAATCGGATGAAAATCGGACCGGTCTCAGTTCTGATTTGCAGATCAATCGTCCACGATAAATAGAGCTGTAAACCTGTCCACGGTCTATAACGGAGCATATTCTACCTGCTAGAGAAATAACCAGACGTGAAAAGAGCCATGTGCTATTCTTACAGGGAAGGGGCCACGATTTTATGTTTTGTATTAATAATTATGTAATCAATTATTTTTAATACAAAATTAAATGTACCACTTTATTAGTTTTTTATTTATTTTTACATTGGCCACTAGGGGCTGCCATTTTTATTTGGGGGGGTGTGTAAGAAGCGCTTTTACACACCTCATTTACGGCAGCCCTGGCCATAAGAGACAGTAGTCTGTCACCGACCCTTTCTCTAACATTAGAGGCCGCTCCTCCTGCCTCTAGCTGTGACCTGAGCACGCCCCCTTGGCTGTTCAGGTCGCAGCCGTGGGAGGAGATTTCAGCCATCTTTGTGGAGCCTGCAGTGTAAGCTGTACATTCCCCCTGTCGTCGCACTCACTGCTCAGTCAGAGCATGCCATGACAGGAACTGCCGGGGAGGAAATGCCTAGGAGTGGACGTCCCAAGTGAGTATCTGCAGCGGCGCCGTGCGGTGATCTCAGCCTCTCAGCTGTTATCACCGCCGACATCTTCAGGCAACACAGACAAAGCGCTGCGTGGGAACGTGGAAGGTGAGTAGAAGCGTTTGTTTTGTTTTTTTTCCCTTCGCATTGAATATATGGGGGCATATACCCACCAGGATGGAGGAGGAGGCATATACCCACCAGGATGGATGGAGGGGGGGGGCATATACCCACCAGGATGGATGGAGGGGGGGGGCATATACCCACCAGGATGGATGGAGGGGGGGGGGCATATACCCACCAGGATGGATGGAGGGGGGGGGGCATATACCCACCAGGATGGATGGAGGGGGGGGGCATATACCCACCAGGATGGATGGAGGGGGGGGCATATACCCACCAGGATGGATGGAGGGGGGGGGCATATACCCACCAGGATGGATGGAGGGGGGGGGCATATACCCACCAGGATGGATGGAGGGGGGGGCATATACCCACCAGGACGGAGGGGGGGGCATATACCCACCAGGATGGATGGAGTGGGGGGGCATATACCCACCAGGATGGATGGAGTGGGGGGGCATATACCCACCAGGATGGATGGAGGGGGGGGGCATATACCCACCAGGATGGAGGGGGGGGGCATATACCCACCAGGATGGATGGAGGGGGGGGCATATACCCACCAGTATGAAGGGGAGGATATATCCACCAGGATGGATGGATGGAGGGGGGCATATACTGACCGGGATGGATGGAGGGGCATATACATCTACCCAGGATGGATGGGGGTGTGTGACGCCTAGCTGCGCTTGGTATCACAGATCCTAGCAGGGTGTATTGATGGATTCCTCCACGAGAGGCCCCCATAACCATTCACACATCTCCACCTTCCACCTCAGACCATCAGAGGGAGCCCGTTAGGGATAGATATATAAGGGAAGGTGGAGCCAGGCAGCAGTTAGTCTAGACTGGAGTCGACAGAAAGCAAACCTGTTGAGAGAGCTCCTGCAGTGCAAAAGCCTGAGAGAGGTCAGTCTGCAGTGGAGCACGTTCTAGACTCAGTTGTAGCTCAGAGAGGTGAGCTTTAGGTGTGCCGGCGCCATAAGATCGGTGAAGCGCGGCAAGCTGCCGTTAGTGTGTATAGCCTAGTGAGGGCCCGAGTAGGCCGAAGGCGAGTGGAGAGTTAATACATAGGGGGCAGAGGAGCTTAACTAGCTCACCCCGAAGAAGCAGTTACCGGACATCGGGTCCGAAGCTTACCGGGATCTCCACGACCCAGTAAGATATAACCAGAATCCCTGGAGAACTACAAGTCCCAGTATTGCAAAAGTGCTGATACGTAATAGAGCCAGGAGACACATAGGCCCCTTAAGTCGGGAGCGTGTAATCCAAGAAAAGGCCCTACCAGAAGGTCAGCCAGCGCAGGACAGAGACAAAGTTAGGCCTTGCTCCAGGAAGGTCAGAAACTTACTACGCAGAGGCAAGAAACAGGAGGCCCAAAACCCGCTCATTGGGGAGGATCCTGACGTGCACCCTTCACCCTACAGTGCTCTGGGACGTGCCTGAATTTCCATCAGTAAAAGGTACTGAAGTGACAATCGTGTCTGTCCCTGTTCTTGCTCTGACCCGGCTGGGTCTCTCCGTCCTGCTTTCCCCGTCCATACGCTGCCCTGAGGCCTAGCTCCACCTGTGGGAAGCTATACCATCGAGCTGCCTTATCACCGGCCTCAGTGGACTGCGCAGCGCTGGTGATCCTCACCAGAAACCACAGGTGGCGTCACAAACTCTTTTATAAACTTCACAAATCACCAACCCTTTTAAAGGAGCGACCCCAGGGTACGGGCCCGGGAGCCGACCACCGCGACATCCTTAAAGGCCCGGGTACCGAGTCATACCCATTCCCCTGGGCTAGTCAGGGGCATATAAACCTACCCAGCATGGATGGATGGAGGGGCATTTACACCTACCCAGGATGGATGGATGGAGGGGCATTTACACCTACCCAGGATGGATGGATGAATGAAGGGGCATATACACCTACCCAGGATGGATGGATGGAGGGGGCATCTACACCTAACCAGGTTGGATGGAGGGGGGGGCATATACACCTACCAGAATAGACTACCCAGGATGGATGGATGGATGGAGGGGCATCTACACCTAACCAGGATGGATGAATGGAGGGGGCATCTACACCTAACCAGGTTGGATGGAGGGGCATATACACCTACCAGAATAGACTACCCAGGATGGCTGGAGGGGCATATACAGCTACCCAGGATGGATGGATGGAGGGGCCGATACACCTACCCAGGATGGATGGAGGGGCATATACACCTACCCAGGATGGATGGAGGGGAATATACACCTACCCAGGATGGAAGGATGGAGGGGCATATACACCTACCCAGGATGGATGGAGGGGCAAATACTCCTACACTGGATGGATGGAGGGGGCATATACACCTACCCAGGATGGATGGATGGCTGGAGGGGCATATACAGCTACCCAGGATGGATGGAGGGGCCGATACACCTACCCAGGATGGATGGATGGAGGGGAATATACACCTACCCAGGATGGAAGGGCATATACACCTACCCAGGATGGATGGATGGAGGGGCATATACACCTACCCAGGATGGATGGAGGGGCAAATACTCCTACACTGGATGGACGGAGGGGCATATACACCTACCCAGGATGGATGGATGGAGGGGCCGATACACCTACCCAGGATGGATGGAGGGGCATATACACCTACCCAGGATGGATGGAGGGGAATATACACCTACCCAGGATGGATGGATGGAAGAATGGATGGAGGGGTATTCGCATCTACCATGGATGGATGGAGGGGCATCTACACCTACCCAGGATGGATTGATGGATGGAGGGGCATCTACACCTACCCAGAGTGGATGGATGGAGGGGCATTTACACCTAGCCAGGATGGATGGATGGAGGGGCATTTACACCTACCCAGGATGGATGGATGGATGAAGGGGCATATACACCTACCCAGGATGGATGGATGGATGGAGGGGCATTTACACCTACCCAGGATGGATGGAGGGGCATATACACCTACCCAGGATGGATGGAGGGGCATATACACCTACCCATGATGGATGGATGGAGGGGCATATACACCTACCCAGGATGGATGGAGGGGCATATACACCTACCCAGGATGGATGGAGGGGCATATACACCTACCCAGGATGGATGGAGGGGCATATACACCTACCCAGGATGGATGGATGGAAGAATGGATGGAGGGGTATTCGCATCTACCATGGATGGATGGAGGGGCATCTACACCTACCCAGAGTGGATGGATGGAGGGGCATATACACCTACCAGAATAGACTGCTCAGGATGGATGGATGGATGGAGGGGCATCTATGCTTACCCAGTTTGGATGGATGGATGGAGGTGCATATACACCTACCCAGGATGGATGGATGGAGGGGCATATACTCCTACCCAGGATGGATGGAGGGGCAAATACTCCTACCCAGGATGGATGGAGGGGCATATACACCTACCCAGGATGGATGGAGGGGCATATACACCTACCCAGGATGGATGGATGGAAGAATGGATGGAGGGGTATTCGCATCTACCATGGATGGATGGAGGGGCATCTACACCTACCCAGAGTGGATGGATGGAGGGGCATATACACCTACCAGAATAGACTGCTCAGGATGGATGGATGGATGGAGGGGCATCTATGCTTACCCAGTTTGGATGGATGGATGGAGGTGCATATACACCTACCCAGGATGGATGGATGGAGAGGTATCTACACCTACCCAGGATGGATGGAATGAGGGGCATATACACCTACCCAGAATGGATGGATGGAGGGGCATCTACCCCTACCCACGATGGATGGAGGGGCATCTACACCTACCCAGGATGGGTGGATGCATGGAGGGGCATCTAGACCTACCCAGGATGTATGGATGGATGGAGGGGCATATACACCTACCCAGAGTGGACGGATGGAGGGGCATCTACCCCTACCCCCGATGGATGGAGGGGCATATACACCTACTCAGGATGGATGGATGGAGGGGCATATACACCTACCCAGGATGGATGGAGAGGCCGATACACCTACCCAGGATGGATGGAAGGGCATATTCACCTACCCAGGATGGATGGATGGAGGGGCATATACACCTACCGAGAATGGATGGATGGAGGGGCATATACACCTACCAGAATAGACTGCGCAGGATGGATGGATGTAGTGGTATCTACACCTACTATGGATGGATGGAGGGGCATCTACACCTACCCAGGATGGATTGATGGATGGAGGGGCATCTACACCTACCGAGAATGGACGAATGGAGGGGCATCTACACCTACCGAGAATGGATGGATGGAGGGGCATATACACCTACCCAGGATGGATGGATAGAGGGGCATATACACCTACCAGAATAGACTGCGCAGGATGGATGGATGGAGGGGCTTCTACGCCTACCCAGAATGAATGGATGGATGAAGGGTCATATACACTCACCCAGGATGGATGGATGGAGGGGGAAATACACCTACTCAGGATGGATGGAGGGGCATATACACCTACCCAGGATGGATGGAGGGGCAAATACTCCTACCCAGGATGGATGGATGGATGGATGGAGGGGCATATACACCTACCAGAATAGACTACCCAGGATGGATGGAGGTGCATCTACGCAAACCCAGAATGGATGGATGAAGGGGCATATATACCTACCCAGATTGGATGGATGGATGGATGGATGGATGGATGGATGGATGGAGGTGCATATACACCTACCCAGGATGGATGGATGGAAAGGTATCTACGCCTACCCAGGATGGATGGATGGAGGGGCATATACACCTACCCAGAATGGATGGATGGAGGGGCATATACACCTACCCAGAATGGATGGATGGAGGGGCATCTACCCCTACCCAGGATGGATGGATGGAGGGGCATCTACACTTACCCAGGATGAATGGATGGATGGAAGGGCATCTACACCTACCCAGGATGGGTGGATGGATGGAGGGGCATCTAGACCTACCCAGGATGTATGGATGGATGGATGGAGGGGCATCTAGACCTACCCAGGATGTATGGATGGATGGTGGGGCATCTACACCTACCCAGGATGGATGGATGGATGGAGGGGCATCTACACCTACCCAGGATGAATAGATGGAGGGGCATCTACGCCTACCCAGAATGGATGGATGGAGGGGCATATACACCTACCCAGGATGGATTGATGGATGGAGGGGCATATACACCTACCCAGGATGGATGGATGGGCATATACACCTACTCAGGATGGATGGATGGAGGGGCATATACACCTACTCTGGATGGATGGATGGAGGGGCATATACAGCTACCCAGGATGGATGGAGAGGCCGATACACCTACCCAGGATGGATGGAAGGGCATATTCACCTACCCAGGATGGATGGATGGAGGGGCATATACACCTACCCACTATGGATGGAGGGGCAAATACTCCTACCCAGGATGAATGGAGGGGCATATACACCTACCCAGGATGGATGGAGGGGCATAAACACCTACCCAGAATGGATGGATGGAGTGGTATCTACACCTACTATGGATGGATGGAGGGGCATCTACACCTACCCAGGATGGATTGATGGATGGAGGGGCATCTACACCTACCGAGAATGGACGAATGGAGGGGCATCTACACCTACCGAGAATGGACGAATGGAGGGGCATCTACACCTACCGAGAATGGATGGATGGAGGGGCATATACACCTACCCAGGATGGATGGATAGTGGGGCATATACACCTACCAGAATAGACTGCGCAGGATGGATGGATGGATGGAGGGGCATCTACGCCTACCCAGAATGGATGAAGGGTCATATACACCTACCCAGGATGGATGGAGGTGCAAATACTCCTACCCAGGATGGATGGATGGATGGAGGGGCATATACACCTACCAGAATAGACTACCCAGGATGGATGGAGGTGCATCTACGCAAACCCAGAATGGATGGATGAAGGGGCATATACACCTACCCAGATTGGATGGATGCATGGATGGATGGATGGATGGAGGTGCATATACACCTACCCAGGATGGATGGATGGAAAGGTATCTACGCCTACCCAGGATGGATGGATGGATGGAGGGGCATATACACCTACCCAGAATGGATGGATGGAGGGAGGGGCATATACACCTACCCAGGATGGATGGATGGAGGGGCATCTACCCCTACCCAGGATGGATGGATGGAGGGGCATCTACACTTGCCCCTCCATCCATTCATTCATCCTGGGTAAGTGTAGATGCCCCTCCATCCATCCATCCATCCTGGGTAGGTGTAGATGCCCCTCCATCCATCCATCCATTCATCCTGGGTATCTACACCTACCCAGGATGGGTGGATGGATGGAGGGGCATCTACACCTACCCAGGATGTATAGATGGATGGAGGGGCATCTACACCTACCCAGGATGGATGGATGGAGGGGCATCTACACCTACCCAGGATGGATGGATGGAGGGGCATCTACACCTTACCCGGGATGGATGGATGGTGGGGCATCTACACCTACCCAGGATGAATGGATGGAGGGTCATCTACGCCTACCCAGAATGGATGGATGGAGGGCATATACCCCTACCCAGGATGGATTGATGGATGGAGGGGCATCTACACCTACCCAGAATGGATGGATGGAGGGGCATATACACCTACCCAGAATGGATGAATGGAGGGGCATCTACGCCTACCCAGAATGGATGGATGGAGGGGCATATACACCTACCCAGAATGGATGAATGGAGGGGCATATACACCTACCCAGAATGGATGGATGGAGGACCATATACACCTACCCAGGATGGATGGAGGGGCATCTACACCTACCCAGTATGGATGGATGGAGGGGCATCTACTCCTACCCAGGATGGATGGATGGAGGGGCATCTACTCCTACCCAAGATGGATGGATGGCGGGGCATATACACCTACCCAGGATGGATGGAGAAGCATATACACCTACCCAGGATGGATGGAGGGGCATGTATACCTACCCAAGATGGATGGATGGAGAGGCATCTACACCTACCCAGGATGGATGGATGGCGGGGCATATACACCTATCCAGGATGGACGGATGGGGACGCATGGATTCCACTCAGTATCAGCAGATTCTTGACAATAATGTTCAAGAATCAGTGATAAAGTTGAAGTTACGCAGGGGATGGATCTTTCAGCAAGACAATGATCCAAAACACGGCTCCAAATCTACTCAGACATTCATACAGAGGAACAATTACAATGTTCTGGAATGGCCATCCCAGTCCCCAGACCTGAATATCATTGAACATCTGTGGGATCATTTGAAGAGGGCTGTCCATGCTCGGCGACCATCAAACTTAACTGAACTGGAATTGTTTTGTAAAGAGGAATGGTCAAAAATACCTTCATCCAGGATCCAGGAAATCATTAAAAGCTACAGGAAGCAACTAGAGGCTGTTATTTTTGCAAAAGGAGGATCTACTAAATATTAATGTCACTTTTCTGGTGAGGTGCCCATACTTATGCACCTGTCAAATTTTGTTTGAATGCAGATTGCACATTTTCTGTTAGTACAATAAACCTCATTTCAAGGCAGAAACATTACTGTGTCCAACAGTTATTCCATATATCAAACTGAAATAGCTGTTGCAAAAACACCAATTTTTATAAAACATTAAGCTTAAGATTAATAGGGGTGCCCAAACTTTTTCATATAACTGTATGTTCTAATTATTTTTTTAATATGAACTATTGGCACAATAGTCAATGAATGTGACCTTTTTTCAGTCTCTATAACTATATAATGGAATCTTACTTATGGGCTATCTACTTTGTTTTAGGTTTTAAGCGCCACTTCTCTGACCGGACTTCAGGAAAAACTTCAGGACAGCAATGTGCTTCTGGATAAAATCATGAAAGGGCTGAATGCCTATCTGGAGAAGAAGAGGCTTTTTTCCCACGGTATAGTCCTTTCACTTGTTGCAATGATTCTATATACTCCTTAAAGAAATTTTTTTTTTTCTTATTTAAACGCATTGAAATCATTTTTGTAATTGGATTTCATTAATAATTTTGCACTGTTTGCCTTCTATTGGCTCTGTGTTGCGTTGGCTATTGGACTTATTTTTAATCTGTCTTTTTTCAGCTCCTCTTAGCCGATTTATGACCACAGATCACATCAAAGCTGAATGTGCAGGAAACAAAAAGCCTAACGGTGCAACATTTTTAATGAAACTGAATTGTCGCAAATACTCGCAATTAAATGGGTATTCCCATCTCCAAGATCCTATCCCAATATGTAGTAGGCGTAGTAATAATATTAGCAAATACCTCCAATTAGAAGTGTAGTATAGTTCTTCTGATTCGCTATGTCGCTTTCCCCATGTGCAAGGCATTGCAGTAGCTTCGGTATCCATGGTTACGACCACTCATATAGTGACAGTTATTTGCTAGTGGTCGTAACCTAAGCTACTGCAATGCCCTGCACATGGGGTAAGCGACAAAGCAAATCAGAAGAACTATACTACACTTCTAATTGGAGGTATTTGCTAATATTATTATGACGCCTACTACATATTGGGGTAGAATCCTGGAGATGGGAATACACATTTCAGTTAAATAAAAAAAGTTCCCAAAACTGGATAGCCCCTTTAAGCTAGCCATACGCATGAGATATGAGATACCCGTGGTCTGAATGGTTATTTGGCTATTTCTTCTGACTCCCACATATTCTGCTGAACAGTCATGTGTTTTTAATGGGGAGAGAGGAGAAAGTCAGTACTGGACACCTCCGGCAGCGGGTTATCTCCCCTGAGAACCAAAAGACCGGGTATTGAAATCCCATCTGCCCGATCCTTCTGGCCCTGACATCCTCTATCGGGGGAGAGTCAGGAGACCCCCATACACATCAGTGGGTAGGCCGGTCCTGCTGCAATCGTCAGGTTTAAACTATGTTAATCCAATGTGTATGGGGACTGAATCTTTACTTTAAAGCTTTGCTTTTCTATTTTCTCACATAGACACTGATACAAATGGCTCCTGACCCAATACTTTAATGACATTTTTATCATATTGTGCATTTTCGCTTTAGCTTTTTCTTCCTGTCCAACGACGAAATGCTAGAAATTCTCTGAGACTAAAGATCCTCTGCGGGTCCAACCACATCTAAAGAAGGGCTTTGAAGGCATCGCAAAGCTGGAGTTCCTTCCTAACCTGGACATCAAAGCCATGTACAGCACCGAGGGGGAACGCGTAGAGCTCATCCAGACCATCTCCACCTCCGAGGCTCGGGGGGCCGTGGAGAAGTGGCTCATCCAAGGGGAAGATGTCATGTTAAGGAGCGTGCATGATGTTATTGCTCGGTCACGAATGGTACAGATCTACCTACAGACCAAAAGCATTAATTGGAACTAATCTAGTACTTTTATATTTGTATAAGATTATTTGGCAGCAGTGAATGATTTGTGGATGATGTATCTCTTGCAATAGAGCCAGGTAGCAGATCTTCTACCTGCAATCGGTAGAAATGAATTTGCTGGATAATACTAGTAAGGTTGTCCCTCTCTTAAATGCTTCTGTCAACGTAATTTAACTTTGTTTTTTAAAGGCATACCCTGAGACTGCAAGAAAAGACTGGGTGAGGGAATGGCCGGGACAGGTCGTGCTCTGTGTGTCTCAGATGTTCTGGACCAGTGAAGAGCATGAAGCTATCGGCAGTGGCCCAGAGGTACGGCATAAGCTCCTTTACTGATCAAGGTGGCTTCACTAGAAACAGTCATGGCCGGAAGTGTTGGCACCCTTGAAGTATTTTCCATAAAATTATTGCAATTGCATGTGTATTTTTTGTTATACACATGTTTATTTCCTTTGTGTGTATTGGAACAACACAAAAAAAACAGAGAAAAAAAGGCAAATTGGATATAATTTCACACAAAACCCCAAAAATGGGCCGGACAAAATTGTTGGCATCTTTCCAAAATTGTGGGTAAACAATTTTGTTTCAAGCTTGTGATGCTCATTCAAACTCACCTGTGGCAAGTAACAGGTGTGGGCAATATGAAAATCACATCTGAAACCCGATACAAAGGGGAAAAGTTGACTCAATCTTTGCGTTGTTACGTGCCACACTAAGTAGGGAGAACAGAAAGAGGAAAAGAGAACTGTCTGAGGACTTGAGAACCAAAATTGTTGACCAATATCTTCTTTTTGTGTTGTTCCAATACACACAAATTAAATAAACATGTGAACAACAAAACATGTGTAATTGTAATAATTTTCTGGGAGAAATACATATATATACATTCATAGACAGACTTCATGTGTTCTCCTGCTAATAGACTGTCATACCCAGGGACGCAGCTTATAGGAGTTTCCAGGGGCGGATATACCATTGGTGCAACAGAGGTAAGGGAACCCACATTCACATCAAAAGATGCAAGTAGCTTCTTTCACAGCACGTTATTAGACTGCAAAGAGCCCATGTACTGTTCTTGCCCAGGGGTCTTCTCCTGGGGGTTGCAGTTGTACAGCGGCTCAATATCTTGAAGGTACCCAAAAGGCTCCATAGTATTGTTGGGATTTTGCATTGATTCATGCATCTTGTCTAGAGATGAGCAACTAAATTTGCAGGACCTTGGTCTAAGAGAGCAGGTTAGTAGTCTGTGGCTGTTGGATGGGAGCCTTGCTAACCGCCTCTTACATGCCGGCATCCCTGGCTCCTCTTTTGATTAGCCGGCCAGGCGTGATGTCATTTGTGCCTCACACCACAACTATGACATCGACATCAAAAGAGGAGCCGGAGATGCCGTTTCATGGAGCTCCGGTCCTGCGGCCGTGAAATACTGACCCGACTGTTGGACCAGAGTCCTGCAAATCCATTCGCTCATCTCTACTCTCGTCATATCTACCAATAAGGGAAGACATTGTATGGGATTTCCCATAATACCAGCATAAAATGAATCCATCTGCATTGAGTTTTCCATGCTGTTTGTGGCAGGGTTTTATAGAGGTACATCTGGGTATTTGGAGCTCTGGGTTCAATCCAGATCTCCAACTTCTATAAAGATATGTTGTAAAATTGTTGTGTACATTAAAAAGTGCCTGCATATTGTGGAGTTCTCAATCTAGTCTGCAGCTTATAATCTGTATAGATTTCAGCCCCCTTGCAATATGTATGTTCTATGAATGTTTCTGCAGATGATTTCACCGTTACATCCTTCTTGTAGGGCCTGAAAAACTCCTATGATAATCTGCAGCTCCAGCTAAATGATATTGTGGAGCTTGTGCGAGGAGGCAAATTGTCCCAGCAGACTCGCAGCACATTGGGGGCTCTCGTCACCATAGAGGGGCACGCTCGTGACGTGGGCATGGAAATGATCCAAACAGGTTTGTGCAAACATCATGGCTGGCACCAAACTTTCCAATACCATGTTCTATTTATTATACACTACATGTAGAAAGGTATTGTGCCCCCTCCACATTACACCTACAGGGGCTTTTATGGCCCCCTATTCTAAATCCATATACAGGATGTTAATATGGAGTCCGTCCCTCTACAGATATCACAGCTCAATATGCAGAGCACCTTCATACATTTCACCCCATTCCTATGTTCTTTCCATATCTATGTTATATCCCCCCCTCTTTTCTTTGAGTTTTCATAGGACACAATTGATCTTGTCACAGTAAAGCAATCTTGGGGTGTACTTACAATGACGTCTATGGGGCAGTAGTCATTTATGCCTATTGAGATGGTGGTCACTATACAGTTATATGAAAAAGTTTGGGCACCCCTATTAATCTTAAGCTTATTGTTTTATAAAAATTGGTGTTTTTGCAACAGCTATTTCAGTTTGATATATGTAATAACTGTTGGACACAGTAATGTTTCTGCCTTGAAATGAGGTTTATTGTACTAACAGAAAATGTGCAATCTGCATTCAAACAAAATTTGACAGGTGCATAAGTATGGGCACCTCACCAGAAAAGTGACATTAATACTTAGTAGATCCTCCTTTTGCAAAAATAACAGCCTCTAGTCGCTTCCAGTAGCTTTTAATGAGATCCTGGATCCTGGATGAAGGTATTTTTGACCATTCCTCTTTACAAAACAATTCCAGTTCAGTTAAGTTTGATGGTCGCCGAGCATGGACAGCCCTCTTCAAATGATCCCACAGATGTTCAATGATATTCAGGTCTGGGGACTGGGATGGCCATTCCAGAACATTGTAATTGTTCCTCTGCATGAATGCCTGAGTAGATTTGGAGCAGTGTTTTGGATCATTGTCTTGCTGAAAGATCCATCCCCTGCGTAACTTCAACTTTGTCACTGATTCTTGAACATTATTGTCAAGAATCTGCTGATACTGAGTGGAATCCATGCGTCCTTCGACTTTAACAAGATTCCCGGTGCCGGCATTGGCCACACAGCCCCAAAGCATGATGGAACCTCCACCAAATTTTACTGTGGGTAGCAAGTGTTTTTCTTGGAATGCTGTGTTTTTTTGCCGCCATGCATAATGCCTTTTTGTATGACCAAACAACTCAATCTTGGTTTCATCAGTCCACAGGACCTTCTTCCAAAAGGAAATTGGCTTCTCCAAATGTGCTTTTGCATACCTCAGCCGACTCTGTTTGTGGCGTGCTTGCAGAAACGACTTCTTTCGCATCACTCTCCCATACAGCTTCTCCTTGTGCAAAGTGCGTTGTATAGTTGACCGATGCACAGTGACACCATCTGCAGCAAGTTGATGCTGCAGCTCTCTGGAGGTGGTCTGAGGATTGTCCTCGACTGATCTCACCATTCTTCTTCTCTGCCTTTCTGATGTTTTTCTTGGCCTGCCACTTCTGGCCTTAACAAGAACTGTCCCTGTGTTCTTCCATTTCCTTACTATGTTCCTCACAGTGGAAACTGACAAGTTAAATCTCTGAGACCGCTTTTTGTATCCTTCCCCTGAACAGCTATGTTGAATAATCTTTGTTTTCAGATCATTTGACAGTTATTTTGAGGAGCCTATGATGCCACTCTTCAGAGGAGATTCAAACAGGAGAACAACTTGCAAGTGGCCACTTTAAGTAGCTTTTCTCATGATTGCATACACCTGGCTATAAACTTCAAAGCTCAATGAGGTTACAAAACCAAAAAAAGTGCTTTAGTAAGTCAGTAAAAAGTAGGTAGGAGTATTTAAAACAAGAAAATGATAAGGGTGCCCATACTTATGCACCTGTCAAATTTTGTTTGAATGCAGATTGCACATTTTCTGTTAGTACAATAAACCTCATTTCAAGGCAGAAACATTACTGTGTCCAACAGTTATTCCATATATCAAACTGAAATAGCTGTTGCAAAAACACCAATTTTTATAAAACAATAAGCTTAAGATTAATAGGGGTGCCCAAACTTTTTCATATAACTGTATAGGAATGTTTTTGCATCTGTAGGTGTCGGCATCCCCTGTATATGACTCATTGCCACAATTGATATTCTTTATAGTCAGTGTTTTGGATGGCCTAGGTGCGGTGTGTAATATTTTCTATCAATGGTGTGTGTGCCCTCCTCTGTGCGGTGTCCTTCCATAACCATGGATGTACTAATAAAGGGTGTTATGTCAATTCCTTTAATGACCTTTTGTTCGGTTTCTTTGTAGGTATTATGTAATTCTCTGAATGGTCAGCCATTCTAAGCCTGAGCAGACATATGGCAATGTAATTGATGTGTGACTGACATTGTTCTTCCCTATGTTGCGGTGACATATTTATGCTGCCATTGTGCAGTATTTTTTCTAATTAATCATCCTAAAGGTGTTTAGTGGGGTTGAGGTTGAGAACGTGTGTGAAACAGTTCTGCTCTTCTATTCCCTTAGGGTTGGAAGCTACAATTGTTTAAAATGTCTTGTGCTGAAGCATTAAGATATCTTTTCACTGGAACTAAGGGGCCTAGACCAACCCCTAAAAACAAGGCCATACCTCCACCAGCAAACTGTACAGCGGGCACAATGCAGTTAATAGGGTAACGTTCTCCTGGCATTCACCAAATCCAGACTCGTCCATCAGATGCCAGATAGAGAAGTGTGATCCGTCACTGCACAGAACAGGTCTCCTCCAGAGTCCTGTGGTGGCGGCTTCACACCACTCCATCTGACGCTCGGCATCGTGCTTGGTGATGTAAGGCTGCATGCAGCTGCTCGGCCATAAAGCTCCTGGCGGGGACGCAGTGTTTGTGGTGATGTTGTTACCAATGGAGTCAGGAGAGCGTTCTGCCCTCTGCTCCTCAGCACTCAGTGACCCCGCTCTGTAATGTTCCGGGGTCTCCTGAGTTGCTGCAGTTCCTTCTACTCCTTAATAATATCACTCACATGTGATGGGGGAAGATTTAGGAGGGAAGAAATTTAATATCCAGACTTGTTACCCCGGTGGCTCCTATTACAGGACCGCGCTGGTATCAGAGAGCTCTGCACCACCAGCCGTTCTGTCATATGTTAGTAACAGCACACAGCATGGGAGGGCGGATGTTATACACCGGGGGGCGTGGGGATTGATGTTATACACTGGTGGGGGCGAGAGTCTTAATGTTATACAAGGCCGAGGGGCCAGATGTTATACCCTAGGGGTACGAGGGGCTAGATGTTATACACTGAGGGGCAAGGGGACGGATATTATACACCAGGGGCGTGGGGACGGATATTATACACCAGAGCCGAGGGGATTGATGTTATACACTGGGGGTACAAGGGGCTAGATGTTATACAAGTCCGAGGGCTGGATGTTATACACTAAGGGGCGAGGGGACGGATATTATACACCGTGGGCGAGGGGACGGATATTATACACCGTGGGCGAGGGGACGGATATTATACACCGTGGGCGAGGGGACGGATATTATACACCGTGGGCGAGGGGACGGATATTATACACCGTGGGCGAGGGGACGGATATTATACACCGTGGGCGAGGGGACGGATATTATACACCGTGGGCGAGGGGACGGATATTATACACCGTGGGCGAGGGGACGGATATTATACACCGTGGGCGAGGGGACGGATATTATACACCGTGGGCGAGGGGACGGATATTATACACCGTGGGCGAGGGGACGGATATTATACACCGTGGGCGAGGGGACGGATATTATACACCGTGGGCGAGGGGACGGATATTATACACCGTGGGCGAGGGGACGGATATTATACACCGTGGGCGAGGGGACGGATATTATACACCGTGGGCGAGGGGACGGATATTATACACCGTGGGCGAGGGGACGGATATTATACACCGTGGGCGAGGGGACGGATATTATACACCGTGGGCGAGGGGACGGATATTATACACCGTGGGCGAGGGGACGGATATTATACACCAGGGGTCAGGGGACGGTTGTTATACACCGTGGGCGAGGGGACGGATATTATACACCGTGGGCGAGGGGACGGATATTATACACCGTGGGCGAGGGGACGGATATTATACACCGTGGGCGAGGGGACGGATATTATACACCGGGAGCGAGGGGACGGATATTATACACCGGGGGGCGAGAGGCCGGATGTTATACACCGGGGGGCGAGAGGCCGGATGTTATACACCAGGGGGAGGGAGCGAGGGTGCAGATGTTATACACCGGGGCTGGGGGCCGGATGTTATGCAAAGGAGAGCTTGGGGTTGGATGTTATACAGTGGGGTTGAGGGGATGGATTTTATACACTGGCGGGGGGGCGAGGGGACGGATGTTATACACCAGGGGGAGGGAGCGAGGGGACGGATATTGTACACCGGGGGGCGAGAGGCCGGATGTTATACACCAGGGGGAGGGAGCGAGGGGACAGATGTTATACACTGGGGCTGGGGGCCAGATGTTATACCCTGGGGGCCGGATGTTATGCAATGGATGGCTTGGGGTTGGATGTTATACAGTGGGGTTGAGGGGATGGATTTTATACACTGGCGGGGGGGCAAGGGGACGGATGTTATACTAAACTAGGGGCGAGGGGTGGATGTTATACATCGGGGGAGGCGAGAGGCCGGATTTTATAAACTGGGGGCTGAGAGTCCGGATGTTATACACCGTGGGCAATGGGACTAAATGAAAAAAGCAGAATTCGGTGACTAGGAGTTTTGTCCTATAATGTATGGGCATTTGCCTTCCCTTTAGAAACTCTCCCTTGTGATTCTGCAGTGTCTTAGAGGTTGACTATCTTTTCCTACATTGCTCAGGAGTTTCTCATGAACAGACTTCCAGTGGCTTGCCCAACTCCGCTATTACTGGGAGAATGAGAATGCGAGAGTGCGAATCATCAACTGCAATGTGAAGTCCGCCTATGAGTACCTGGGCAACTCCCCATGCCTGGACATCACTCCGCTCACTGACAGATGCTAGCGGACTCTGCTATGATGTGATGGGTTATGCTCAGAAATCTTTTTGACTTTTGTATGATGCATGAAACTTCTTAGAAAGTTTATTGATATTTCATACCAGTTCTTTCATGTTTCATTGGTAGATCGGTGCTTTTTATCTAAATCTTGGTGGAGCTCCAGAAGGTCCGGCCGGCACAGGAAAAACTGAGACCACCAAAGATTTGGCCAAGGCGCTGGCCGTGCAGTGTGTGGTCTTTAACTGCTCTGATGGTTTGGACTACATAGCAATGTCAAAGGTACATACAATGTTAAGCTGCTCCATTGCAGATAATAAACTGACTCCAACCGATGTTCTGCTGACATGTTTTGATTATATAGTACAGACCAAAAGTTTGGACACACCTTCTCATTTAAAGATTTTTGTGTATTTTCATGACTGTGAAAATTGTACATTCGCACTGAAGGCATCAAAACTATGAATTAACACATGTGGAATTATATACTTAACCAAAAAGTGTGAAACAACTGAAAATATGTCTTATATTCTTGGTTCTTAAAAGTCGCAGGTTAACAGCAGCTCAGATTAGAGACCAGGTCAATGCCACACAGAGTTCTAGCAGCAGACACATCTCTACAACAACTGTTAAGAGGAGACTTTGTGCAGCAGGCCTTCATGGTAAAATAGCTGCTAGGAAACCACTGCTAAGGACAGGCAACAAGCAGAAGAGACTTGTTTGGGCTAAAGAACACAAGGAATGGACATTAGACCAGTGGAAATCTGTGCTTTGGTCTGATGAGTCCAAATTTGAGATCTTTGGTTCCAACCACCGTGTCTTTGTGCGACGCAGAAAAGGTGAACGGATGGACTCTACATGCCTGGTTCCCACCGTGAAGCATGGAGGAGGAGGTGTGATGGTGTGGGGGTGCTTTGCTGGTGACACTGTTTGGGATTTATTCAAAATTGAAGGCATGCTGAACCAGCATGGCTACCACAGCATCTTGCAGCGGCATGCTATTCCATCCGGTCTGCGTTTAGTTGGACCATCATTTATTTTTCAAAAGGACAATGACCCCAACACACCTCCAGGCTATGTAAGGGCTATTTGACCAAGAAGGAGAGTGATGGGGGGCTACGCCAGATGACCTGGCCTCCACAGTCACCAGACCTGAACCCAATCGAGATGGTTTGGGGTGAGCTGGACCGCAGAGTGAAGGCAAAAGGGCCAACAAGTGCTAAGCATCTCTGGGAACTCCTTCAAGATTGTTGGAAGACCATTTCCGGTGACTACCTCTTGAAGCTCATCAAGAGAATGCCAAGAGTGTGCAAAGCGGTCATCAAAGCAAAAGGTGGCTACTTTGAAGAACCTAGAATATAAGACATATTTTCAGTTGTTTCACACTTTTTTGTTAAGTATATATTTTTCCACATGTGTTAATTCATAGTTTGATGCCTTCAGTGTGAATGTACAATTTTCATAGTCATGAAAATACAGAAAATCTTTAAATGAGAAGGTGTGTCCAAACTTTTGGTCTGTAGTGTATATACTTTTTTTTAGTTTTTCCAAGGGCTGGCATCATCGGGAGCATGGGCGTGTTTTGATGAGTTTAACCGTATTGAGCTGGAGGTGTTGTCCGTGGTGGCCCAACAGATTCTCCGCATCCAGAGAGCCATCCAGATGAAGATGGACATGTTCAACTTCGAAGGAACAGAACTGAAGTTTAACCCAAATTACTTCGTAGCCATTACCATGAATCCTGGCTACGCGGGACGTTCTGAGCTGCCGGATAACCTCAAGGTAAAGAGTCCCAGTGCCTTGCATCGGGCCCTTCCACAACATTTCTATAGGATGAAGCTCAGGACTATGACTCGGCCATTCCAAAACTTTATGTTTATTCAACCATTCTTTTGTAGAACGACTTGTGTCTTTGGGCCATTGTCTTGCTGCATGACCCACGTTTTCTTGAGATTCAGTACATGAACTGATATCCTGATATTTTCCTTTAGCATTTGCTGATAGATTTTAGAATTCATTGTTCCATCAATGATGGCAGCCGTCCTTGGCCAAGTGCAGCAAAACAGGCCCAAAGCATGTTACGATTACCATCTTTGTGTTTCATAGATGATAGGAGGTTCTTATGCTGTAATGCAGTATTTTCTTTCTGCAAACATATAGCTTCTCACTTAAAATCTCTATCTTGGCCTCATCCTTCCACAAAGCATTATTCCAGTTACCTATTGATGTGCCCAGGTGAGTTTTAGCAGTGACATTTTAAATCGCATTGCCTTTCTCCTTGCAATCCTGCCATGCTCGCCATTGTTGTTCATTGTCCTTCTGATGGTGGACTCATGAACAATTACATTAGCTAATCTGAGGAGAGGCCTTTAGTTGCTTAGAGGTTACCTTGAGTTCCTTTGTGACCTCACAGACTGATGTAGCTTTAAGTCAAATTTATGCAGTAATACAGAAATTTTTGAGGGGTTCACAAACTTTCAAGTAAATACTAGGTTTACAAAAGAAACATAAGATTTCATCAAAGGGATTATTCTCCCCCAAACCTATATGAGATTGTTCATTTCCTATGTATAATCACAACACCGGATGCCCTCATTTCTGCAAGCTCCTTAATATTGATGTCCCGTTCTCCTATTTTCCAAAATGGACACAGTAGAGGTGTGGAGAGAGATTTGGAAAGTGTTAAAGGAGTATTCCCATCTCCAAGATTCTATCCCAATATGTAATAGGTGTAATAATAATATTAATAGCAAATACCTCCAATTGGAAATGTAGTATAGTTCTTCTGATTAGCTATGTCGCTTAACCCATGTGCAGGGCATAGCAGTAGCTTAGGTATCCATGGTTACGACCACTAGCAAGTAACTAACTGTTACTATGAGTGCTCGTAACCATGGATACCTAAGCTACTGCAATGTCCTGCACATGGGTTTAAGCAACATAGCTAATCAGAAGAACTATACTACATTTCTAATTGGAGATATTTGCAAACATTATTATTATACCTATTACATATTGGGACAGGATCTTGGAGATGGGAATACCCCTTTAACCACACTTTGACTGACTTTCCTCTGATGTGGAATAGACACATCACTTTTAGGTCTGGGGTGGAGGATAGTGTAAATGGACATAATGGGTTCCCCGGCTCTATGCCTAGTTTACAGTAATTTAGTTTCATTTGTTGACTGACCCATCTGGTTTGCGCATTTCAGGTTCTTTTCCGGACTGTAGCAATGATGGTCCCCAACTATGCTCTGATTGCGGAGATCTGCCTTTATTCTTACGGTTTTCTGCACGCTAAACCTCTAAACATTTACAAACTCCCCGTCAGCCAGCAAAAACGAGTTCACTGACAGTATCTCACTTAACTCATTCTGCAGCCGGCAATTAACAGTGCAACACAGAGGCCACATGTATTCCCTATGGAAAAACAATTCTGCAGCATATTTTAGTGCAACTCAGCAGCGTTCCATTCCTCTTTTATCATTCCTGGAAATGTAGGAATTAATTGAAATCTGTCAATAACGAGTCCCCTACACAGTCTGACAATGTCACCACTGTTTGGGCGCAGTCAGATTGTATAGGGTTGTCCCCTATATAGATTATATATACATTATATATCATTTACACATACATTTCCAGGAGGTATAACAGAGGGACGATACAATGTAGAGTTTTAGGAAAAGAGGTTTCATACTTATTTTTTGGAGAATACTATTCTTTACTAATACAGACATACCACAAGAACTGACGGCTCCTTTGTAATGGGGTTCCTCACTTTTAATATTGTTTCATGTCATATTGTATATGAATTATTTTATCATTTAATCCTTTTTCATTCTATTTAGCTCTTGCGGTCAATTAAGGATGTAAACGAACCCAAATTTTTGTCTCATGATATTCCTCTGTTCAATGGGATTACCAGCGACCTGTTCCCTGGCATTCAACTTCCGAAAGCCGACTATAAGGTATTAAAATATAATAGTGTCTTAAAGGGGTTTTCCAAGACTTAAAGAGGACTTGTCCCTCGCCATAAATCTGTAAATGCCGCTGTTCTCCTGACTCCGGCATTGTTTTTCTTTTCTTCCTGCTCCTCTCCGTTCCTGACATCTGTCACTCTCCTCTAGCCCTTTAAGCCAACTGGGCAAGGCCTTCCTGAAGACTCCCACAGAGAGGACTTGATGACCACGCCCACTTGGCTATTAAAAATTATGAACTAGATTTCTATAAAGAGGCTATATCTCAGGAATGGAGAGGTGCAGGAGCAAAAGAAAACACCGGATTCAGGAGAACAGCGGCATTTACACCAGGTAATAAAATTGCATATTAATGGCAAGTGATAGGTCCTATATAGCGGGCCAGCTATCATTTGGATGACAGTTATCTTTCCCGGCTCCCCCATATTCAGGAATGCTCGCTCCTGTTTTCTCTATGACAGAGTCGCTGCCAGAATCTTATGGCAGCTGCTAATTTCAGGGTCAGAAAATAAGGATTGGGTGATTCAATTCCAACCGCCCGATTTTTATGTCCCCCAACATAATCTGTAATGAAGCCCCCATACACAGTAGATGGTAGACCAATCCCATTGAATTCACCCGATCCTGATCCACTGCTTTGGAATTGGGTTACATGACCTTGTCACTCATCGTCCGGTCCCATTAGTGCAACCTGGGCAGCTGCACAGGGGCACCAGAGGTAAGGGGGCTCACTTATACCTCCAATGCAGGATGATCTGATGTAGAAAAAAAAATGGTTAAAACATCTGTGAGTGATTTATCACTAGTTTAGTTGTAGGTTATGGAGAATTTTTTTTTAGATGAATGAATCGATTCGCAGGAGACTAATCCAATGGCCAGGTGTCATGGGTGCGTCAGATGTGACAGACAGTCGCCCTGCAGTTGGTTGCAGGAGATCCCTTCGTTTGGCATTACAGACATCTTCTTAGCGGTCTCACTGTAGGACCCAGCGGCTACCTCCCTCCTGTTCTAACTGACAATCAGGCCTGGGTGTTTAAATACTTCCTGGTTGCTACACAGAGGTGCCAGTGATATTCACATGACCCCTTGTGAAGGCTTGGAGCAAGTGCAGTTCTTACTTCCTCTCTGGTGCTAAGAGGATGTGTGTGCCATCTCTCTGAAGTCGACTTAAGCTAAACTACTTCCCCTGTGTCTGTCTCCCCTTGCTGTCTTTAGTTGTCAGTGGGGATCGACTAGTGCTCACCCCCCCTTCCCTATCCAGGGCCAAGCGCTAAGGAAATACAGGGATAGGTTCCTGTGCGGCAATTGGTGAGGAACCAATATAGAGTCGATAGGGGAGACAGGGTGATTGCAGATCAGCCTAGGAGGTCTCCATTTCCCCCTTTCCCTAGTGTCTGGGCTCCCTTCCCCTCATCCCTTTGTGTCGCACTTTGTCTTTCCTACACTGTGCGTGACATCAGGTCAGTGGTGGGCACTGAATGAGACCCCTGAGAGCCACCTTATTTCTTTCTGCCCCCTGGCTCTTCTTCAGATTAGCCGGCCTGGCATGACGTTATGGTTGCAGTATGATGTACACCAGGCCATATAATCAGAAGAGGAGCCGGGGATGCCGGCAGCTAGGAGGCGGCTATCAGGGGTCCCGTCCAGCGGCCACAGAATACTGATCTGGGTCCTGAAAATGTATTCTCCCACCTCTAATTGGATCCACTGTAAACAGACTGATGAAATATTTTACCTTCCTTTTGCTCAGGATTTACTGGAATGCGCACAGGAGAGCTGTGCTGGACACAACATCCAGCCCGAGAAGGTCTTCCTGGAGAGCATGATCCAGACGTATGAGATGATGATTGTCAGACACGGGTAAGCTGTAACTACAGAAGTCCATGGGACGGGGGATTTATTCTTCGCTGTTTCCATTTTATACAATGGACCATGCTGCATTTTGTTTATCCCGTACAGTTTTATGTTGGTTGGAGAGCCGTTCTCTGGAAAAGCGAAGGTCCTCCACGTCCTCGCTGATACGCTGTCTCTTATGAATGAGCGAGGGTGCGAAGAAGAAAAAGTGATTTACCGGACAGTGAACCCTAAAGCCATCACCATGGGGCAGCTGTTCGGGCAGTTTGATCCAGTGTCACATGAGGTTCGTCTATGATTGGAATTATTGTTTATAATACTAATATCTTTGCTGAAAATGGGAAAATCTCCCCTTTTATGGCTTATGGACATGGTAGAAGGGGTTCGTTCAGAGATATAGACCCCAGCCATACATTGCCGGGCAATCATTTTATTATGACTTACTCCCTGTTTGCACAAAAATTTTATTTTCCTCATCAGACATGGAAGCAACAAATTGTATTATTTATGCCAGAAATTAGCATAAATTTGCATACTTCCAGACACACTCTGACTAGACTGTGTCTGGCCTCACTCAATACACTTGCTTTGAGTGAGGTCACGCACTTCTAGTTGGCATGTGACCGCATATATGCAAATCACTTACTTGCAGTCTCTCCCGGTGCCGGCACGTTCACTTCAATAGGGGCCACATGTAGTCAATACATGTGTATCATCAATATCATAATCCCAGGTATTCCCTTTAATAATCCTTTCAATTGTGGGATTGTATTGGATTTTATGGGAAGAGCAATTTTATTGATGCCTCTCTTCATTTGCAGTGGACAGATGGGATAGTCGCTAATACTTTCCGGGAGTTTGCATTATCTGAGACCCCGGAAAGAAAATGGGTTATCTTTGATGGACCTATTGATACGCTAGGGATAGAAAGTATGAACACAGTCCTAGATGATAATAAAAAGGTAACTCTCTATTTTACTTTGTGAAAACTTTTTTTTTTTTATTTAACCGCTTCCCGACCGCCCACTGTACATAAACGTCGGCGCTGCCTGGGCTCTGTGCAGCGCGGACGCTTAAAAACAGTGGGTGGTCCTGCAAGCGCTACGGGTGCGGTGCAGAGCGATAGCTCTGACAGGGAACATCATCGGGACCTGATTGGATCAGGTCCCAGTGATGTTAACCCTTTGCTGTCTTCTATATGCCGCGATCTATAGTGATCGCGGCATATAGAAGACAGCAGGAGGAGAGGGGGTCTTCTACTTACCTCTCCGACGACCCCTGATACCTTCCAGGACCTGACGTTGCTATGGCAGCTGGAGGTCACATGACCGCCTCCAGATCTGCCATATATGGTGTCCTGCCAGGCTCAGCCTGCAGCTGAAGCCTGGCAGGAGACTCTGACTGTGAAACAGTCAGCAAAGATCTCATGTAATGTAATATATGTCTATTACATTACATGAGATCAGTGATCAGAAAAATAAAAATTAATGTCCCATACAGGTACTAAGTAAAAATGTAAAAAAAAAAGTAAAAAAAATGTTTTCAAACTACTAAAAAAAAATCACAAAATAAATAAATAAAATATTAAACCGATAAATCCGTATATTTATGCAAAAACAAAAAAAGTACACATATTTGGTATCGCCGCATCCGAAACAACCCGAGCTATTAAACTGTCACACTAATTAACTCCTTCTGTGCACACCGTAATAAAAATAAATAAAAAACGGAGCATGACACATGACTTTGTCGGCCGAAATATGGAAAATTATAGCTCTCAAAATATGGCGACGCAAAAACTAGATTTTAGAAAAAAAAGCGTCTTTTAGTGTGTTACAGCTGTCAGTCATAAAAACCCGATATAAATCTGGTATCTCTGTAATCGCACCGACCCGAAGAATAAAGTAATCTCATCAGTTATACCGCACGAGGATCTGCGTAAAAAATAAATAAAACCAATTCTTCACCTGCTACTGATTTGTTTATTATGTCTCCCAATGTGCTCACTATGCATCTAGATAAGTTCCCTAAGGGGTCTAGTTTCCAAAATGGTGTCACTTGTGGGGGGTTTCCACTGTTTAGGCACATCAGGGGCTCCCCAAATGCAACATGGCGTCCGCTAATTATTCAAGCAAATTTTACATTCAAAAAGTCTAATGGCGCTCCTTCCCTTCCGAACCCTGCAGTGCACCCAAACAGTGGTTTTCCCTCACATATGGGGTATCAGCGCGCTCAAGAGAAATTGCACAAAAAATTTTGGGGTTCATTTTTTCCTGTTACCCCTGCAAAAATAAAAAAAATTGGGTCTAAAGTAATATTTTTGTGAAAAAAGTTAAATGTTCATTTTTTTCTTCCACATTCCAAAAATTCCTGTGAAGCACCTGAAGGGTTAATAAAGTTCTTGAATGTGGTTTTGAGCACCTTGAGGGGTGCAGTTTTTAGAATGGTGTCACTTTTGGGTATTTTCTGTCATAAAGAGCCCTCAAATATGATGTGGTCCCTAAAAAAATGTTTTTGTAAATTTTGTTGGAAAAATGAGAAATCGCTGGTCAACTTTTAACTCTTATAGCTCCCTGACAAAAAAAAATTTTGGTTCCAAAATTGTGTTGATGTAAAGTAGACATGTGGGAAATGTTATTTATTAACTATTTTGTGTGACATATCTCTCTGATTTAAGAGCATGAAAATTCAAAGTTTGAAAATTGCAAAATTTTCGCCAAATTTCCGATTTTTTCACAAATAAACGCAAGTGATATCGAAGAAATTTTACCACTATCATGAAGTACAATATGTCATGAAAAGACATTCTCAGAATCGGGGGAATCCGTTGAAGCGTTCCAGAGTAATTACTTCATAAAGTGACAGTGGTCAGAATTGAAAAAATTGGCCCGGTCACGAAGGCAAAAACAGGCTCTGGCGCGAAGTGGTTAAACAATTCTCGACTGCCCATATGATGATGTCATGTGTTTGGAAGCTTCTAATAGGTTTTTTGGCAACATCTGAGTTAATTAGAGACACACCTGTGGATGTATTTTAATGCACACCTGAAACACACTGCTTCTTTGTGTAGCATCATGGGAAAGTGTAAATAAATCAGCCAAGATATCAGGAAGAGAATTGTGGACTTGCACAAGTCTGGCTCATCCTTGGGTACAATTTCAAGATATCTGAAGGTGCCTCGTTCATCTGTACAAACAATTATATGCAAGTACAAACAAGATTGGAATATCCAGCCATCATACCGCTCAGGAAGGAGACGGGTTCTTTGTCCCAGAGATGAACGTGCTTTGGTCCGACATGTGCATATCAACCCCAGGACAAAAGCAAAGGACCTTGTGAAGAGGATGGCAGAAGCTAGTAAGATTGTCAGCGTGACAATTCACAGTGAAACGAGTACTGTATCAACATGGGATGAAAGACCACTCTGCCAGGAAGAAGCTATTACTCCAAAAGAAACATAAAAAATCCAGATTAATGTTTGCAAATGCACACAGGAACAAAGACCTTAATTTTTGGAGACATGTCCTGTGGTCTGATGAAACTAGAATTGAACTTTTTGTGCATAATGACCATCGTTAAGTTTGGAGGAAAAAGGGAGAAGCTTAGAAGCCTAAGAACACCATCCCAACTGGGAAACACGGGGGTGGCATCATCATGTTGTGGGGTTGCTTTGCTGCAAGAGGGACTTGGTGCACATCACAAAATACGTAGATGGCTTCATGAGAAAAGAAGATTATGTGGCAATACTGAAGCAACATCTCAAGACATCAGCCAGGAAGTTAAAGCTTGAGCAGAAATAGGTCCTCCAAATGGACAATGACCCGAAGCATACTGCCAAAATGGTAACAAAGTGGCTTAACCCCCTTCGTGACCAAACCAATTTTTTTAAATCTGACCAGTGTCACTTTATGTAGTAATAACTCTGGAATAACATATCCCATAGCTTTTGAGACTGTTTTTTGTGACACATGATACTTTATAATAATGGTAAATTTAGGCTGATATGGTTTGCGTTTATTTATAAAAATATCAGAAACTTGGCAAAAATGTCTTAAAAATTGCACTTTTCAAACTATGATTGATTATGCCTTTAATCCCGATAGTCATACCACACAAAAACAGTAATAAATAACATTTCCCTCATGTCTGCTTTACATCAGCACCATTTGTAAAATGTTGTTTTATTTTATTACCATTTTAGAAGATTTAAAAATGTAGCAGTTATTTTTCATTTTTTTCAAGGAAATTTACAAAACTTATTTTTATAGGGACCTGTTCATTTTTGAAGTGACTTTGAGGCTGCGTGCCCACTGTGCGTTTTTCAAGCGTTTTTGCTGTGGAATTTTCGAAGCGAAAACGCTTAAATGCTTGGTAATGCGTGCCCCATGGTCCTCAATGATAACCCGCATGTGCTGTGTGTTGGTATATGCAACAGTTGTGGACTTCTTTGTTTGTGTGAAGGAGGACTTTATGCTGATCTGACAGTAGATGGCGATGTTGTGTAAAGTTTCCTTGTTTACTGTATTGTAAATGAAAAAAAGTCTCTCTTGTATTTTCTATTTTGTTCTTACTTCCTGGTGCAGTACTGTGTGACTGTGCGTTTTTTCCTTTACCTCATGTTCTGAGAAGTAAAAGCTTGTTATCCCCTGTAATCTGCTCTGTGAGGTTTTATACTGCAACTGTGGGTATCCAGAAGCTGTGCAACACTGTGCACATGCTGCGGAAATTTACGCTGCGGATTATCATTGCAGAAAAATCTGAAACATATCCATTAATTTTGTGGAAACGCGGCGTAATTGCCGCCATTGACTTCCATTGAATTGCATAATATCTTAATGACTACATGTACACATGTGGATATTAAGTGATTCAATGTGCGGATGGTACCCGGGTCTGGAGAAGAGGAGACTCTCCTCCAGACCCGGGTACCATAGTACCTGTAGTTAAAAAAGAATAAAATAAAAAATAACATTATACTTACCTTCTCATGGCCCCCGGTCTCCTGTATGGTGCGTCCGGTGTCTTCGGTGGCTCGTGGTGGTGTAAAAGGACCTTCCATGACGTTGTTTAGTCATGTGACAGGTCACGTGACCGCTGATGTCGGCGGTCGCTTGACCTGTCAGAAGACTAAATGACGTCATGGAAAGTCCTTTTACACCATCGCGAGCCGCCCAAGACACCGGACGCACCGGAGAAGGAGACCGGGGGCCATCGGACGGCGAGTAGAATGTTTTTTTTGTTTACCATTTTTATTCTTTTTTTAACTATTAACTTGGTCACACTATATAAATCCATGCCGGTTGCATGGATTTATATAGTGTGACCAAGTTGTCAAGCACTTTTCCAAGTGATGCTAAAATCGCTTGGAAAAGCGCTTGACAACCCGCATGCAGAAATGCATGCAAAAACGCTTGACAAACGCTTCTACCTGGCAGGAAAAACGCATGTAAAATCCGCATGCATTTTTCCTGCCAGGGAGATACAGAAAAAATCCGGAGCATTTTTGCTTCGTGGGCACTTAGCCTGCGAGTCTTATATGTTGGAAACCACCCAAGAGTGTTACCATTTTAAACACTGCACCCCTCAACGTATTTAAAATTGCTTTCATATAGTTCATTAACCCTTCTGGTTCTTTTCAGGAAGTAATGGAAAGTGGAATGACAAGAATGAAAAAGTTGATTTTTACAATCTAGATTTTGATAACTTCTGAACAGGCAATTATAGCCGGCATACTTTAAAGGTAGTTATTTGGCCATGAGCTGCCAAGGCAAACATCAGGACCACACAATCAAGATATCAAGGTGCCGATAAAGTTAAAAGGAAGCCCCCACACTGTGTTAACTATTTAGATTCTATAATCACTATTGACAACAGAATCAAAGGGGTTAAACGTCCATGGTCTGTGCCAACACTGATCATGGCTGATGCAGCAAGTTGTCAGCTATAATGTACAGGTGACAGCTACAGGATAGTCGCCTGTCGGGGAACGCTAGTCTCTTATATTGCAGATCAGTAAAAAGACGTCTATTGGTCAATAAGGGGTTAAGGATAACAAAGTCAATGTTTTGGAGCGGCCATCACCAAGCCCTGATCTTAGTCCTATTGAAAATGTATGGGCAAAGCTGAAAAGGCTGCGAGCAAGACGACCTACAAACCTGGATCAGTTACACCAGTTGTGTCAGGAGAAATGGGCCCAAATTCCGACCTAAGAGTATGTGCCCACGTAGCGTTTTACAAGCGTCTATGCTGCGGACTTTCCTCAGGGTAAACGCTTGTGAAACGCTAGGTAATCTGCCCCCCATGGTCCCCAAGGGGAATCCGCAAGTTCTATGCCCATGCTGCGGATTTTTCCGCAGCGTTTTTGATGCGCGCAATAATCCACAGCATGTCAATTAATTTTGCGTTTCCGCAAGTGGAATTACCTTTGCAATGCAATAAAAAACGCAAGGCAATTCCGCATGTGGAAAACGCGCGATAAATGCAGGATAAACGCGCGTGGAATTCCACATGTGGAAAACGCGCGATAAACGCAGGATAAACGCGCGTGGAATTCCGCATGTGGAAAACGCGCAATAAATGCAGGATAAACGCGCGTGGAATTCCACATGTGGAAAACGCGCGATAAACGCAGGATAAACGCGCGTGGAATTCCGCATGCGTTTTTCCGGGAGAGGACATGTGGAAATGAAGCAGAAATTTTCTGCTTCATTTCCGCAACGTGGGCACATAGCCTTATATTGTGAGAAGCTTGTGGGAGGAAATCCCAAATGTTTCACCCAAGTCATTCACTTTAAGGACAATGGTACCAAATACTAATGAAATGGATGGAAAGTTTTGACTTTGTTTTAAGCATTTTTATTACTTACTGCATTCTCGCTCTCTCATTATTCTGGCATTTGGCAAATATTACAAATGATGGTAATCCTAATTGACCTAAAACAGGAAAGGTTTATTCTGATTTCATGTCAGATATGGAGAGAAACATGCATATACTGTGTGTCTTTTTATATAGTGTATGGAAACTTCTGGTTTCAACTGTATATGAGATATTGAAATGTAATTGGTCATATTGTAATTTATTTTGAATGAAGTAAGTGAATTCCCACATTAATTTGACATTATATAATAATGTCTTTATATTTAAATAAATCTCAGTGATTTCAACAATACAACAGGATGTTATTTTCTTATAATAAAAAAATTAAAATAAAAAATTCTATTGTGGTGTTAATTTTGTAATATTGATTTCTTTATCTGTTTCATTTATGTCTCAGTGTTTGAAAAAGGCCTTTTGCATAAGGCTGAAACGTTACATTGAATTTTGGGATTTCTTTATGAAATAAAGAATTGCATTATCATTATGAATATTTGAGTGCCGAGTATCTATATATACACTGGCATGCCAGGCATGTCAATCTCCACAAGGAGAAAAATGACCCTTTAGATCCCAGTGAGAAGCCTCTCATACAGTCAAATCGGATCTCATGCTTTGTACTGACGAGGAGCAATACCCTGAAACACCGTGGCTGCAAATTGAGATTCTGGTTTGGCTTTTATCCCAAGTCATGTGACAAGGCTCGTTAAAGGGTCGATATTGACTTTTAGGATTGCTACTTCCAATAGACTTGTCACTTATCTCACTTTTAGCAAATCAGAATATACCGTAGATCATATATAATAGAAATAATCATTATCCACTGTCTGTCTTTCCAAAAGTGATAATAGGAAGTGCAGCCATATCGGTTGTGGCCTTTGAATTAATTTCTCAGAAACAGACAGTGAACAGTCATTTTGTCAGGATGTTATATCAATGACTAAGTCATTAGTTTCCAAGAAGCTGCTTTAAAATTGACAAACTACTTCTTCCTATTTTTGCAGCGGTGCAATATTGCCATCTTATTAGAGAAGAGCAGTTATAGAGAATGTGTTATCAAACAATAACCAATTGTTTAAATTACCTTTTTACATGAAATTTATTTATTTTTTTCTTTTTTTTCACTATAGTAACCATCTAAACTAAAAAAACACACCCACAGATCCTGCAATTATCACCCTGGCCAAAATTAGTTTCATATTTCCTGTTGTATGCAGAAGATTTTTCAGCAGTTTTATTATCATGACTGAAAATGACAATGAAAGATGACACCTCTATATAAAGCAGATAAAGTAGCCACCATTCACATTAAATGATAGTCACAGCTCACCTCCTCACCCTTCCTTCACAATGAGTCTATTCTTAGGACTAGTGGCCAGTGTGAAAATTGTAAGACTTCAGGATTGGTTTTTTTTTATTGTGATGTTAAAAAGTGAAAATCTAAAAAAATGACATTTAAAGTAAATTTAATGTAATCCCTTCTCACCATGGACAGTTTTAGTTTTTGGGCTTTTTCTTTGTTCCTCGCCTTCTTTCTCCCCTTTCGTGTGACATAGCTGTATGAGGGCTGTTTTTTTACCCTACAATATACTGGAAAACTGGAACAAAAATTCCAAGCGAAGTTAAATGGGATTGCGTTTTTCATTGTATTTGGGTTTTGTTTCTAAGGTTTCATTGTGCAGTGAAAATGACCTGTGAACATGATTCTTCATGTCGAGCAAACTTGAAAAACCAGATATCAAACTTGTATAGTTTTTATTTTGATGGTGAAAATATTTCAGAGATTCGGTGGATAGAGCTTTATGAGGGCTTGTTAGTTGCTGAGGTTTTCATTAATAACATTTTTTGGGTTATATACGATGTTTCAATCCCACTTTTTCATGTACCAACATGGCAGCCATGGGGACGGTCAGCAGGCTCATGGTTGCCACTGAAATCCATAAGCAGCACTTTCACTTAGTGAAGGGGGGTGGAAGGCAACATCCCATGGGCATCCAAAATGGTGAACCTCTGGGACATCGCACCTTAACTACCACGGTCAGGGATTTACTGCAGCATCTAAGGGGTTAACAGCAGCAACCAGAGCTGCTCTAATAGCGGCTTTTACAGACAAATACCGGCAGTATAACACAGCTGGAATCTGCAGGTATATTGCGGGTGGAGTTGCAGAGTCCACTCCACACACTCGCACCCAACATGCACTATACATGTAGGGCAGATAGGGGTTAAACAACAGAGGACACGTTCCTTTTAAGCACTTAAGAATTTATTTATTTTTTACTTTGCAGATAGTATACTGGCATATGCTTTGTACTTAAAAGGAATGTCTGCATTAGTTAATGTCTTTTTGTTAGAAGGGCCCCAATATGCTGACTAAAGGATGATCTGTTGCTGGCAATCTCAGCGATAAGCCATTTGTTGAAAAATCTGGCAACAAGCATTTAATTCTCCTGCACTGCCACCAAAGGAAACAGGAGGTACTGCACAGTATCCAGTGAAATCAATAAACTGACTATGTAATGAATGAAGTCCTGGGACCTTCAAAGTGGGAATGACTCCATGTAACTGCTCTCTAGTCTGCATAAAATGGGTTCAGGTTTACAACGGAGAATCCCCACTATTAACCTGTATAGTGCCCCAAGTATGTGCAAGTGGTTTCTAAACCAGACAACCTCATTAAGTCTCATAACACCTTTGTTAATAAACAGGTATTCTCAAGTTACTAAGTTGCTTTAATTAGTTAAACAGCATGAAAATACACAAGTTTGCAACTGACTTGCTTTTTCTATCTGATGTCATTCTCCTGCAATGAGAGCTTTTATCTTACATAGTGTAAAGATCATTTCCATGGAGTTCAGCCACTAGTAGACCTTGGTAGAGAGTGTGCAGTAGTCACATTCCAGGAGAAAAGTTAACTCCTAACATACCGTTATCTCTGTCCAGCCCATTCATTTCTATACATCAGTTAGCTGCTCCCTGCCTTCTCCCTTTAGGCTTTTGACGAGATGCTCTTATCCATCCTGAGCAGCTCAAGAGATCACTTATGAAAACTCCTTTTAGGCATCAAACATTTCCTTTGTTCAAATAGAAAGAATCTAGATCTACATATTTTAGAATGTGTATGAACTACATGTCTGAAATAAAAATAAATTATTCTAAATAATATATATATATATATATATGTGTGTGTATGTATGTATGTATGTATATATGTATATACAGTACAGACCAAAAGTTTGGACACACCTCATTTAAAGATTTTTCTGTATTTTCATGACTATGAAAATTGTACATTAACACTGAAGGCATCAAAACTATGAATTAACACAGGTGGAATTATATACTTAACACAAAAAATTGGGGAAACAACAAGTTCAGGTGGCCACACACAATAACTGAAAGTTGATTGCTGGTTCGGCCGTCCACTACCTCTCCCAACTCTCATACACGAGAAGGTTTGGCTTGGTTAAATGTTCATGTGTTTTCAAAGTGGAGAACTGTGAAAATCACTGCCAAACGGCTCTGACAGCAGCTTATCACCTGAATAACAAAAGGGTCGGGCATTAAGGGTCAGGCAGTTTGAATTTTACCTCCTCTGACCTCATCTGTCAGGGAAGAGTCTGGATGTCCCCTTAGACTATTAGCTTAGTCTATTGTGTATGGAGGCTTAAAGGGGTTTTCCATTACTCAGACAACTCCTTCTCAATCCATATGTGTGTCCCCCAGTAAAATAATAACACCTATTCTCCCCTCCAGTGCCAGCACTATTCCAGCGGTGTCTGCACTGGCTCTCCTGGGGATTGCGTGTGTCATGGGTGTGTCAGAAGTGACAGACAGTCATCCTGCAGTTGGTTGCAGGAGATCTCTTCATTTGGCCTTACAGACAACTTCTTAGAATATGTATCTCTAGGACACAGCGGCTAGCTTCCTTCTAGCTAATTAACACCCTGGCCTGGATGTATAAATACCTGTTGTGAGCCAGAGGGAGGTGCCGGCGATATTCATTACCCCTTGTGAAGGCTTGAGCAAGAGCAGTACTTCTTCCTCTCCGGTGCTAGAGAACGTGTGCGCATTTGTCTGCAGTTGACTAAAGCTAAGCGATTTTCCCTTGTTTGTCCCCCCTTGTTGTCTTTAGTGTTCAGTGGGGATCAACTAGTGCTCATCCTTTCTGTTCCCTAGCCTGAGCCTAATGGCAGGGAAAGACAGGCCGAGGTACACGTGCGGCGATTGGTGAAGAACCAATAAAGGGACATTAGTGGAGACAGGGTGACACTAGATCAGCCTAGGAGTTCTCCACTCCCCACTTTCCCTAGTCTGGGTTCCCTTTGCCTTTTCCCTTTGTGTTGCACTTAGTCTTTCCCACACCTTGCGTGACAGCATGACATTATATCTCATGATTCCTAGGGGCAATCAGCGCTGACTTTACTCTCCCCACCTTTGGCCAACTTGCATACATCCAGAGGAAGTGAGAGCTGTTGCTGCTCTTACTTCCTCCGGATGTACAGGTATGCGCTATAACTGGAGGCAGGAAGAGTGAAGCCAGCGCTGATTGGCAGCAGGGATCACTTGACATAACAATGTCACGTGATCCCAAGGAGAGCCAATGCTGACACGGCTGAAACACTGGAGGGGAGTATAGGTGTTATTATTTTACTGAGGGCAAAAATATATTTATGGAAAAGATGTCCGAGTAGTAGAAAACCCCTTTAAGTGTTGGCTACTACTTTCATGGATGTGGACAGAAAGCTCTTTCTGAGTTCATTAAGTAGTTCAATCTGACAAAGGTTTCCAATAGAGTTGGTGCGAGTCAATTTGCAGGACCCAGTCCATCAGCCACATCCATAATCTGTGACCGCTGCATCGGAGCCCTGAGAACCACCTCCTACATCCCGGCATCCACAGCTGTTCTACTGATTAGCCGGCCTGATGCAATGTCACATATGCATCATGCTGTAACCATAAAGATGCCGCTAATCAGAAGAGAAGCAGGGAATCTTGGAAGGTAGAAGGCAGGTCTTGAGGCTCCTGTCCAGCATCCAAAGATTACTGACGTGGCCGATGGACCGAGTGCTGCGAAACGAATCGCACCAACTATAGATTTCAAATAAAACAACAATGTCTAAATGGCTAACCAATATTGCATTAAAGGATCTATCTACTTTATTTCTCCCCAAAACTGTGCCTCTCTTGTCCATGGGGTGTGTCTGGTATTGCAACTCAGCGCCCCATTGATTTGGTTAGGGATAAGCTACAATATCAGGCAGCGCTCATGGGTAGTGTGAAATGTGTATGGAGTGTGGTCTGTATCTATGCTATTCTCTTTGTTTGAATTTTTTTTATATACATTTGTAGGTAACTCAAATGGATCATAAACTCAATCTCATAACCGATATGATTCACCACCTGATAGCAAACCAACAAAGCGGTCAGTCTACCAACAGAACACCGCACCGGAGCAACTCTCTGAACGACGGGAGCAACCTCTCCAGTACTCTGCCTACCTACCAACAGTTACAGTGCCAAGACGAGACCAAGATAATGCATCTTGATGAACAAACACAAACTAGTTCTTCTACTGTCCTCAATGCAGATATTCATTATTTTAATGAATGCATTTATAAGCAGAAAGTAAAATGAATGATGAAATTAGACTGAGTATGGAGTAAGTGTGTAACACTGTAAAGGACGTCTTGTCTATTCTCTGTAGATCCTATCAGGGTTCATTGAAGGTTTCTTAGAGGAAGGGACATGGAACATATGTGTATTGCTCCATGTAGAAACATGCAAGAAAGCATCTGATACATTGATGAATCCTTTCTCAGAAAGATTGTAGCTCATCGGCCTGTGGGATCGTAAATCGCTACGGGTCGTGCTGTAAAACTGGCAATACAACTGAACAATTACCCTGATTTTTTTTACTGTATTAAAATACACTGTTTACATTGATTTTCAATTTTTGGGGGGAGAAAAATAGAAATAAATATTGTACTGTAGAAAATTACACTTCTTTTTTTTTACAATGTATTTTTGGTAAAAATGGTATTAAAGAGTTAATTTTTCTTTATGATTTCTGACACAATTTTTTTTTCTGGAATATTTTTTGACATCTGATCAAATGTATTGTATTTTCTCAAAAATGTTGATATTTGCACATTGATTGGTTTAAAGCAGTGATGGCGAATCTTTTAGAGACCGAATGCCCAAACTGCAATCCAAAACCCACTTATTTATCGGCAAGTGCCAACACTGCAATTTATCCTAAATATTGAGGTTTTACTGATACAAACAACTGATACAAAGAGCAGGCGAGGGCAGCATAGAGCAGCCACAGACAGGAGCAGGGGTAAGAGACTGCAGAAATAAAGAATGTGCTCACCCACATCCTGGTATATATGCTGGCCCTCCCCTCAATCCTGGTATATATGCTGGCCCTCCCCTCAATCCTGGTATATATGCTGGCCCTTCCCTCAATCCTGGTATATATGCTCCCCCCCTCTCAATCCTGGTATATATGCTCCCCCCCTCTCAATCCTGGTATATATGCTGGCCCTCTCCTCAATCCTGGTATATATGCTGGCCCTCCCCTCAATCGTGGTATATATGCCCCCCCCCCCTCAATCCTGGTATATATGCTGGTCCTCCCCTCAATCCTGGTATATATGCTGGTCCTCCCCTCAATCCTGGTATATATGCTGGCCCTCCCCTCAATCCTGGTATATATGCTGGCCCTCCCCTCAATCCTGGTATATATGCTGGTCCTCCCCTCAATCCTGGTATAGATGCTGGCCCTGCCCTTAATCCTGGTATATATGCTGGCCCTGCCCTCAATCCTGGTATATATGCTGGCCCTCCCCTCAATCCTGGTATATATGCTGCCCTCCCCTCAATCCTGGTATATATGCTGGCCCTCCCCTCAATCCTGGTATATATGCTGGCCCTCCCCTCAATCCTGGTATATATGCTGGTCCCCCCCTCAATCCTGGTATATATGCTGGCCCTCTCCTCAATCCTGGTATATATGCTGCCCTCCCCTCAATCCTGGTATATATGCTGGCCCTCCCCTCAATCCTGGTATATATGCTGGTACTCCCCTCAATCCTGGTATATATGCTGGCCCTGCCCTTAATCCTGGTATATATGCTGGCCCTGCCCTCAATCCTGGTATATATGCTGGCCCCCCCCTCAATCCTGGTATATATGCTGCCCTCCCCTCAATCCTGGTATATATGCTGGCCCTGCCCTTAATCCTGGTATATATGCTGGCCCTGCCCTTAATCCTGGTATATATGCTGGCCCTGCCCTTAATCCTGGTATATTTGCTGGCCCTGCCCTCAATCCTGGTATATATGCTGGCCCTCCCCTCAATCCTGGTATATATGCTGCCCTCCCCTCAATCCTGGTATATATGCTGGCCCTCCCCTCAATCCTGGTATATATGCTGGCCCTGCCCTTAATCCTGGTACATATGCTGGCCCTGCCCTCAATCCTGGTATATATGCTGGCCCTCCCCTCAATCCTGGTATATATGCTGGCCCTCCCCTCAATCCTGGTATATATGCTGGCCCTCCCCTCAATCCTGGTATATATGCTGGCCCTCCCTTCAATCCTGGCATATATGCTGCCCTCCCTTCAATCCTGGTATATATGCTGGCCCTCCCCTCAATCCTGGTATATATGCTGGCCCTCCCCTCAATCCTGGTATATATGCTGGCCCTCCCCCCAATCCTGCTATATATGCTGGCCCTCCCCTCAATCCTGGTATATATGCTGGCCCTCCCCTCAATCCTGGTATATATGCTGGCCCTCCCCTCAATCCTGGTATATATGCTGGCCCTCCCCTCAATCTTGGTATATATGCTGGCCCTCCCCTCAATCCTGGTATATATGCTGGCCCTCCCCTCAATCCTGGTATATATGCTGGCCCTCCCCTCCATCCTGGTATATATGCTGGCCCTCCCCTCACTCCTGGTATATATGCTGGCCCTCCCCTCAATCCTGGTATATATGCTAGCCCAACCTCTCAATCCTGGTATATATGCTGGCCCTCCCCTCAATCCTGGTATATGTGCTGGCCCTCCCCTCAATCCTGGTATATATGCTCCCCCCCTCAATCCTGGTATATATGCTGGCCCTCCCCTCAATCCTGGTATATATGCTGGCCCTCCCTTCAATCGTGGTATATATGCTGGCCTTCCCCTCAATCCTGGTATATATATGCTGGCCCTCCCCTCACTCCTGGTATATATGCTGGCCCTCCCCTCAATCCTGGTATATATGCTGGCCCTCCCCTCAATCCTGGTATATATGCTGCCCTCCCCTCAATCCTGGTATATATGCTGGCCCTCCCCTCAATCCTGGTATAAATGCTGGCCCTCCCCTCAATCCTGGTATATATGCTGGCCCTGCCCTTAATCCTGGTATATATGCTGGCCCTGCCCTTAATCCTGGTATATATGCTGGCCCTGCCCTTAATCCTGGTATATTTGCTGGCCCTGCCCTCAATCCTGGTATATATGCTGGCCCTCCCCTCAATCCTGGTATATATGCTGCCCTCCCCTCAATCCTGGTATATATGCTGGCCCTCCCCTCAATCCTGGTATATATGCTGGCCCTGCCCTTAATCCTGGTACATATGCTGGCCCTGCCCTCAATCCTGGTATATATGCTGGCCCTCCCCTCAATCCTGGTATATATGCTGGCCCTCCCCTCAATCCTGGTATATATGCTGGCCCTCCCCTCAATCCTGGTATATATGCTGGCCCTCCCTTCAATCCTGGCATATATGCTGCCCTCCCTTCAATCCTGGTATATATGCTGGCCCTCCCCTCAATCCTGGTATATATGCTGGCCCTCCCCTCAATCCTGGTATATATGCTGGCCCTCCCCCCAATCCTGCTATATATGCTGGCCCTCCCCTCAATCCTGGTATATATGCTGGCCCTCCCCTCAATCCTGGTATATATGCTGGCCCTCCCCTCAATCCTGGTATATATGCTGGCCCTCCCCTCAATCTTGGTATATATGCTGGCCCTCCCCTCAATCCTGGTATATATGCTGGCCCTCCCCTCAATCCTGGTATATATGCTGGCCCTCCCCTCCATCCTGGTATATATGCTGGCCCTCCCCTCACTCCTGGTATATATGCTGGCCCTCCCCTCAATCCTGGTATATATGCTAGCCCAACCTCTCAATCCTGGTATATATGCTGGCCCTCCCCTCAATCCTGGTATATATGCTGGCCCTCCCCTCAATCCTGGTATATATGCTCCCCCCCTCAATCCTGGTATATATGCTGGCCCTCCCCTCAATCCTGGTATATATGCTGGCCCTCCCTTCAATCGTGGTATATATGCTGGCCTTCCCCTCAATCCTGGTATATATATGCTGGCCCTCCCCTCACTCCTGGTATATATGCTGGCCCTCCCCTCAATCCTGGTATATATGCTGGCCCTCCCCTCAATCCTGGTATATATGCTGCCCTCCCCTCAATCCTGGTATATATGCTGGCCCTCCCCTCAATCCTGGTATAAATGCTGGCCCTCCCCTCAATCCTGGTATATATGCTGCCCTCCCCTCAATCCTGGTATATATGCTGGCCCTCCCCTCAATCCTGGTATAAATGCTGGCCCTCCCCTCAATCCTGGTATGTATGCTGGCCCTCCCCTCAATCCTGGTATATATGCTGGCCCTCCCCTCAATCCTGGTATACATGCTCCCTCTCCCCCCCCAGTCACTGTGCATCACATATTAAAAAAAAAAAAAACACATAATAAACCCTCCTCCTCACCTTCCTTCTTCTCCCGCGCAGCGTCCTCTCCTGTAGTCGGCACATCTAGCTGAAGTGTATTGCAGCGCACGTACTAGCCAGGCCCGTGCGCGCTGCAGTACACGCTGCCGGCCTCCGCCTCTGATTGGCCAGCCGACGTCATGCTGGCCTCTGATTGGCCGGCAGCCGCTTCTGATTGTCCGGAAGCCGTTAGCCTGTGATTGGCCGGCCAACGTCATGCTGGTCTCTGATAGGCCAGACGCCGCAGGACTCTGATTTTCCGGCCGAATTCATGTTGTCCTCTGATTGGACGGCAGCCGCTGGCCTCTGTTGGCTGGCCAACGTCATGCTGGCCTCTGATTGGCCGTCAGCCGCTGGCCTCTGATTGGCCGGCGACGTCATGCTGGCCTCTGATTGGCCGGAAACTGCTGGTCTCTGAATGGCCGGCCGATGTCATGCTGGTCTCTGATTGGCCGGCAGCCGCTTCTGATTGTCCGGAAGCCGCTAGCCTCTGATTGTCCAGCCGAATTCATGCTGGCCCCTGATTGGACGGCAGCCGCTGGCCTCTGTTGGCCAGCCGACGTCATGTTGGCCTCTGATTGGCCGTCAGCCGCTGGCCTCTGATTGGCCGGCAGCGTGTATTGCAGCGCTCGGGCCTGGCTAGTTCGTGCGCTGCAATACACTTCAGCTCGATGTGTTTCCGTCCGAGAGAGATCGCACATCTAGCTGCAGTAGCGGAGCTGGTGCCGGCACTCGGCGGCTCAGAGTTCTCCCCGCCGGCCCGATCCAGTAGCGCTAGTGCTGCGGCCATGGTGCCCCCCAGGAGGGCTCTGCTGCCCCCTCTGCACGCTGCCATAGGTTCCCAGCACTGGTGTAAAGCATTTCTTCTTTTACAGCTGACGACCCAAAATTGGTGATTTTCTGAAAAAAAAAAAAAAAATGGCCAGTCTGCATTATATATGGTGGAAGTGAGAATGTATCATCTGGATAAGGGGGTGGTCTTCACAGAGGGGTCTATGGAGAGATGTCACTTTATAAGGAGCACATAGCATGGAATACCGGGGGAAGCCTTCTGGCTCCTTATGTTGCTCCAGTCCGGAATGCTCCACTATGGTCCATCCTTCTATAGTTCTTCTCTTACACTTTCTGCTGGTCGCTATATGGACGTATTCGCTCTATGCTGACAGGCGCTCCCTTAGTATAGCCCATGTAATGCACGGCACCACAATGTTGTAGGTTCTGACTACTGTGTAAAAAAACACCCACCCAGAGACCGGCCATAATCTTATAGTCTGGGTGTGATTACGCTGTAGGCATAGCTACACTTTTGTTGTGGAGATTTTGGTCATTTTATTTACCTTTTTGCATTTACCCGAATGAGGCTTGTGAGAAATCCTTAAATATGCTGCAGATTTCTCCTGTATGATGCTGACCAATCATAAGCAAGCAGCAACACTCAAAGAAAAGAAGAACACGCCCCCACCATAGCTCAAAGCGGGTTTCTTAGGGTATAAAGCTACGTTCTCACAATGAGTTTTTAGTGAGTTTTTACGCTGCATATTTTAGAAATAATGCAAGTAACCTATCTTAATGGGTGCAGAAATTCTACAACATCAAAAACTCACCAAAAGCTCAACGTGGGAACCTAGCCTAAGATGTATAATGATGGAGAGTCCTGATCTCCTGGTCTAACCTTCTGCATGATTAGAAAGCAGAGATAACAGCTCTAAGACAAGGAAGGAGCCGCACAGCTGAGTTTCTCTGTGTCACATTACAAACCCTTTTATTGACTCTCCTGATTATGGAGTGTGCCAGTATCACACTTATGACTTCTGTGCTCAAGCAACTTGTATTCTTTCTGCAGTGATATTAGGCTGTTATTACACCTCACACAGGAGCAGTGTGTTCTGGGTTACTTCTATGGTGAAATGTAATGACAGTCTGCTCTAATCTCACTGCAGAATGACTACAAGTTGAGCACAACGGATCTAAGTGTGATACTGACTCTGTGCTCTCATTTCTGGACAGGCAGTGTGGGATAGGCGCAGTACAGCAGAGGTGAGAGTACCATAAGAGGAGGAGAGCTGTTAGAAAGGTTTGTAATGTTGCACAACTAAACTCTCTTGTGATGCCCCTTCACCCACAGAGACCTTAACTGAAAGGTATTAGTCAGTTGTGTGCTCTAATCATGCAGGAGGTTAGCCCAGGAGACCAGGTCTGTATCCTTACATCTCAGACACTGAGAAATCTGCTCTAAGCTATGGTGGGGATGTGATCATCTTTCTTTTCAGTGTTGTCGTCTGCTTATAATTGGTCAGCATCATGCAGGGAGAAGAATTTCGCACCCCTAGTGAAAACTCTGATAACATCTACTTGGACTTAATTTTTTTTAACTCATTAGGCGCCAAATACTTTGCTAATATCTCCACAAATGAAAGATAAAATAGAAAAAAAAACATGAAAAATTTGGTGACAGGTCCTCTTTAGGATAAGACAACCCCTTTAAATGTAAGAATTGAATTTTAGTCGAAAAAATGTATGCAACAAAAATGCCACATGTGATTTGATCCAAAAACATGCTGCATTTCAGGATGAGAGAAGCAAGTATTTGCAAAAAAAAGTTAAAAGGGGTGTTCACTGTTATGATATTGATCACTTATACTTAGGATGGACCACCAAGATCAGGTTGGTAGAGTTCCAACACTCTGCCACCCCATTGATTCCATGCTGGAGCTGGTAACAGCTGATTGGTGGTGTTAGGATTTGGACACCTATCAATCTGATACTACTGACTTATATTGATGCCTTCTCCTAATTGATAAGTGGTAGCATACCCCTTTAAAACAATACGTAGTTTTTATTTAGTTGTAAGATGAAAGTGACTCTGCACATTAAGGCGTGTCATGGTCTGTGCACAAAATGATTCTAAGATTAGTTGCTGGCCTCTTGACCCGAACTTAAGAGCTTAAGGCCATGTTCATACATTCAGTAATTTGGTCAGTATTTTACCTCAGTATTAGGAAGCCAAAACCAGGAGTGGAACAATTAGAGGAAAAGTATAATAGAAACACGTCACTGATGAAACTTACTGAACGTGTGAAGGTGCCTAATAGAGACGCTGTGGAGAAGGACAGGAGCGCACACAAAATAGGGCAATAGCGTCTGATAAGGGGTCGGGATAATTGATGGCAGCGCTCACCTAGAGGTGTTGTGTGCAGTCACCACAGCTATAATGGTGTAGAAAGCCGCTGCTGCCCTGTGGCTGGAGGAAAGGTTCTTCAAGAGGTGGAATGGCAAAAATGGAAGCTGGCACATTTAGGTGGGCTGTGCTGCGGGAGTGAAGAGCTTGTTTTTTTTATACCTTGAGAAAGGCCCTGGTCCATTGCAGAAACGCATTGATATTAATAAAAAACGTTTGGGAATCCCAAGGCTCTTCATTCCCACAGTGCAGCCCACCTAAACGTGCCAGCTTCCATTTCTGCCAATGTGGCCTAATAGACGTATATGAGGCTGTCAAAGTTCGGGGCAGGAGACTCGCAAACAGCTTGTGCATCACGATCTATGACACACAGATGTGTGAATACGCCATTAGTCTCATATAAGATTACCTGCATCAAGTTTCAAAGGAGCAATTGTAACCCTCTTTCAATTATTTAAAGGGATTTTCCCACAAACAAAATTCATTTTAATCAATAGATCTTGGAATAATAATAAGTTCCACAATTGGATGTGTTTAAATAAAATGTTCCTGTGCTGAGATAATCTTAGAAATATGCCCCTGCTGTGTACTGTGTAATGTCTGACCATACAGGAACATGGTCTGAACATACCTCATCTCCTGGACGGGGAGGATGCAAGAGAGTATACAGACATTACAGCCGGGGATCACAGCCGATTCTTTATGTGAGGTAAAACAAGTTTTTAAACAGGCAGGGAAATGTTTTACCTTACAGAATCAGCTGCCATCCTGTGGTGTCCTGTCTGTATACTCTTTTGCTTCCTCCCATGGCCAGCTGTGTTCATGGGAGGTCCATTATGCATTCATTTGCTTTTCATGGCAAAAAAGGTGCAGCATGCAGCGCTATTCCTTACCATCCAAACAATGCAGACCTCGAAGACCACTCAGCGGCTTGCATCAATGGGATCCAGGGGTGCCATATGGCAATGGATCCGCAGGGATCCAGCATTGAATTTTATTTCCCCTAATAGCTGACTTAATGATGCCCCTTCTAACACATCAGATGACTGTATGATGCCAAGAATACAAATAAAGTAAAGAGCATAATTGCTGTCCAGACACTGAACAAGCAGGCTATGCAGTAAAATTAAGAATGATCAATGGAGATATGGAAGAGAATAAGGTATAACTCAGGGCCAGTGCAAGACAAGCAATTCTATCTAGTAACAAAGTTGCTCAATTTATTATGTAGATTATAAATGGATGTAATATAAAATTGTTTTGCGGATGAATCGCTGCTCTGAGTGTTAGATTTTCAAAGCGGTAAAAGGGTTTATCTGCCTGTAATGATATTTACCTGGGGACATCCACCTATTGGAGACAGGCCATTAAAACTGGCCAAACTTTCTCCTTACTTTCTTGGCCACTGTGGGTCTTTTTGGACTGCAAATGGTTGATAAGTGTTGGTAAGAGTTTTTGAAGTATATATGTCATAAGTGTCTATGGCTGGAGAACCCCTTTAAAGAAAAACATTGGTCAACAATTTTAGGAATTGTAAGGAAGGTTAGAAGATGTTTGGCTACGGTCACAGTCTGGTGGTTTCACATTTTATATAATTTAGGCTTTGCATGTGTTAGTTCACTATATCGCACCTCTGATCTCTCTATTGGACCATGTAAAACATAAAAAACCTATTGACAGGAGAAAGGATCTGCAGGATCGGTGATGGTAGTTACTGGGAACCCCACCAATCACTAGAGTGGGGATCCCTATCCTCTCTTATGGAGGAAATAGTATGGAGCCGTTGCCAGGCATGCGCACTGCCACACTCCATTCAGTGTCTATGGGACTGATGGGGACAGCCGAGAACATCAGCAGCCGCGTATGTGTATATATATATATATATATATATATATATATATATATACATACATACACACCAAAAGTTTGGACACACCTTCTCATTTAAAGATTTTTCTGTATTTTCATGACTATGAAAATTGTACATTCACACTGAAGGCATCAAAACTATGAATTAACACATGTGGAATAATATACTTAACAAAAAAGTGTGAAACAACTGAAATTATGTCTTATATTATAGGTTTTTCAAAGTAACCACCTTTTGCTTTGATGACTGCTTTGCATACTCTTGGCATTCTCTTGATGAGCTTCAAGAGGTAGTCACCGGAAATGGTTTTCACTTCACAGGTGTGCCCTGTCAGGTTTAATAAGTGGGATTTCTTGCCTTATAAATGGGGTTGGGACCATCAGTTGTGTTGTGCAGAAGTCTGGTGGATACATAGCTGATAGTCCTACTGAATAGGCTGTTAGAATTTGTATTATGGCAAGAAAAAAGCAGCTAAGTAAAGAAAAACGAGTGGCCATCATTACTTTAAGAAATGAAGGTCAGTCAGTCCGAAAAATTGGGAAAACTTTGAAAGTGTCCCCAAGTGCAGTTGCAAAAACCATCAAGTGCTACAAAGAAACTGGCTCACATGAGGACCGCCCCAGGAAAGGAAGACCAAGAGTCACCTCTGCTTCTGAGGATAAGTTTATCCGAGTCACCAGCCCCAGAAATCACAGGTTAACATCAACTCAGATTAGAGACCAGGTCAATGCCACACAGAGTTCTAGCAGCAGACACATCTCTTCAACAACTGTTAAGAGGAGACTTTGTGCAGCAGGCCTTCATGGTAAAATAGCTGCTAGGAAACCACTGCTAAGGACAGGCAACAAGCAGAAGAAACTTGTTTGGGCTAAAGAACACAAGGAATGGACATTAGACCAGTGGAAATCTGTGCTTTGGTCTGATGAGTCGAAATTTGAGATCTTTGGTTCCAACCACCGTGTCATTAACTTGTTAATAACCTGCAGTCTATAATGAGCCGTGTTAATAATATGATCCCACCAATAGTGACTCTGTATGGCCAATTTGACAATAAACTGTGTTGGTATTGTACTTTTTATTTTTCATCACTAGATGGCAGTGCAGCAGTGTAAATGTGTGAGAGAATGGGATGATGGCGCCATTACTGATCATTATGTAAAATCAGGAGCTGACCTTCTTTATTGGTAAATCACGATGTAATTCAGGTTAATGATTCTTATGATTTTGCTAATAAAAACACTATTGCATTGTACACGTGTCGTTGTGTGATTGATCTAGATCCCAGCAGCCTCAATTGTCCGCTATTATTGAGAAGTCTTGGCTGCTAGATATGGCAGTGTCATCAATCTCAAGAAGCCTTTTATTCTCACATACATGATAGAATCCAATAGTAAACATCAGCATATCCCTTCCAGGAGCGGAACGACATCGGTCACAGAGGGTGCGACCGGGCCCGTGCAGGAGGGGGGTCGGCCGCCACCAGCACCTATTTCAGTTAGAGGTGCATGCAAGGACACACATTCAGCTGAAATGTATTGAGACGCAGAGACCATCTGTGTCCCTGCACCGCAATACACCCTGCCAGCCAATCAGAGGCCGGCTGTTGACGTTGGTGTGCCAGTCGCAGGCGGCACATGACCGTGACGTCATGCACCATGCCAGCAAGACGAAGTTAGATGCCAGTTCCTTCAAGTGCTATAGAAGAATATGCTGCGAGTTGTGGGAGTGGAGGAAGGGAAGAAGAATAATTTATTTATTTTTAAATGTATTGGAGAAGAACAGCAAACATTATTAATGGAAGGGGCACAGGATGGGGGACATTATACCAGGAAGGGTACAATAAGAAAGCACAGCAACACACTGCAAGGGCCAATACATATGGAGACACTGAGAACATAAGAGCTAAACTGCATTATTGCTAAATAAAATGTACTTACAAAAAATGAAGGCTCTTAGCGCACAAATTGACCAATTCATGTATGCCCATCAACCACGACAAGGTAGCCTCCGCATGATGGTTAACTAACCTCTTAAACATGCCGCTCTTGGGCTATAAGGCTACAATATAAATGGGCAAACATGCCTCTCTTGGGATAGAAACCTACAAATTTAAGTGGGCAGGTAGAAACCAACACTAATTAAAAGCACCCTTGGGCTGATGGGTGCTTATACCAGGAAGGGTCCCAGGATGGAGTGCATTATACCAGGAAGGGTCCCAGGATGGAGTGCATTATACCAGGAAGGGTCCCAGGATGGAGTGCATTATACCAAGAAGGGTCCCAGGATGGGGAACATTATACCAGGAAAGGGCTCAGGATGAGGGACATTATACCAGGAATGTGCTCAGAATTGGGTACATTATACCAGGATGATGCCCAGGATGGAGTGCATTATACCAGGAAAGGGCTCAGGATGAGGGACATTATACCAGGAATGTGCTCAGGATGGGGGACATTATACCAGGAATGTGCTCAGAATGGGGTACAATATACCAGGAATGTGCTCAGAATGGGGTACATTATACCAGGATGATGCCCAGGATGGAGTGCATTATACCAGGAAAGGGCTCAGGATGAGGGACATTATACCAGGAATGTGCTCAGGATGGGGGACATTATACCAGGAATGTGCTCAGAATGGGGTACAATATACCAGGAATGTGCTCAGAATGGGGTACATTATACCAGGATGATGCCCAGGATGTAGTGCATTATACCAGGAAGGTGCTCAGGATGTAGTGTATTATACCAGGAAGGTGCTCAGGATGGGGAACATACAGTTATATGAAAAAGTTTGGGGAACCCCTATTAATCTTAAGCTTAATGTTTTCTTAAAATTGGTGTTTTTGCAACAGCTATTTCAGTTTGATATATGTAATAACTGTTGGACACAGTAATGTTTCTGCCTTGAAATGAGGTTTATTGTACTAACAGAAAATGTGCAATCTGCATTCAAACAAAATTTGACAGGTGCATAAGTATGGGCACCTCACCAGAAAAGTGACATTAATATTTAGTAGATCCTCCTTTTGCAAAAATAACAGCCTCTAGTCGCTTCCTGTAGCTTTTAATGAGTTCCTGGATCCTGGATGAAGGTATTTTTGACCATTCCTCTTTACAAAACATTTCCAGTTCAGTTAAGTTTGATGGTCGCCGAGCATGGACAGCCCTCTTCAAATGATCCCACAGATGTTCAATGATATTCAGGTCTGGGGACTGGGATGGCCATTCCAGAACATTGTAATTGTTCCTCTGCATGAATGCCTGAGTGGATTTGGAGCGGTGTTTAGGATCATTGTCTTGCTGAAAGATCCATCCCCTGCGTAACTTCAACTTTATCACTGATTCTTGAACATTATTGTCAAGAATCTGCTGATACTGAGTGGAATCCATGCGTCCCTCAACTTTAACAAGATTCCCGGTGCCGGCATTGGCCACACAGCCCCAAAGCAAGATGGAACCTCCACCAAATTTTACTGTGGGTAGCAAGTGTTTTTCTTGGAATGCTGTGTTTTTTTGCCGCCATGCATAACGCCTTTTTGTATGACCAAACAACTCAATCTTGGTTTCCTCAGTCCACAAGACCTTCTTCCAAAAAGAAATTGGCTTCTCCAAATGTGCTTTTGCATGCCTCAGCTGACTCTGTTTGTGGCGTGCTTGCAGAAACGGCTTCTTTCACATCACTCTCCCATACAGCTTCTCCTTGTGCAAAGTGCGTTGTATAGTTGACCGATGCACAGTGTCACCATCTGCAGCAAGTTGATGCTGCAGCTCTCTGGAGGTGGTCTGAGGATTGTCCTTGACTGATCTAACCATTCTTCTTCTCTGCCTTTCTGGCCTGCCACTTCTGGCCTTAACAAGAACTGTCCCTGTGTTCTTCCATTTCCTTACTATGTTCCTCACAGTGGAAACTGACAGGTTAAATCTCTGAGACAGCTTTTTGTATCCTTCCCCTGAACAACTATGTTGAATAATCTTTGTTTTCAGATCATTTGACAGTGGTTTTGAGGAGCCCATGATGCCACTCTTCAGAGGAGATTCAAACAGGAGAACAACTTGCAAGTGGCCACTTTAAGTAGCTTTTCTCATGATTTTATACACCTGGCTATGAAGTTCAAAGCTCAATGAGGTTACAAAACCAAAAAAAGTGCTTTAGTAAGTCAGTAAAAAGTAGGTAGGAGTATTTAAAACAAGAAAATGATAAGGGTCCCATACTTATGCACCTGTCAAATTTTGTTTGAATGCAGATTGCACATTTTCTGTTGGTACAATAAACCTCATTTCAAGGCAGAAACATTACTGTGTCCAACAGTTATTACATATATCAAACTGAAATAGCTGTTGCAAAAACACCAATTTTAAGAAAACATTAAGCTTAAGATTAATAGGGGTGCCCAAACTTTTTCATATAACTGTAATACCAGGAAAGGGCACAGAATAGAGCACATTATACAAGGAAGAGGCCCAAGATGTACAGTTGAAACCAGAAGTTTACATACACTATATAAAAAGACACATATGCATGTTTTTCTCAATATCTGACATGAAATCAGAATAAACCTTTCCCGTTTTTTTAAATGCCTTAATACATTCTCTCTCTCCTTATTCTGGCATTTGGCAGATATTAAAAATTATGGTAATCCTAATTGACCTAAAACGGGAAAGGGCATCAGCGTTCCCATGTAACTTCCCAGGCCTATGCTCTACGTGAAAGTTGAAGTCCTGAAGAGCTAGGAACCATCTAGTTACCCTGGCATTGTTACCCCTCTTTTCCCTCAACCATCTCAACGGGGCATGGTCTGACAACGGGCACAGGACAGTGTACGGAACTATGCTTTAAACCTGCAGGAGGCGCTGAGGGCCATCAAACAGGTAGACCCTGACAGTGTGCGTGATGAAAACAGACTGTTAACTGAGCAGTTTATTGAGGGTTTACTGTCCAGCGCCCACCGAACCCAGCTGCGCATAGTGGCTCTGCAAAACCCTGACTTAGACTTTGCTAAGTTTAAGGACAGGGCCATCCGGGTGCTACGAGAACCAGCACCAGGTGGCGCTACAGCTCACCGCCGCCCAGATATCACCTACCACCAGGAGGTGGCACCCTTTTCCCCGAAGCCTGTAGGAGCTGATGCGCAAACTCTGGACAGTGCCCCGTCAACAGACCTGCACCATCAGGTCCAAGAGCTAACTAAAAGTGTAGCAGCACTAACCAAAACTGTACAGTCCTTGCAGGTGTATCCCAAAGGAAAGATCCAGCTGGCTTCCAGTCCGGAGGACATCCCGTGGCGCCAACAGAAGAGGATTCCACCATCCAGAGGGAGGAACAGCGATCGCTACGACCAGGACGGACAACCCATCTGCCGCCGCTGCAATCAGCCAGGACATTATGCAAGGTACTGTCATTTAAACGAGCAAAACCTGGGGCAGAGGGCCAACCCCCAGGCATAAGACCACCAGGCCCATCAAGCTGGCGAGACAAATATGTGGGAGGACGACCGGTCCTACCTGTCGTGCTGGACGGCTTTCCAATGAGCGCGTTGCTGTACACTGGATCCCAAGTGACCACCATCCCCTACATTCTTTTCAAACGGTACTGGACTGACTCTGATATTACCCGCCATCCAGATGAACATTTGAGTATTTATGCCAGCAATGGTCAACCAGTACCTCAGGTGGGGTTCAAAGAAGTGACCATAAAGTTGGCAAAGTGGAACTGCCAGCACAAGGACTGATTATTGTCGACATTGATCGCTGAGAAAGTCATCCCATGATAACCTTGGGCACTAATGTCATTGAAAATTGTCTTGCAGAGATAATTGTCTTGTTACAGCAGGTTGCGGAGACCGCCAGATCCAGCCAGCAGCCGGTTCTACAAAGAGAGATCAGAGCCCTGATGAAAAGACAACAGGTAGAACTGTCTGGTGATGAAATTGGCAGTGTCAGGATGAGTGACCCATTTCCTATTGCCATGCCCCCAAGAAGTGAAATTATGATATGGTGCCGGGCAGCTATTGGTCTAAGGGGTAGAGATTACCAGGCCATGGTAGAGCCCGTCTACTCTGACAGTAGGCCCACCATTTTGACAGCCCAGAGGGTGGTTGATGTCCGCCATGGGAGGGTACCCGTCCGCATCCTAAACATTGGGGAGAGAGAAGTCCATTTGCCCCGGTATGCCACTCTAGCCAAACAGTTCACTGTCAACCAGAATTCTATAAAGACAGTGGAACACTTGTCTCCATCCCAACAGGCAGAGGATAACGGCTCCAAGGAACAAATGGAGGACTGGTGCCAGAAGCTGCATGTGGGCACTGACTCCACCTCTCCACACCGAAAACAAGGAGTGTACCGGGTGGTACTGGAATACGAAAGGGTCTTCAGTAAACATCCACTTGACTTCGGGCAGGTAAAAGGGGTTCAACACCATATCCCCACGGGAGACCATCCATCCATTAAAGAAAGGTACTGGCCTGTACCCCCTGCACACTACCAAAATGCCAAAGGGATGTTGCGAGAAATGAAGGAGGCTGGGGTAATAAGAGACAGTTGTAGCCCCTGGGCAGCTCCATTAGTTCTTGTAAAGAAAAAGGATGGCACTATGAGAATGTGTGTAGACTACAGTAAAATCAACCGCATAATACACAAAGATGCATACCCGTTACCCAGAATAGAGGAATCACTAGCTGCATTAAAGTCTGCTAACTATTTCTCCACTTTGGATCTTACTAGTGGGTATTGGCAGGTTCCTGTAGCAGAGGCGGATAAGGAAAAGACCGCATTCACCTCCCTGATGGGCCTCAGCGAGTTCAACTGCATGCCATTCTGGCTCTGCAACGCCCCAGGAACCTTCCAGCGGTTGATGGAGTGCTGTCTGGGACATAAGAATTTCGAGACAGTCCTGCTGTACCTGGATGACGTCATTGTATACTCCCAGACGTATGAGGACCATCTGAAGCACCTGGCGGAAGTGTTTGACTCCCTGGCTGGCTTTGGTCTAAAGGTGAAGCCCTCAAAATGTCATCTGCTGAAGCCCAAGGTACAGTACCTGAGGCACGGGGTGAGCGCTGACGGTGTAGCTCCAGATCCCGATAAAATCACAGTAATCAAGGACTGGCCAAGACCCTCCACCGTAATTGAAGTGCGGCAGTTCCTCGGGTTGGTAGGCTACTACCGAAGATTTATTCCAGGCCTCACCAAGATGGCGGCACCCATGCTGGACCTCCTGATAGGCCAGTCCAGGAAGGCCAAAAACCAGAAGCCGCCATTCAAATGGGACAAGCTGGAAGATGAGTCCTTCCACCAGCTGAAAATGGCCCTCACGGGGGACGAGATCCTGGCTTACCCTGATTATGGCCAGCCCTTCATCCTCCACACGGACGCGGGCAACGTGGGACTGGGAGCGGTGCTGTCCCAGATCCAGCAGGGCAGAGAACGGGTAATCGCTTATGCCAGCAGGAAGCTCCGGCCCACAGAAAGGAACCCTGAAAATTACAGCTCCTTCAAGCTAGAGTTCCTCGCAGTGGTATGGGCAGTGACAAAGCGCTTTAAACATTACCTCGCCTCTTCAAGTTCACTGTATTCACAGACAAAAACATTCTGACACGCCTGGACACTGCGAAACTTGGTGCCCTGGAGCAGAGATGGATGGCCCGACTCTCCAATTATGAGTTCACCATCAAGTACCGGGCTGGGCGCAAGAATGCCAATGCAGATGTACTGTCCAGGATGCCTAACTTGCCAGATGGGGGAGAAGACCCAGAAGAACTGGAAGAGATAGAAATCCCCGCTTTCCACCGTCATGGGATAACTCAGTGCTCCCACTGTGTGAAAGACAGGTACTCTTCCACCAAATAGGCCACGTTCAATCCCTTGCCCCACCAAGGCTGGGCAGAAACACAAGACAGTGACCCGGCCGTCCACCTAGTCAAAGAGTTGCTGACACGAGCTGACTCATACCCTGACCCAGATGCTCCAGAGGAGACCAAACAGCTGTGGAAAGAGAAGAGTAAGCTGTTCATCTATGAAGGGAAGCTGTGTCGAAGAACTGTCAACTCCCGGACGCATGAGCTGGTCTGGTAGGTGGTAATCCCGAGGCGGGACGCGTCTATGGTCTTGGAAGCGTACCACGATGGAGCAGGACACTTCGGATGGAAAAAGCTGGAAGTCCTGCTGCGTGAACGGTTCTATTGGGTCGGCATGAGAGGAGCAATGGAGAGGTGGTGTCGAGACTGCGGACCGTGCAACCTGAGAAGGAAAGACCGTGACAGCCAGAGGGCTCCCCTGCAGCCCATTATCACCAAGCAGCCGCTCAAACTGGTAGCCCTAGACCATGTGAAGCTGTCCCCAAGCAGGTCAGGCTATGTCTACGCTCTCACCATCGTAGACCACTACTCCCGGTTTCTGGTAGTAGTGCCAGTCAAGGACCAAACAGCTCAGACAGCAGCCAGAGCTTTCCAACAGCACTTCTGCCACCCGCATGGTTACCCAGAACGTGTGCTAACTGACCAAGGTCCGGCCTTCGAAGCGGAGGTATTCCAGGAGTTCTGCAACCTATACGGCAAGAAGATCAGGACAACGCCTTATCACCCCCAGACCAACAGGATGTGTGAAAAGATGAACCAGGTGGTGATAGACCTACTGAAGACATTTCCCCTGGAGGAACGCAGTCTGTGGCCAGAAAAGTTGCCAGACCTAGTGGACCTCTACAATCATATCCCAGTGAATTCCACCAACTGCACACCAGCTTACCTGATGAGAGCGAGACCTGGTAAGCTGCCCATCGATCTGGATATGGGAGTTCTGACACCAGAGGACGCCTCACCAGACACAGATTGGGACACTGAGCGGCAACAGCAATACCGCAAGGTACAGGAAAGTGTTGAAAGAAGTCTGTTCCAAGCAAGAGAAAGGCAAGAGAGGACTTACAATCAACATGCACCTGTTGCCCCCTTGTCACCTGGAGAGCAATTCCTAAAGAGGAAGAGGCGACTCCACAAGTTGGATGACCAGTGGGAAAAAGAGCCGTACACCATTCTACCATCAAGTCATGATAACACCAAGGTGTGCCTCATAAGTAAGGACGGAGGTGAGACAACAGCAACAGTTTCCAGAGACCACCTGAAGAAATGTCCCGAGCAGCTACAGCACGCCGAAGAAGGCCAAGATATCCCTCAACCCGCAGAGGAAGTGGAAGAATTGGTCAGCACGGTACTCGGAGAATTTCCCCGGTCATGGACACAAGTGAATAATGCCATTGTTGTGCCTGTCCTTACATTTCTCCAACCAGCCCCTCAAGCACCTACAGAAGTCTCAGTAGAGTTGGAAGAACCATTGGCCCCGGAGACAGAAGATTCCTCATCAGCAGACCAGGAGAATCTACCCTCTGCTAGTAGCGAGCCTGTCGTACCCACAGTAAGCCAAAGGATCCGTAGGCTGCCCAACCTACCAGTGACACCTCAAAATACCAGTAGTGCAGGTCAAACAGTGCCCACCACACCAGGGGTAGGGAAAGGGGACCAGAGTGGAACACAGACAGACAGTGTGTTACGCAGGTCCACCAGAATCACCAGAGGTCAAATTCCTGCTCGTTGGAAAATTTAAATGTAACTATAACTATAACTGTAATGTTGAATTGTTTTGTGTGTGTAATGAATATGTTTTTCCAGTTACCCTACAGGGTCCAAAAAGACTTTCTGGTTATGGACAATGAATAACCAAAAACTCTGCCTGTAAATAGTTGCACCTGTAAAGTGCCCCTTTTGTGCCAGACCACAGAACAAAAACCCGTGGAGGTGGCTGAAGATGTGGTCCAACTCCGGATCATCAATGCCCTGTAGCCACCCTAGGGCCTACGTTGAGGGTTTGGGACGGGTCCCTCAGATTGCACCTTGTTTCAGTGAAATGGACACCTGGTTGCGGATGATACCGTGACCTTTAAAGACTCTAATGGTTGTAAATATGTTAATGTATTGTTACTTGTTGTATTTTTGCAAAATATGTTCAGTCCCGGAGTACTGAAATTTACTAGGGTGGAATGTGGCACCCCAGAGGGTCTGGTTGCCACAGTGGTAGTAATACCATGTCTGGGAGCAAAACAGGAAATTCCTGGTCAGGGAACACACTACAAGCAACACCTCCTGCTCCAGACCAGAAAAGGGGAGGATCCTGCCCTATATAACTGGATCTGGAGGCGGGGTTAGTCAGTCTAGTGAGAGTCTAGTTCAGTGTCAGGAGTCAGTTAGGACTAAGGAGCAAGGAGCTGAGGACTGGAGCTGTGCAGAGCTCGTCCTGGCCAGTGGATACAGAAGACCTGACACCGGAGTCCGAGGCTGTGAGGATTGTATATCCAGCAGCAGAAACCGCAAGGCAGGAGATTGCAGGTCTCCTGGCTCACAGAAGCCCGGAGGCTCAGCCACACGAAAGGACCAGTACCGCCACAGAGGAGCAAGGAATACACGGGATCCGAGTCGCCAGCCATACGGGTGAGCAGCACGTTACACTCAGGGACGTGGGCTACAACACGACTATAAGCGGGATAGCCAAAAGAGTACAGTCGGAACGGCAGGCCTACAACTCCACCTGGCCAGGGGATTCTAGGATTGCTCCCAGACTGACCAGGCCCTCATCCCTAGCAAGTACTCCCGTTGGGGCCTATATAATTACCACCAGTAAAGACCCTAGGACTGCACTGCAAAGACTCCGTGTTATTATTACTGATCCAGGCACTATTACCACCATCATCCATACACGCTGCCCTGAAGCTACACTCTTCCTGTGAGGAGTTACACTACCTTGCTGCGCATACCACCAGCTTCAGCGGACTGCCCTGCAGCGGCAGTTACCAATAACCGCAATCCACAGGTGGCATAGTCAGACTATCAATAACTGAGACACATAGACTACCCTGGTTTGACCGCCCTGGGTCACGGACCGGGTCGCTGCCACAGTGACTACCACCCCCAGCATCTACAGGCCCGGCTCCGGGTCTCCCCACGGCCCAGGGGGCGCGTCATTTATGTCACTTAATTGTGTGCCAGGCAGTGGAGCTGCTGAGGCCAAGCAGACATGCTGCACAGATCGGAGCAGTGGGGGAACGGGGAGAGGTGAGTATTGTATTTATTTTTTTACATCATTGAGAACATGGTGGTCACAAGGCTGGAGGGCTATGGGGGGTGCATTATAGTATATGTACTCTATGGGGCAGCATTATACTCTATGGGGGCTGCATTGTACTGTATTGAGGACTATGGGGAGTGCATTGTACTATATGAGGGCTGCATTATACAGTATTGAGAACTATGGAGAGTACATTATACTCTATGGAGGATTATGGGGCACATTATACTATATGGAGGACTATGGGGCATATTGTACTTAAGGAGCACAATGCTGCCTATTCATCGAGTGATTGGATTGTTTATGCCAAAACAAAGCTCATTGTTCTCAGCAGCACATCGCCCAGTGAAAACTGCAGATGTACTGCTAATAAAATGATACTGTAGGGCAGGGGTCTCAAACACGCGGCCCGCGGGCCGCATGTGGCCCCTGAGGCTGCTTTATGCGGCCCGCAGGCACAGACCCCTTGATGATCCCGACCTGGTCCAGGAGGAGCCGCCGACAGCAGCGCTGAATTGCCACACAGAGACTGTTTCCCAGCACTGCATTTCCAATGCCAGCCGCTGGCCAATCAGAGGCCAGCAGCTGATATCTGCGTGTCGGCGCAGCGAGTATGATGTCATTGCCATATGCAGATGTCAGCTGCTGGCCTCTGATTGGCCGGCGGCTGACATTGAAAATGCTGTGCTGGGAGACAGTCTCTGTGCGGCAATGCAGCGCTGCTGTCGGCGGCTCCTCCTGGACCAGGTCGGGATCGTCAAGGGGTCGGACTCTGTGGTGCCTGCGGGCCACATCTGCAGGAAGGCCGCCGAGGGAACGGAGGACAGGTGAGAATCATCTTTTTTTTTTTTCTATTTTATATGTGTGAAGAACAGCACAGGGGGCACAGAGCCACAACATGGGGACCGGGATGGGGCACAGAGCCACAAGAGGGGACCTGGGTGGGGCACATAGCCACAAGAGGGGACCTGGATGGGGCACATAGCCACAGGATGGGGACCTGGATGGGGCACATAGCCTCAAGATGTGGACCTGGATGGGGCACATAATGGGGACCTGGATGGGGCACAGAGCCACAAGATGGGGACCAGAGCCACAAGATGGGGACCAGAGCCACAAGATGGGGACCTGGATGGGGAACATTGCCACAGGATGGGGACCTGGATGGGGCACATAGCCCCAAGATGGGGACCTGGATGAGGCACATTAGTACAAGATGGGCGCCAGGATGGGGAACGTTGCCACAGGATGGGGACCTGGATGGGGCACATAGCCACAAGATGGGGACCTGGATGGGGCACAGAGCCACAAGATGGGGACCTGGATGGGGCACAGAGCCACAAGATGGGGACCAGAGCCACAAGATGGGGACCTGGATGGGGAACATTGCCACAGGATGTGGACCTGGATGGGGCACATAGGCCTAAGATGGGGACCTGGATGAGGCACATTAGTACAAGATGGGCGCCAGGATGGGGAACGTTGCCACAGGATGGGGACCTGGATGGGGCACATAGCCACAGGATGGGGACCTGGATGGGGCACATAGCCCCAAGATGGGGACCTGGATGAGGCACATTAGTACAAGATGGGCGCCAGGATGGGGAACGTTGCCACAGGATGGGGACCTGGATGGGGCACATAGCCACAAGATGGGGACCTGGATGGGGCACAGAGCCACAAGATGGGGACCTGGATGGGGCACAGAGCCACAAGATGGGGACCAGAGCCACAAGATGGGGACCAGAGCCACAAGATGGGGACCTGGATGGGGAACATTGCCACAGGATGGGGACCTGGATGGGGCACATAGCCCCAAGATGGGGACCTGGATGAGGCACATTAGTACAAGATGGGCGCCAGGATGGGGAACGTTGCCACAGGATGGGGACCTGGATGGGGCACATAGCCACAGGATGGGGACCTGGATGGGGACCTGGATGGGGCACATTAGTACAAGATGGGGACTTGGATGGGGAACATTACTACAAGATGTTTTCCATTATTACTATATGATGCTAATTGTAAGACAATATTACTGTATGTGGCCAATTGGGGGAAATAAAATTGTAAAAAAATAAAAAATAAAATAAAGCATGAAAAAATATTGGGCACTAAAAATGCTGTTTTATATGTAAACTAAAGTAAACACAAAAAAGTGCACGTTTATTATCGCCACATCCGTAACGACCCAAGCCATAAAAAAATAAACACGGCAAAAATGTTCAAAAGGTGTATACAAAAAAAATGGTATCACTAAAAATGTCACATTGAACAAAGAATGCGGCCCCCCAAATTCAAATTTTTTCCATGTGCGGCCCATATACCCAGCCGAGTTTGAGACCCCTGCAGTAGGGGGACAGATTGATCTACTAGTGACTGTTCTGTCCCCATCATTCTTCCTCAGCCGGTGTAAAGAAGCCGGGAAACAAGCGTCGAATGACTTCAATATTGTCGATCGCGGACGTTTAATGGCCTGAACTCAGCGCATGTAAATACAACCAAAATATTTCTGTGTGATGGTGCAATATGTTAGCATTTGGGGCCCCACTATCTCTAAAACAGGCCCTGAGTACAACCAAAGCTAGTCCATACATAGCCCATTCAAAAAGTGTGAAAATATATGTATATGTGGCACCCCAGGGGGTCTGGTTACTACAGTGGAAATACCATATCTGAGAGCGAGCATGGGTTTTCCTGGTCAGGAGCACATTTGCATGCAACGCTTCCTGCCCCAGTCCAGGGAGGGGAGGAACCTGCCATTTATAAACTGGAACTGGGGCAGGGTTAGTTAGTTAGTTCCAGAGAGAGGGACAGAGCAGCAAGGAGCCCTGTAGGAGACAGGAGCTGAGAGCCAGGGACTGGAACAGCAGAGCTCGTCCTGGCAGAAGACGCAGAGAACCGGACACCGGAGTCCGAGGCTGTGAGGATATTCACATCCAGCAGCAGAAACCACCTGGCAGGGGATTTCAGGTCCTCTAGCCGTAGAAAGTCCGGAGGCTCAGTCACACGCAAGGGACCGGCACCGCCATCGAGGAGCGGAAGAAACCAAAGGCCCCAAGTCACCAGCCATACTGGTGAGCACCACACGGTACACTCAGGGACGTGGGCTACTACACGACTACAGCAAGGTAGCCAGGAAGAGTGCAGTCAGACGGGAAGGCCTACACCTCCAACTGGCCAGGGGGATTCTTGTTCGCTCACAGACTGACCAGGCCTCTAATGTTAGCCAGTACTCCCAGCAGGGTCTCCTTCATCACCAACAGTAAAGACCCTGAACTACACTGCACGGACTTTGAGTCATTTCTGCTGCACCTATGCACCACAACCCTCACCATCTACACACGCTGCCCTGAGGCTATACTCCTCCCGTGGGGAGTTATACTACCCCCTGCTGCGCACACAACATCAGCCTCAGCGGTCTGCCCCGCAGCGGCGGTTCTCAGTGACCGCAATCCACGGGTGGCGTAGTCGGACATTTCAACATTAAAAACCAAGTAAACAGATCCACCACTGGTTTGACCACCCTGAGCCACGGTACCGGCTCGCCGCCATGGAGACTACAACCCCTGACATCACACAGAAACCCGGCTCTGGGTATTCCCACACACACGGCCCAGGGGGCGCATCAACTTTGGCGTAGTCGGCAGGATCTCGTGCCCGCAACCACCGGGTACTGCGTGCCTGAAGAAAGACTGTGATACTTACCGTGGTGAAGTTTCCCGCCATCCGCAGATGTTTTCCCGCCATCCGCAGCCATTTTCCCGCTATTGGGCGCCATTTTTGGGACGCCGCGTGGGAAGAAGAGGGGCGTGGACGCCAAAAGCGCGAAAGAGCTGAAGCCCCGCCTTACGTCCTGACACTGCGCAAGGTCCTGGAAGGAGCCCAGCGGACGCCGACGTCACCAACGCGCGACGCAAGGTCCTCGACCCCGACGATCGCCTGCGGAGCCGCGGCCTATGAGAAGAAGCAATGGAAGGTAGGCCACGGTTAACTAGGGGGGAGGAAGACACCAGGAATGGAGGGAGCTCCCACCGCCAGCGCGGCTGCTGCCGCAGTGATGCCGTTCACGATGCCGTATATCCCTGGAGCGTCATGGTTACCCCAGTACTCAGGGGAGTCGCATACCCTGAGCAACTTTAAAGAAAGACTGTATAGCCTATTCAAAGTATACCCCCCTGTCCGAGGAACATAAAGTGAGCATCCTGATAGGTCAGTTAATTGGAGCAGCCCAAAGAGAAGTGAAGTCCTGGTCAGCCAGGGAAAAGGGGACTGTAAAGGAAATACTGGCCCGTCTAAAGGACACTTTTGATACCCGCACCTCAGCAGAGATCAAGCTAAAATTTTATGGATGCAAACAGCGGGCACAAGACAGTATACGGGACTATGCTATGAATTTGCAGGAGGCCCTGAGAGCCATTAAGTAGGCAGACCCTGACAGCGTGCGCAATGAGGATAAGCTGTTGACTGAACAGTTCATTGAGGGTCTACTGTCCAGCGCCCACCGAACCCAGTTGCGTGTAATGGCCTTGCAGAACCTTGATTTGGACTTTGCGCTGTAACCCACAGGCGCCCTGCTATCACCTATCACCAGGAGGCGGCGCCCTTGCCTGCAGAGCCTGTGGGAGCTGATGCACAGGCTTTGGACAAAGCCCCGGCTGTAGACCTGCACCATTAGGTCCAAGAACTGACCAAAAGCGTTGCCGCGCTAACCAGAACTGTGCAGTCTTTACAGGTGTCTTCCCCAGGAAAGATCCAGCTGGCTTCCAGTCCGGAGGATGTCCCTTGGAGCCAACGGAGGAGGATCCCATCGTCCAGAGGAAGGCCCAGCGACCGCTATGACCAGGACTGACAACCCATCTGCCGCCACTGCAACCAACCAGGACATATGGCAAGGTACTGTCATTTAAATGGGCCCGACCTGGGGCAGAGGGCCGACCCCCAGGCATAAGATCATCAGGCCCATCGAGCTGGCATGATAAGTACATAGGGGGATGACCGGTCTTGCCTGTGGTGCTGGATGGCATTCCTATGAGTGCACTACTGGACACCGGGTCACAGGTAACCACCATCCCCTATGTGCTCTTTAAGCGGTACTGGAATGACTCAGATATTACCCGCTACCCAGATGACGATTTGAGCATCATCGCAAGCCATGGTCAGCCCGTGCCGCAGGTGGGATTCAAGGAGGTGACCATAAAGATTGGTAAAGTTGAACTGCCAGCGCAAGGACTGATTATTGTGGACATTGACCGTCGTGAAAGCCACCCTAAGATAACCTTGGGTACTAATGTTATTGAAAATTGTCTTGCAGAGATAATTCTCATATTACAGCAGGTTGCGGTGAACGCCAGCTCCAGCCAGTAGCGTGTCCCACAAAAAGAGATCAGAGCCCTGATGAAAAGGCAGCAGGTAGAACTGTCTGGTGGTGAGATTGGTAGTGTAAGGATGAGTGACCTGTTCCCTATCGCCATGCCCCCAAAGAGTGAGATGATGATCTGGTGCCGGACTGCAATCGGGTTAAGAGGAAGGGACTACCAAGCCATGGTAGAACCCGTCTACTCAGACAGTAGGCCCACCATTTTGACGGCACGGGGGGTGGTCGATGTATGCCATGGGAGGGTACCCATCCGCATCCTAAACATTGGGGAAAGAGAAGTATACTTGCCCCGGTATGCCACTCTAGCCAAATTGTTCACCGTTAACCAAAACTCCATAAAGGCCGTGAAACCCTTGCCTCCATCTCAACTAGAGGAGGGTAACGGCTCCAAGAAACGAATGGAGGACTGGTGTCAGAAGCTGCATGTGGGCACCGACTCCACTCCCTCACACCAAAAACAGGGAATCTACCGGGTGGTGCAGGAGTACGAAAGAGTCTTTAGCAAACACCCGCTAGACTTTGGGCAAGTAAAGGGGGGTAGAACACCACATCCCCACAGGAGACCATCCACCCATAAAGGAAAGATACCGACCTGTACCCCCTGCACACTATCAGAATGCCAAGGGGATGTTGCGAGACATGAAGGAGGCTGGACTAATCAGGGACAGCTGTAGCCCCTGGGCAGCTCCACTAGTTCTTGTGAAAAAGAAAGATGGCACCATGAGAATTTGTGTAGATTACAGAAAGGTCAACCGTATCACACACAAAGATGCGTACCCGTTACCTAGGATAGAGGAATCTTTAGCTGCATTAAAGTCTGCTAACTTCTTCTCCACTTTGGATCTTACTAGCGGGTACTGGCAGGTTCTTGTAGCAGAGGCAGACAAGGAGAAGACCGCGTTCACCACCCCGATGGTTCTCAGCGAATTCAACTGTATGCCGTTCGGGCTCTGCAACGCACCAGGAACCTTCCAGCGGTTGATGGAGTGCTGCCTGGGGCACAGGAATTTCGAGACGGTCCTGCTATACCTGGACGATGTCATCGTGTATTCCAAAACATATGAGGACCATCTGAAACACCTGGCAGAGGTGTTTGACGCCCTGGCAGGCTACGGCCTAAAGGTGAAACCCTCCATGTGTCATCTACTGAAACCAAAAGTACAGTACCTGGGACACGTGGTGAGTGCTGACGGAGTAGCTCCAGACCCTGATAAAATTACAGTGATTAAGGACTGGCCAAGACCCTCCAGCATAAAGGAAGTGCGGCAGTTCCTCGGGTTGGTAGGCTACTACCGAAGATTCATCCCCGGGTTCACCAAAATGGCAGCCCCTATGCAAAACCTCTTGTTGGGTCAGTCAAAGACCAAGAATCAGAAGCCACCCTTCAAATGGGACAAGCTGGAGGATGAGTCTTTCCGCCAGCTGAAGATGGCCCTCACGGGGGATGAGGTCCTGGCTTACCCTGATTACGGCCAGCCTTTCATCCTCCACACGGACACGAGCAACATCGGGCTAGGGGCGGTGCTGTCCCAGATCCAACAGGGCAGAGAACGGGTAATCGCTTATGCCAGCAGGAAACTCCGGCCAACAGAGAGAAACCCCGAAAATTATAGCTCCTTCAAGCTAGAGTTCCTGGCAGTGGTGTGGGCAGTTACAGAACGCTTTAAACATTACCTTGCCTCTTCCAAGTTCACCGTGTACACCGACAACAACCCGTTGACACACCTGGATACTGCGTAACTTGGTGCCCTGGAGCAGAGATGGATGGCCCGCCTATCCAACTATGAATTTACCATCAAATACCAGGCGGGACGCACAAATGCCAATGCAGACACCCTGTCCAGGATGCCGAACTTGCCGGACGGAGGGGAAGATCCAGAAGAACTGGAAGAGATTGAACTCCCTGCGTTCCACCGTCACGAGATTACCCAGTGTTCCCACTGTGTAAGGGACAAGCACTCTGTTCAATCCCTTACCCCACTACAGCTGGGCGGAGACGCAAGACAGTGACCCAGCCGTCCGCCTGGTAAAAGAGATGCTGACACAGGCTGATGCCCGCCTTGACCCAGACGCTCCGGAAGAGACCAAACAGCTGTGGAAGGAGAAGAGTAAACTGTTTCTCAACAAGGGGAAGCTGTGCTGGAGAATTGTTAACTCCCAGACACATGAGCTGACCTGGCAGGTAGGGGTCCCGAGACGAGACGCGGCTATGGTCCTGGAGGCATACCACGACGGAGCAGGGCACTTTGGATGGAAGAAGTTGGAGTTCCTGTTGCGTGAACGGTTCTTCTGGGTAGGCATGAGAGGGGCCATTGAGAGATGGTGCAGAGACTGCAGCCCGTGCAACCTGAGAAGAAAGGACCGTGCCAGCCAGAAGACTCCCCTGCAGCCCATCATCACCAAGCAGCCACTAGAACTGGTAGCCCTGGACCATGTGAAGCTGGCTCCAAGTAGGTCCGGGTACGTCTACGCCCTCACCATCGTAGACCACTACTCCCAGTTCCTGGTGGTGGTCCCTGTCAAGGACTTAACAGCTCAGACAGCAGCTAGAGCCTTCCAGCAGCACTTCTGCCATCCACACGGGTATCCGGAGCAAGTGTTGACTGACCAAGGTCCAGCCTTCGAAGCGGAGGTCTTCCAGGAGTTCTGCAACCTCTCTGGCTGCAAGAAGATAAGGACAATGCCCTATCACCCCCAAACCAACGAATTGTGCGAGAAGATGAACCAGGTGGTGATAGACTTGCTGAAAATGTTGCCCCTGGAAGAACGCAGTCTGTGGCCTGAAAAACTGCCTGATCTGGTGGACTTGTATAACCACATCCCAGTAAATTCCACCAACTGCACCCCGGCTTACCTAATGAGAGCAAGACCTGGTAAGCTGCCTATTGACCTGGATATGGGAGTTCTGAGACCCGAGGACACCTCGCCAGAGGCAGACTGGGATACAGAATGGCAGCAGCAGTACCGGAAAGTGCAGGAGAGTGTTGAGAGAAGTTTGTCTCAAGCAAGAGAAAGGCAAGAGAGGACTTACAACCAGCATGCTCCCTCTGTTCCCCTGGCACCTGGAGAGCAGGTCTTGAAGAGGAAGAGGCGGCTCCATAAGTTGGATGACCAGTGGGAGAAAGACCCGTACACAGTACTGCCCTCAAGTCATGAAAACCCGAAAGTATGTGTTATCAGTAAGGATGGAGGAGAGAACACAGCCACTGTCTCTAGACCCCACCTGAAGAAGTGTCCCGAGCAGCTGCAAAGCACTGAATAAGACTAAGATAGCCCTCAACCCGCAGAGGAAAGGGAAGAAATGGTCAGTACAGTACTCGGAGAATTTCCCCGGTACTGGACACAAATTAACAACGCTATTGTGGTACCCGTCCTTACCTTTCTCCAGCCAGCCCCTCAAGGGCCTACAGAAGAGCAAGTAGTGTTGGAAGAGCAACTGGCCCCGGAGGCAGAGGATTCCATACCAGCAGCCCAGGAGAATCAACCCTCTGCTAGTAGTGAGCCTGCCGTGCCCGTGGTAAGCCAAAGAGTACGCAGAAAGCTGCCCAACCGACCCTAACATCTCCAAACACCTGTACTGCAGACACTAGCGAGCCCACTACATAAGGGGTGGAAACAGGGGACCCAGAAAGAACACCACCAGATAGTGTGTTACGTAGGTCCACAAGGAGCACTAGAGGTCAGAAGCCAGCTCGCTGGAGAATCTAGGAGAAATGATATATACCTGTATATTGCAAATGTTGTAATGTTTTATGTTTGTTACCTGAATACTGATTATGTTTCTCAAGTTACCCGACAGGGTCTATGGACGGACAGGTTATGGACAATGAATAACCGGAACTGTACTTTGTAAATAGTTGCACCTGTTAAGTGCCCCTTTTGTGCCAGACCACAGAACAAAAACCCGTGGAGGTGGCTGAAGACGTGGTCCAACACCGGATCATCGATGCCCTGTAGCCACCCCAGGGCCTACGTGGAGGGTTTGGGACGGGTCCCTCAAAATGCATCTTGGGTGACATGGACACCTGGTTACGGAAGCGCCGTGACCTATCAAGACTGAACTCCTTGTACATATATTGTTGTGTTATTGTTTATACCCTGTTATGTGTGTTTTCAAAAAAAAAAAGGTGTTTAGTCCCGGAGTACTAAAGTTTACTAGGGGGGAATGTGGCACCCCAGGGGGTCTGGTTGCCACAGTGGTAGAAATACCATGTCTGAGAGCGATCATGGGTTTTCCTGGTCAGGAGCACATTTGCATGCAACGCCTCCTGCCCCAGTCCAGGGAGGGGAGGAACCTGCCCTTTATAAACTGGATCTGGGGCGAGGTTAGTTAGTTAGTTCCAGAGAGAGGGATAGAGCAGCAAGGAGCCCTGTAGGAGACTGGAGCTGAGAGCCAGGGACTGGAGCAGCAGAGCTCGTCCTGGCAGAAGACGCAGAGAACCTGACACCGGAGTCCGAGGCTGTGAGGATATTCACATCCAGCAGCAGTAACCACCTGGCAGGGGATTTCAGGTCCTCTGGCCGTAGAAAGCCCGGAGGCTCAGTCACACGCAAGGGACCGGCACCGCCATCGAGGAGCGGAAGGAACCAAAGGCCGCAAGTCACCAGCCATACGGGTGAGCACCACACGGTACACTCAGGGATGTGGGCTACTACACGACTACAGCAAGGTAGCCAGGAAGAGTGCAGTCAGACGGGAAGGCCTACACCTCCACCTGGCCAGGGGGATTCTTGTTCGCTCACAGACTGACCAGACCTCTAATGTTAGCCAGTACTCCCAGCAGGGTCTCCTTCATCACCAACAGTAAAGACCCTGAACTGCACTGCACCGACTTTGAGTCATTTCTGCTGCGCCTATGCACCACAACCCTCACCATCTACACATGCTGCCCTGAGGCTATACTCCTCCCGTGGGGAGTTATACTACCCCCTGCTGCGCACACAATATCAGCCTCAGCGGTCTGCCCCGCAGCGGCGGTTCTCAGTGACCGCAATCCACGGGTGGCGTAGTCGGACATTTCAACATTAAAAACCAAGTAAACAGATCCGCCACTGGTTTGACCACCCTGAGCCACGGGACCGGGTCGCCGCCACGGAGACTACAACCCCTGACATCACACAGAGACCCGGCTCCGGGTATTCCCACACACACGGCCCAGGGGGCGCGTCATATATAAAGGCATATACGACTAGTAATGCTAACTGTAGAATACCATGCTACAAACATAACAAATGCTAATAAATGTACAGAAAAAGTAATGGATGATGCATCAAGCTCATGTGTAGAAATGAAGCCTACCTAGTGATGTCCGGAGCCTCTCCATAGACTTCAATAGGCAGCTTCTATTGTATTCCTCACTGAGTTATCAGTCTGTCTTGTCTTTAGCTTGATGGATTTTACCTATTCTTCAGAGGACGCTACATTCAGAAATCCTTGTCTATTTCTATATCCTTGTAAAACAGAACCTTTTTCTCCCATGTGTCTCCGCATTGTCTCCATTTTATATCCGTGTTGTATAGATATATTTTTTCCTCATACATTTGTAAAAACTGAAGCAGGTAGACTGTCTGAACTTTTATTTATCCATTGACTATTAATGGATCTATTAAAAATGGATGAAACACTGATGGAGCACTAAAGGAAAAGAAAAGTCTTCAGTGCTTCATCCGTTGTACATGGATTTCCTTAGACTTTAATGGCTGAGTCTGATCTGCAAAATGAATGAGAATAGAACCTGCTCTGAGTCTCACGGATTAGACACACGGAACTGTTATTAAAAAACAAACGGCACATGGACTAGTGCAATAAATGTCATGCCACGTTCACACATTCAGTATTTGGTCAGTATTTTACATCAGTATGTGTAAGGCAAAACCAGGAGTGGGTGATAACTGCAGAAATGGTGACGTGTTTCTATTATACTTTTCCTCTGATTGTTCCTCACCTGGTTTGGGCTTAGAAATACTGAGGTAAAATACTGACTAAATATTGAACGTGTGAATATGGCCTGAAAGTGGTGGTCTGATATTTCATTAAATTAACCTGGTGTCTACAGCTCTGACTAGTGATGTACAGGTGAATGAATCTCACTTTGCATTCCTATGAGAGTCACATTAAGGCTCATTATATCGAGAAATTGTCTTCCACATCGCGTATAAGATCCTGTAGGATTCTGAGAGTCAGAAGTAACGTGGGACGACCGAAAGACCAGAATGGAGTGGACAGCTCCCCAACAAAGCGATTGATAAAACTGATTTCCCCTATGAGCAAAGGAGCATTGCTTTAATCACATTTTTATTTTTTCTCTTCTGCACAAAAAAGCCTTTAAATTTGACAAGTCAATGATTTCCATTGTACTGACTGCAATAGTGTATGGCACTATTCCTGCAAGAGGATCCAAACTGAACCACCAGTGCAGGCCCGGGACAAGGGGTAGGCACCCGCCTAGGACGCTACCTCTCTGAGGTGGGAGCAGTTTAAGAAAAAAAATTGTCATTATTGAACGCCTGCAGTCAACTGGCACCTTCCTCCTGCCGCAAACATTCAGCATGCTGACAGCCGGTACACAGGAACAAAGGTGAGCGGAGTCAGTGGGTCACTAACACCGCTCAACGCCTGCGCCCCTGTTCTCATTCCCTCTCTGCATTGAAATGCATTTGTGTCTTTAAGACAATGTGAACGCTGCCCCCAGGACAGGAGCAGAGGAGCTGTAATCAGGTCGATGTTCTGGCGGTAATTCCCGTAATACGCAGGGTATGGACAGTCTGCCCCCTGTTAGAGGATGGCGCCACACAGGAATACGGCAGTAGAACAACCATCGGTTTTGTTACAAGCTGCATCTATTGTATCTCATTAATTGAAACCAAACGGCCCCCATTATAATTAATCTATATTAGTTTCCATGACTATTCTTGGGTCTGACATTGTAAAGGAAGTGGTCATCAGAGCTTGTTACCTGATGGATCAGACGAGGAAGTTAGAGGTCCAGTTACCATAGTTTCTCACCTATTCCTTTTCTTGGGGGGGAAGCCATTTGCGTCATCTGCCTAAGGCAGCAAAATACCTTATCATGATATTAATAAAAATACCAAAAAGCATGTCAGTAATATAACCAAAAGCAACATAGATGTTTTATATATTTATTTTTATGCATAAAAGTTGTTAATATTATGCAAATATATAAAAAGAAAGTGTGTAGATATAGTCACTTTCTGTGGAAAGGAGCAGATGATGATGATTCCGCTCCTCAGGCCTCGGCTTACACTTCTGCCGCTTTTGGACATCCAGGTCTGGATCACACATGAGAGAGGAGAAGAGCAGGAATGTGTGACTTGTGATCTGTATAATTGGAGTTTTCCTGGATTCCTTCAGCATCGTGATTAGCCATATGGCCTTCTGTCTGACCATGGTCAGGAACGTGAAGGAGCAGCCGCTTCCTTCTGTCTGACCATGGCCTGGTAGAGGAAGGAGCAGCCGCTTCCTTCTGTCTGACCATGGCCTGGTAGAGGAAGGAGCAGCCGCTTCCTTCTGTCTGACCATGGCCTGGTAGATGAAGGAGCAGCCGCTTCCTTCTTTCTGCACAAGACCAAGTAGGAGAAGGAGCAGCCGCCTCCTTTGTCTGTACATGGCCAAGTAGGAGAAGGAGCAGCCGCTTCCTTCTGTCTGACCATGGCCTGGTAGAGGAAGGAGCAGCCGCTTCCTTCTGTCTGTACATGGCCAAGTAGGAGAAGGAGCAGCCGCTTCCTTCTTTATGTCCATATCTTGTAGTCGTCTCCTTACCACCACATTGTAGATGAGTCGTCCAGATGGTGACATAACAAGTATGGCTGAAAGAAATCCTTCAATTTCAGCCCTTAATTACTTGCTATGTTGATCCAGAGGAAGGCGAAAAATAACCCTGAGGACTCGTTGTTGGATCATCCTCATATCAAGGGAAAAAATTCCTTCCTGACCCCAAATATGGCGATCGGAATAAATCCCTGGATGTGTGGTCTCAAATCTACTTGGATGTTATGTGGTGGAAGCTCGGTAGGTTTGTCACAGTCCGGTAAATAAGAAAGTCCAGTGTAATTGTCTCATCCGATTAATGTAAATCTTCATTCCTGGATGTTACTGGAATGGGGCTGATTTTTATCAGCCTAATACTCCTGCTGGAAGAAGAGAAATATACACGTCTGAGAATCAGCCCCTCACATACAGCATATACAGTACTAGGGGGATATAGCGATAAGGTGTATAGTGGGTAAGTGTGTTACTGGGTAGTGATAACACTTTGGATGTCTGTATGTGCTGTACTTACATAGTAATATAGGAATGGTGGGTCGGATCTGCGGGACTCCACATCGCTCCAGTCTATAGAATAGAAAAACGGATGCGATCTGATGGATGATGTAATGGCAGATCGGGCAGATGGAGTTTTGCAGAGAAGCTAGAAAATGAAAACAAAGCATTAGTCATTATATTATGTATTATTACTGATAAATTATTACACAATGTCTATGGACTGTACATATCTTATCTTCTATATCTTCTTGTAATCCCCTATTATCATTGTCCATCTGATCTTACTCACCCGTTTTATGATATCCATGGTATGACAGCAGATCCCAGGTGGAAAAGAAGGGATGTCGTCATACAGAGACTGGTGGTATTCGTCCATTGTGCCTCTGGTATAGAATGGCCAATCACCTACAGTCATCATATATAAGATGACGCCAAAGGAAAAGGAGTCTGCCAGATGGTTGTATCCTTCACCGTCCATTACCTATGGGAACATGAGATTGGAGAGAATCTGAATATACCGGGAAGGGGATTTACACACAGAGACTATGAGGACCTGTCTGTGATTAGATATGAGCAGAATACATTGGGATCAGATTATCCCTCAATCCTACTATCGACATCAATCACACAGAGATGTTCCTTACCTCGGGCGCTATGTAACCCTTAGTGCCAGCAGTATATTCCACTATGTCACCCTCAAATACATACATGGCTGCTAAGCCAAAGTCTGAGATTTTGATGTGTCCGGTGTCTTGAAGGAGGATGTTCTCTGGCTTCAGGTCACTGCAGGGAGAAGGATCAGATACCGATTGTGAGGACAATTCATGGAAAGAACTTTCTACAATAGATATGTAAGGAGACAACAAAGAGTCACAGGTGACAGATTTATGAAGGTGAAATGATTACCGATGTATGACGCCGCGTTCATGCAGGAACTGGAGTCCGCACACCATCTCTGCCGCAAAGAGTCTGTGGAGTAGAAAGGATGGATCAGTGGTTACATGCACAATCATACAGAGAACATGAGGAGATCACACACGTGTCCTTTTCACATCATTAGTTTCTCCTGTTGTCGTTGTCCATTGATCTAAGACTACAATGTGCCGGCAGCGGATTACTAACATTCAGTACAAGACATTTACCTTATTGTCTTTGTGTTAAACATCATTGAATCTTTCATGTGGCCAAACAGGTCTCCGCCGACCATATAGTCCATGGCTATTTCATACTCCGTAGGTGTTTCCCTAAACGCCCGCATAGTCATTAGGTAGGGGCATCCGGCAGCCATTCTCAGGACTTCTAGCTCTGTAGAGATTAAGTCCTCACAAGAACTTTTGTCCATGATTTTGATGGCCAGCAGTCCTTCACTGACTGGATCTGATGCCAAGACAACCTGGAGAAAAATCACAACAGATCAGACCAAACTCTCATCTTCTACTGTGTAGTAGTTCACTAGTTTATCCCAATTATCATTACATATGAGCATCCTGTAATGAATATGTACATCTCTCCTGTGTATCTGGTGCAGGATACATTGGGGAACACGGACAAATATAAATTGACACTTACTTTTCCATAGTTTCCTTTTCCAAGAACTTTCCAGAACTCGAGATTGGAAAAGTCTATAGGTTGGACTGTGTGGACCAGTTCTCTTTGGTCAGAAATCTGGAAACTGGCATCATCAAGGCCTTGTGCCGGCATGTCCGTTGTGTCATAGGGCGCCTTATCGATTCCATCTGCTGAGATGATATAAAAAATTTGAACCCCTTAGTGAACACATTATTGGAAATGACTACCTGAGCCTGCAGAAAGCCCCTGTCTTTTCCTCCTCCTGTTAAGACCAGCCTGGCTTAATTTCATATGAGATTTTTAATTTAGCTATATACAGTTCTGTCACAGTGTCTAGTAGAAGCGATCAAAAAATCGCAGGTTCAAGTCCCCAAAGGAGACTAAAGAAATGGAGTAACAAAAAAAAGTTAAAAAAATAATAAAATGTAAAAAAAATACTTCCCCATTAATAATAATAATAATAATAATAATAATAATAATAGTAATAATTTGAATATCTAGTATAACCACATCCGGAACATTAATTAACCCAAACAGTAAACACTGAAAGGAGAAAATAAATGTAAAGACCAGAATAGTGTTTTTGTGAGGGCGCAGTATACATCTAATAAATTGTAATAAAAGATATCACAATGTCTTGTCTACCCGAGAAAGTTATCTATAAAAGCTACAACTTGTCACGCAAAAAAACCCAAATCAAGTCCTCGCACAGCTCCATCCAGCGATCAAAATCCAAAAGATATAATGTCTCAGAATATAGGGACACAAACCAATTTATTTTTTATAAAATTCCTAATTTTCTTCTACCAGTTCAGTGAATTATAACCCCTAAGCCTGTTCAGCATTATCATAGTTGTAACTGACATGGAGAATCATTTTGTCAGGTCATTTTTACCACTCAATGAACATCTAGAAAAAAAACAATGGCGGAATCACTTTTTTTCCACAATTTTACCACATTTTGAATCTTTTTCCCCATTTTCCAGAACATTGAATACTAAAATAAATAATGTTCAAAACTACAGCTCGTCCACTAAAAAATCAAGTCCACATACAGCTACATTGGGAGACAAATTAAAAAATAAATAGTTATGGGTTTTCGAAGGAGGAAGGAAAAAACAACGAAAGGTTACCCGGTCAAGAAGGGGTTAACAAATATAGCTAAAAGAAAATATTATAATTTTAAATACAATTATGTAAATGAGCAGGAAATGTCTAATATTTGGGCTCTCATTTATCAAAACTGTCCAATAATAAAACTGTCCCTGTTGTCCATAGCAACGAATCACGGCATAGATTCCATCTCTTAACATTCTATGGAACAATGAAAGCTGCATTGTGATTGGTTGCTATGGGCAACAAGGACAGTTTTTCTGCACTTTTGATAATTGATGCCAGTACATAATATTAGGAGTATAATCCTCCTCACCCCCAGTCTCATTACACTGAGCAGATCCATCTTACCTGGTCCATCTGTATCCAGTGATGTGTTTGGTGGAGAAACACTCAGCTGTTTGTTCTCTGGGATGGAGATGTTTTCAGCTGATGACCTCGACCTCCGCAATGCACCATTCCCATTTATAATGGGTTTAGCGTAGATGAGACGTCTTCTACATTGGACAACCCAGTCTCTGCTGTTCCTGATCCTCTTCTGGGCTGCCGCTCTTTGTAGTTTCGGTGCCTCCAGACTTTCAGATCTGGAGGATGTCACTTGTCTTGGTGTCTCTTGGAGAACCTCTTCCAGCTCTAACTCTGCGCTGATGTTTCTCCTCTTATTGAGGATGGCTTCTTTGTTTCTCCTCCGTATTTCAGGGACCAGATCTCCGAGTTTTTTCAAGGAGATAAGAATGGCCCTCTGAAGCTCAGCGGAGGTTGCAGAGTGAGACTCCATGAGGGTCTCCATTTTCCTTCTCTCTGTAAGGATCTCATGTCTTTTGGTCTTTCTCATTTTGTCTAGAATTTTAATTTTGGACGCCTTTTTTGAGGCGTCAGTGTCAATGTCCGGTAGTATAAAGTCTTTTCGCCCTAAAGCGAACAATAGTACCTGCTCTTCATTTATTCCTCTCTTCTCTCTGAGAACCCGATCTCTTTGGGCTCTTCTGTAATTATCCATTTTAAAATCAATTTTTGCTTCGTTTGTCACGAAAAACAAAAGGGGCTACCTCACCCTTGGGAGTCTGTAAGGCAGTGGTTTCCCTTAGGACGGAACACTGGGATATAGAATGCAGTGATGTCATCACATCACTTGTGACATCATTTTTATTCTAATGTCACAATGATAGATAGATAGATAGATAGATAGATAGATAGATAGATAGATAGATAGATATCAAATTTGAAGGATGGGGAACCAAACTTTTGCAGATGTATACATACAGTATACAGATTTACACGGGGTGCACATTTTGTATTTTTAATGATTAATTTTAGTATTGAACAACTACAGTGCTGCTGGTTAATCATAAAGGTTAATAAAATCCGAAACCTGAATATTTACAAAAATAAAAGTGAGGTTTTGTCTTTCTTATGCCACATTCACACATTCGGTATTTGGTCAGTATTTTACATCAGTATCTGTAAGCCAAAACCAGGAGTGGAAGAATCAGAGTTAAAGTATAATAGAAACACGTGACTACTTCTGTATTTATCACCCACTCCTGGTTTTAACTTACAAATACTGATGTAAAATACTGACCAAATACTGAATGTGTGAATGTGGCCTTAGGGGAATATCTCTGTGTGCAGAACTGTTAATCAAAGAAATCAAAATGTTAAAAAATACATTTCTGACATTTAAGAAAATATATCTGTGATCATGACGGTGTATGGCACAAATCGTTCTCCTGAAACCATCCCTCATATTAATTATTTTCTTTCTCCCCAAGCAGTGTCTCATACCACTTAACTTATAATAAATGATACACAGGAGACTTTCTTTTTTGGATATAATTTGCCATATCGGCCATTTATTGACAAACAACAATAACCAATGAAAGAATTGGCGGAGGTCCTTGGGGCTACAAGATCCGGCACATGTAGAACAAAGCATTTTTCCATAGAATTATTTTACCCTCAGCCGTAACCCCAAGCTCAAGGGCACCACACCACAATCAGTGGTAAAGGTAACACCACCACTGGCTCCAAGAGTACACCCCAGTCCAGAGCCCCACTAAGTGCCAGATCAGCCAATTAGTAATTCCATCCTGAAGGGAACCATCTCTGTAAATTCCCACCCATAAAAAATTCCACCAACCCCAAAGACACCCCCTACTGCCCCAGCCACTGTGACTCACAGTAAAAATTTATAACCTTCATCATAAGCCCGAGCCATAAAACATAACAATATACAGTACAGACCAAAAGTTTGGACACACCTTCTCATTTAAAGATTTTTCTGTATTTTCATGACTATGAAAATTGTACATTCACACTGAAGGCATCAAAACTATGAATTAACACATGTGGAATTATATACTTAACAAAAAAGTGTGGAACTACTGAAAATATGTCTTATATTCGAGGTTCTTCAAAGTAGCCACCTTTTGCTTTGATGACTGCTTTGCACACTCTTGGCATTCTCTTGATGAGCTTCAAGAGGTACTCACCGGAAATAGTCTTCCAACAATCTTGAAGGAGATCCCAGAGATGCTTAGCACTTGTTGGCCCTTTTGCCTTCACTCTGAGGTCCAGCTCACCCCAAATCATCTCGATTGGGTACAGGCCTGGTGACTGCGGAGGCCAGGTCATCTGGCGTAGCACCCCATCACTCTCCCTCTTGGTCAAATAGCCCTTACACAGCCTGGAGGTGTGTTTGGGGTCATTGTCCTGTTGAAAAATAAATGATGGTCCAACTAAACGCAAACCGGATGGAATAGCATGCCGCTGCAAGACGCTGTGGTAGCCATCCTGGTTCAGTATGCCTTCAATTTTGAATAAATCCCCAACAGTGTCACCAACAAAGCACACCCACACCATCACACCTCCTCCTCCATGCTTCACGGTGGGAACCAGGCATGTAGAGTCCATCCGTTCACCTTTCCACTGGTCTAATGTCCATTCCTTGTGTTCTTTAGCCCAAACAAGTCTCTTCTGCTTGTTGCCTGTCCTTAGCAGTGGTTTCCTAGCAGCTATTTTACCATGAAGGCCTGCTGTACAAAGTCTCCTCTTAACAGTTGTTGTAGAGATGTGTCTGCTGCTAGAACTCTGTATGGCATTGACCTGGTCTCTAATCTGAGCTGCTGTTAACCTGAGATTTCTGAGGCTGGTGACTCGGATAAACTTATCCTCAGAAGCAGAGGTGACTCTTGGTCTTCCTTTCCTGGGGCGGTCCTCATGTGAGCCAGTTTCTTTGTAGCGCTTGATGGTTATTGCAACTGCACTTGAGGACACTTTCAAAGTTTTCCCAATTTTTCGCACTGACTGACCTTCATTTCTTAAAGTAATGATGGCCACTCGTTTTTCTTAACTTAGCTGCTTTTTTCTTGCCATAATACAAATTCTTACAGTCTATTCAGTAGGACTATCAGCTGTGTCTCCACCTGACTTCTGCACAACACAACTGATGGTCCCAACCCCATTTACAAGGCAAGAAATCCCACTTATTAAACCTGACAGGGGACATCTGTGAAGTGAAAACCATTTCCGGTGACTACCTCTTGAAGCTCATCAAGAGAATGCCAAGAGTATGCAAAGCAGTCATCAAAGCAAAAGGTGGCTACTTTGAAGAACCTAGAATATAAGACATATTTTCAGTTGTTTCACACTTTTTTGTTAAGTATATAATTCCACATGTGTTATTTCATAGTTTTGATGTCTTCAGTGTGAATGTACAATTTTCATCGTCATGAAAATACAGTAAAATCTTTAAATGAGAAGGTGTGTCCAAACTTTTGGTCTGTACTGTATATATTTCCATTAGACATCTCTAAATTCCCTGAAAAAAGAGGGTGTGCAGGTGAGACTTTTCCCATTGCTCTCCCCACAGGAATGGCCCCTTTTCCCACACTTTTCCTTTTATACCCCCTTTTACTATCCCCTCCCACTCCCTATTGATCCAATCCCATAGACCCCATTCAAACTTTATTTTCCTCTCCTGGCCCAATCACCGTCATGTGGGCCTCTGCTTATAAGTACGGCTCTGGCCCCTTTAATATAGCCGCCCTTCTGTTCACTACCAGTCATAAGCCGCCCATCCATGAAGTCTGTTGCAATCATCCTTTTCGGTAACACCAACCACAGCCTCCCAGACCCCGGCATTGGATGCATTGATACATAATGATTTAAAGATTCACAATTGGATTCAGGTCTGGGCATGAGTGGACACAGACAATTCCACCTGTTTTGGAAGTGGTAGTGGCCACTCTTACCTTTTGGACCCCTGTGTAGCTACACAAGTTGTACCAGGTTTGCACCTGGGTCTGGGGAAAGTGAGCTCATCAATGTTTTCATCATCCAGGAACTGCCTTCCCAGTATGGCACATGAGGAAGGGTATTGTCCTGCACTAGGAGGAACCAAGGGTCCACTGCACCACGGTAAGTTCTGACATTGGCTCTAAGGATTTCATCCGTGTACCTAACAGCAGTCAGGTTGCCGTTGGCTGTCACATGGTGCCCATCATGCTGGGTGGCGGTGCAGACTGAATAACATTCACCACGGCGTCTCCAGACTTTCACATCTATCACTTGCTCAATGTGAACCTGCTGTCACCTGTACAGAGAACGTAGGACCTGATAATTCTGGTGTTCTCAGGTGTATGCCAATTGAGATGCAAGGTGCTGAGCTGTGAGTAAGGTCCTATTACAGGACGTCGGGCCCTCATACCGCCATCATGGAGTCTGCTTCTGACAATTTTGGGTGTAACGTGCTTCTGGTTATGTTGTAGGGCCTTTGCAGTCCTCCTGTTCATCCTTACACAAAGGAGCAGATATTGGTCCTGATGTTCGGTTGATGCTCTTCTACAGTTCTGCTCCATAAATTTAGAAGCTGCTTAAGGAGTGCACGTGTGTGGGGTGCATGCGTGGCGCCCCTGAGGGTTCGGTCGCCACAGAGGTACTGCATCGTGCGCTGCAATACATGCTGCTGGCCAATCAGAGGCCAGCGGCGGCTGGATAATCAGAAGCCAGCGGCGGCCGGCCAATGAGAGGCCAGCGGCTGCCGGCCAATCAGAGGCGAGCTTGACTTCTGCCGGCCAATCAGCGACTGCCGACCAATCAGAGGCCAACATGACGTCGGCCGGCCAATTAGAGGCCAGAGGCTGCCGGCCAATCAGAGGCCAGCGGCTTCCGGCCAATCAGAGACCAGCATGACGTCGGCCAGCCAATCAGAGGCCTGGGGCTGCCGGCCAATCAGAGGCCAGCATGACATCAGCCGGTCAATCAGAGGCCAGCGGCTGCCTGGCAATCAGAGGCCAGCAAGACGTCGGCCGGCCAATCAGAGGCCAGTGGCTTCCGGCCAATTAGAGGCGAGCATGACGTCAGCCGGCCAATTAGAGGCCAGCGGCTGACGGCCAATCAGAGGCCAGCGGCTTCCGGCCAATCAGAAGCCAGCATGACGTCGGCTGGCCAACAGAGACCTGCGGCTTCTGGCCAATCAGAGACCAGCATGACGTTGGCCGGCCAATCAGAGGCTAGCGGATTTCGGTCAATCAGAGGCCAGCATGACGTCGGCCGGCCTCAGAGGCCAGCAGCCGCTGGCCTCTGATTGACCGGCAGCGTGTATTGCAGCGCACGGGTCTGGCAAGTTCGTGCGCTGCAATACACTTCAGCTCGATGTGTTTCCGTCCGAGAGAGAACGCACATCTAGTTGCAGTAGCGAAGCTGGTGCCGGCACTCAGCGGGCTCAGAGTTCTCCCCCGCCGGGCCCGATCCAGTAGCGCTAATGCTGCGGCCATGGCGCGCGTGCCCACCAGGAGGGCTCTGCCTGCCCCCTCTGCATGCGTGCCATAGGTTCGCCAGCACTGGTTTAAAGCATTTCTTCTTGTACAGCTGACGACCCAAAATTGGTGATTTTCTGAAAAAAAAAAAAATGGCCAGTATGCATTATATATGGTGGAACTGAAAATCTATCATCTGGATAAGGGGGTGGTCTTCACAGAGGCGGTCTATGGAGAGATTTCACTTTATAAGAAGCACATAGCATGGAATACCGGGGTGAAGCCTTTTGGCTACTTATGTTGTACCAATCCGGAATGATCCACTATAGTCTATCCTTCTATAGTTCTTCTTTTACAATTTCTGCTGGTCGATATATGGACGTATTAGCTCTATGCTAACAGGCACTCCCTTAGTATAGCTCATGTAATGCACAGCACCACAATTTTGCAGGTTCTGACTACTGTGTAAAAAAAAAAAAAACACCCAGAGACAGGCCATAATCTTATAGTCTGGGTGTGAATACGCTGTAGGTATAGCTACACTTTTGTTGTGGAAATTTTGGTAATTTTATTTACCTTTTTGCATTTACCCGAATGAGGCTTGTGAGAAATCCTTAAATATGCTGCAGATTTCTCCTGTATGATGCTGACCAATCATAAGCAAGCAGCAACACTCAAAGAAAAGAAGAACACGCCCCCACCATAGCTCAAAGCGGGTTTCTTAGGGTATACGTTCTCACAATGAGTTTTTAGTGAGTTTTTACGCTGCATATTTTAGAAATAATGCAAATAACCTATCTTAATGGGTGCAGAAATTCTGCAACATCAAAAACTCACCAAAAGCTCATCGTGGGAACCTAGCCTAAGATGTATAATGATGGCGAGTCCTGATCTCCTGGTCTAACCTTCTGCATGATTAGAAAGCAGAGATAACAGCTCTTAGGCAAGGAAGGAGCCACACAGCTGAGTTTCTCTGTGTCACATTACAAACCCTTTTATTGACTCTCCTGATTATGGAGTGTGTCAGTATCAAACTTATGTCTTTTGTACTCAAGCAACTTGTATTCTCTCTGCAGTGATATTAGGCTGTTATTACACCTCACACAGGAGCAGTGTGTTCTGGGTTACTTCTATGGTGAAATGTAATGACAGTCTCCTCTAATCTCACTGCAGAATCAGTACAAGTTGAGCACAACGGATCTAAGTGTGATACTGACGCTGTGCTCTCATTTCTGGACAGGTAGTATGAGAGAGGCGCAGTACAGCAGAGGTGAGAGTGCCATAAGAGGAGGAGAGCTGTTAGAAAGGTTTGTAATGTTGCACAACTAAACTCTCTTGTGATGCCCCTTCACCCATAGAGACCTTAACTGAAAGGTATTAGTCAGTTGTGTGCTCTACTCATGCAGGAGGTTAGCCCAGGAGATCAGGTCTGTATCCTTACATCTCAGACACTGAGAAATCTGCTCTAAGCTATGGTGGGGATGTGATCATCTTTCTTTTCAGTGTTGTCGTCTGCTTATAATTGGTCAGCATCATGCAGGGAGAAGAATTTCGCACCCCCAGTGAAAACTCTGAAAACATCTACTTGGACTTAATTTTTTTTAACTCATTAGGTGCCAAATACTTTCATTGCTAATATCTCCGCAAATGAAAGATAAAATAGAAAAAAAAAACATGAAAAATTTGGTGACAGGTCCTCTTTAGGATAAGACAACCCCTTTAAATGTAAGAATTGAATTTTAGTCGAAAAAATGTATGCAACAAAAATGCCACATGTGATTTGATCCAAAAACATGCTGCATTTCAGGATGAGAGAAGCAAGTATTTGCAAAAAAAAGTTAAAAGGGGTGTTCACTGTTATGATATTGATCACTTATACTTAGGATGGACCACCAAGATCAGATTGGTAGAGTTCCAACACTCTGCCACCCCATTGATTCCATGCTGGAGCTGGTAACAGCTGATTGGTGGTGTTAGGATTTGGACCCCTATCAATCTGATACTACTGACTTATATTGATGCCTTCTCCTAATTGATAAGTGGTAGCATACCCCCTTAAAACAATACGTAGTTTTTATTTAGTTGTAAGATGAAAGTGACTCTACACATTAAGGCGTGCCATGGTCTGAGCACAAAATGATTCTAAGATTAGTTGCTGGCCTCTTGACCCGAACTTAAGAGCTTAAGGCCATGTTCATACATTCAGTAATTTGGTCAGTATTTTACCTCAGTATTAGGAAGCCAAAACCAGGAGTGGAACAATTAGAGGAAAAGTATAATAGAAACACGTCACTGATGAAACTTACTGAACGTGTGAAGGTGCCTAATAGAGACGCTGTGGAGAAGGACAGGAGCGCACACAAAATAGGGCAATAGCGTCTGATAAGGGGTCGGGATAATTGATGGCAGCGCTCACCTAGAGGTGTTGTGTGCAGTCACCACAGCTATAATGGTGTAGAAAGCCGCTGCTGCCCTGTGGCCGGAGGAAAGGTTCTTCAAGAGGTGGAATGGCAAAAATGGAAGCTAGCACATTTAGGTGGGCCGTGCTGCGGGAGTGAAGAGCTTGTTTTTTTTTATACCTTGAGAAAGGCCCTGGTCCATTGCAGAAACGCATTGATATTAATAAAAAACGTTTGGGAATCCCAAGGCTCTTCATTCCCACAGTGTAGCCCACCTAAACGTGCCAGCTTCCATTTCTGCCAATGTGGCCTAATAGACGTATATGAGGCTGTCAAAGATCGGGGCAGGAGACTCGCAAACAGCTTGTGCATCACGATCTATGACACACAGATGTGTGAATACGCCATTACTCTCATATAAGATTACCTGCATCAAGTTTCAAAGGAGCAATTGTAACCCTCTTTCAATTATTTAAAGGCATTTTCCCACAAACAAAATTCATTTTAATCAATAGATCTTGGAATAATAATAAGTTCCACAATTGGATGTGTTTAAATAAAATGTTCCTGTGCTGAGATAATCTTAGAAATATGCCCCTGCTGTGTACTGTGTAACGCCTGACCATACAGGAACATGGTCTGAACATACCACATCTCCTGGACGAGGAGGATGCAAGAGAGTATACAGACATTACAGCCGGGGATCACAGCCGATTCTTTATGTGAGGTAAAACAAGTTTTTAAACAGGCAGGGAAATGTTTTACCTCACAGAATCAGCTGCCATCCTGTGGTGTCCTGTCTGTGACGCGCCCCCTGGGCCATGTTGTTAGGGATACCCGGAGCCGGATCAGATGGGGGTTGTAGTCTCCGAGTGGCTGTGACCCGGTCCGTGCCCAGGGTGTCAAACTCAGTGTGCGGCAGTCCTTGCAGATGTTCTTAGTGTCGACTACGCCACCCGTTGATTTGCGGTCAAAAGGCCGCCGCTGCAGGATGGTCCGCTGAGGCTGGTGGTGTGTGTGCAGCTGTGGTTGTATAACCCCCAACGGGAGGGGTATAGCCTCAGGGGGTCAGACGTGGAGGATGGTGGTTGTGAAGGTGCAGCAAGGAGACTCAGAGGCATGAAATGCAGTTTCAGGGTTTTTACTCACTGGTGTTGCTCGGGTCACTCTGTACAGCAGTGACCACCCAAGCCGTGCTGCGTCCACCAGGTGCGGGACTCGGTCAACTCCCGGGCAATTCCTGAGTATGGTCCTGAGCTCCCTTCTTCTCTCTCTCTCTCTGGCCGTTCTCACCAGGGATCCACCTATGTCCGGCTCCCTCGGGTCTCTTGGTGGTTGAACCTTCTCTGGCTTCCCTGACCCTATGCTCGGTGTGCCATTCTGGTGGATTTGGTGAGGGTCGTGGCAAATCTTGCCCACGACCTCCGGTTCCTGGCTAAGGTTTGCTTTGGCCTCCGCCAGCTTGGGATCCGGTACCCTTTTGCCGACCCTTCACCCTTTTGTCCTTATTCTGGGATCTTGGGGTCCCTTCTCGTCCTGCGCCTCTGGGTCCCTCTTCCTTCTCCTCTCCCGGAGTTACTGCTGACTCACTGACTGACTGACTGACTGACCCTGTCCTAAGATGGTGCCCACCTTATATACTCCCTCTATGTGTGAGCTCAGGTGACCAGCACCCAATGAGCTCCTACATTTACCCAGACTACTCCCCCTATCTGCCCCTACACTACTGGGATGTTCCACCCCCCTCCCACTCCAGCAAGGGACAGACGCTGTCGTACCTGCACATATACTGGTGGGAGTACCGTTGTTCTGTCCCCCGGAAATGGGATGTATGTAGTGCATGCAGCCTTCTAGCTCAGTTCCACACTCCATCCTTACCCGGGAGTGGAATACCACACCTCTGGTTTGAGGTGCAATACCCCTGTAGCAGCCGAGTCCTCAGGGTGCTACATCTGTATACTCTTTTGCTTCCTCCCATGGCCAGCTGTGTTATGTGCAGACCATGTTCGCTCCAGTGGGAGTCTGTTTATGACACGACACAGTAAAAGTGCAGTCATCAGTAATGATGTCAGGTACAAAGCTATTATAGTAAGGCCCAGTGTAGTGTGGAAGTCCAATGTGACACTGAAGATGTCCGCCTAGAGATAGATGCTAGTTATTGAGCTGCAGCTGTTGATCCATGTAACGCATAGGTTCACCTTTATACACCATTTCACCCGTTTACCCAGATCATCAATCTTCAGAACGTCTTCAAATGTAGCATAAGTTTGTAAAAAAATGATTCTGTACTTGTATCATAGCTCAAAGCTGCATTCACACTGAATTACTACTGAATGTAAAGGTGTGGGATGACACATGATTAGCTACAGCTGCTGTACTGCTTTTTGTAGGGTCCTGTTCTGTGCTCCGGCCCTCCGTCTGTAGGTCCATTATGCATTCATTTGCTTTTCATGGCAAAAAAGGTGCAGCATGCAGCGCTATTCCTTACCATCCAAACAATACAGACCTCGAAGACCACTCAGCGGCTTGCGTCAATGGGATCCAGGGGTGCCATATGGCAATGGATCCGCAGGGATCCAGCATTGAATTTTATTTCCCCGAATAACTGACTTAATGATGCCCCTTCTAACACATCAGATGACTGTATGATGCCAAGAATACAAATAAAGTAAAGAGCATAATTGCTGTCCAGACACTGAACAAGCAGGCTATGCAGTAAAATTAAGAATGATCAATGTAGATGTGGAAGAGAATAAGGTATAACTCAGGGCCAGTGCAAGACAAGCAATTCTATCTAGTAACAAAGTTGCTCAATTTATTATGTAGATTATAAATGGATGTAATATAAAATTGTTTTGCGGATGAATCGCTGCTCTGAGTGTTAGATTTTCAAAGTGGTAAAAGGGTTTATCTGCCAGTAATGATATTTACCTGGGGACATCCACCTATTGGAGACAGGCCATTAAAACTGGCCAAACTTTCTCCTTACTTTCTTGGCCACTGAGGGGCTTTTTGGACTGCAAATGGTTGATAAGTGTTGGTAAGAGTTTTCGAAGTATCTACTATATAATTGTCTTATCCCGTCTGTCTGTCTGTCTGTCTGTCTATCTGTCTGTCTGTCTGTCTGTCCAGGAAATCCCGCGTCGCTCATTGGTCCGGCAGCGGCCAATCAGCGCCGCGGGATTTCAGAAAAAAGATGGCGGCCGTTAGCGGCTCTTCTGCGGGACGGAGCTCAGCGGCGTTGCAGCCGGGAGATGAGCGCCGCGAGGCGCTCATCTCCCGGCCGGTACCAGCAGGAGGACCCCGACCGCCGGACCCTTCTGCGGGACGGAGATGCAGCCGGGAGATGAGCGGCGCGAGGCGCTCATGTCCCGGCCGGCAGCAGCGGAAGGACTGCCGGCGTCGCTGACATCCATGCGGAAGGGAGGACCGGGGAGCGGCGCTGCGGGTCGGGATACTTCTGCTGCGAGCGCCCGCTCATGTCCCGGGTTCTCGCAGCGGAAGTAGCCGCACAGGCAGCGCCGCTGCCCGGTCCTCACCAATACGATTCGATGATTGGTCGCGGTCTTCGGACCCGACCAATCACTGATCTTAGCGCAAAAGTTAAACACCGCTGTGCTGATTGGTCGCGGACGCTGCCCGCGACCAATCACCGATTTGGGCGCCAAATTTAAATATCGGCCGCGACCAATCAGCACAGTAGTGGTTAACTTTAGCCGCAAGATCAGTGATTGGTCGCGGGCCAAGACCGCGACCAATCACCGATTTGTGCGGCACATTTAAATAGCGGCCGCGACCAATTGGATGTCAGCGCCGCTCCCCGGTCCTCCCTTCACACCCTTGCCGCATGGATGTCAGCGGCGCTGCCTGTGCGGATACTTCCGCTGCGAGAACCCGGGACATGAGCGGGCGCTCGCAGCAGAAGTATCCCGACGCGCAGCGCCGCTCCCCGGTCCTCCCTTCACACCCTAGCCGCTGATGTCCCCACAGTATCCGCATGGTGTTACAAAGATCCGGACATTTGTGTTAAAAATTGCTGATTGGTCCCTGGCGGTGCCCGCGACCAATCACCGATTTGGGCGCCAAATTTAAATATCGGCCGCGACCAATCACCGATCTTGGCTCCACATTTAAATACCGCTGTACTGATTGGTCGCAGCCGCTATTTAAATGTGGCGCCCAAATCGGTGATTGGTCGCGGGCAGCGGCCGCGACCAATCAGCTGAGCGGTGTTTAACTTTAGCGCCAAGATCACTGATTGGTCGCGTGCGGAGAGCGCGACCAATCAGCGAATCGTATTGGTGAGGAGCAGGGAGCGGAATCGTATTAGTGAGCACCGGGGAGCGCCGCTGCCTGTGCGGATACTTCCACTGCGAGAAGCCTGGAGATGAGCGACTGCTCGCAGCAGAAGTATCCCGACGCGCAGCGCCGCTCCCCGGTCCTCCCTTCACACCCTAGCCGCTGATGTCCCCACAGTATCAGCATGGTGTTACAAAGGTCCGGACATTTGTGTTAAAAATCGCTGATTGGTCGCTGGCGCTGCCCGCGACCAATCACCGATTTGGGCGCCAAATTTAAATATCGGCTGTGACCAATCACCGATCTTGGCTCCACATCTAAACACCGCTGTACATCTCTTCAACAACTGTTAAGAGGAGACTTTGTGCAGCAGGCCTTCATGGTAAAATAGCTGCTAGGAAACCACTGCTAAGGACAGGCAACAAGCAGAAGAGACTTGTTTGGGCTAAAGAACACAAGGAATGGACATTAGACCAGTGGAAATCTGTGCTTTGGTCTGATGAGTCCAAATTTGAGATCTTTTGTTCCAACCACCGTGCCATTAACTTGTTAATAACCTGCAGTCTATAATGAGCCGTGTTAATAATATGATCCCACCAATAGTGACTCTGTATGGCCAATTTGACAATAAACTGTGTTGGTATTGTACTTTTTATCTTTCATCACTAGATGGCAGTGCAGCAGTGTAAATGTGTGAGAGAATGGGATGATGGCGCCATTACTGATCATTATGTAAAATCAGGAGCTGACCTTCTTTATTGGTAAATCACGATGTAATTCAGGTTAATGATTCTTATGATTTTGCTAATAAAAACACTATTGCATTGTACACGTGTCGTTGTGTGATTGATCTAGATCCCAGCAGCCTCAATTGTCCGCTATTATTGAGAAGTCTTGACTGCTAGATATGGCAGTGTCATCAATCTCAAGAAGCCTTTTATTCTCACATACATGATAGAATCCAATAGTAAACATCAGCATATCCCTTCCAGGAGCGGAACGACATCGGTCACAGAGGGTGCGACCGGACCCGTGCAGGAGGGGGGTCGGCCGCCACCAGCACCTATTTCAGTTAGAGGTGCCTGCAAGGACACACATTCAGCTGAAATGTATTGAGACGCAGAGACCATCTGTGTCCCTGCACCGCAATACACCCTGCCAGCCAATCAGAGGCCGGCTGTTGACGTTGGTGTGCCAGTCGCAGGCGGCACATGACCGTGACGTCATGCACCATGCCAGCAAGACGAAGTTAGATGCCAGTTCCTTCAAGTGCTATAGAAGAATACGCTGCGAGTTGTGGGAGTGGAGGAAGGGAAGAAGAATAATTTATTTATTTTTAAATGTATTGGAGAAGAACAGCAAACATTATTAATGGAAGGGGCACAGGATGGGGGACATTATACCAGGAAGGGTACAATAAGAAAGCACAGCAACACACTGCAAGGGACAATACATATGCAGACACTGAGAACATAAGAGCTAAACTGCATTATTGCTAAATAAAATGTACTTACAAAAAATGAAGGCTCTTAGCGCACAAATTGGCCAATTCATGTATGCCCATCAACCACGACAAGGTAGCCTCCACATGATGGGTAACTAACCTCTTAAACATGTCTCTCTTGGGCTATAAGCCTACAATATAAATGGGCAAACATGCCTCTCTTGGGATAGAAACCTACAAATTTAAGTGGGCAGGTAGAATCCAACACTAATTAAAAGCACCCTTGGGCTGATGGGTGCTTATACCAGGAAGGGTCCCAGGATGGAGTGCATTATACCAGGAAGGGTCCCAGGATGGAGTGCATTATACCAGGAAGGGTCCCAGGATGGAGTGCATTATACCAAGAAGGGTCCCAGGATGGGGAACATTATACCAGGAAAGGGCTCAGGATGGGGGACATTATACCAGGAATGTGCTCAGGATGGGGGACATTATACCAGGAAAGGGCTCAGGATGGGGGACATTATACCAGGAATGTGCTCAGGATGGGGGACATTATACCAGGAATGTGCTCAGAATGGGGAACATTATACCAGGAATGTGCTCAGAATGGGGTACATTATACCAGGAAGATGCCCAGGATGGAGTGCATTATACCAGGAGGTGCTCAGGAAGGGTAACATTATACCAGGAAGGTGCCAAGGATGTAGTGCATTATACCAGGAAGGTGCTCAGGATGTAGTGCATTATACCAGGAAGGTGCTCAGGATGTAGTGCATTATACCAGGAAGGTGCTCAGGATGGGGAGCATAATACCAGGAAAGGGCGCAGAATAGAGCACATTATACAAGGAAGAGGCCCAAGATGTACAGTTGAAACCAGAAGTTTACATACACTATATAAAAAGACACATATGCATGTTTTTCTCAATATCTGACATGAAATCAGAATAAACCTTTCCCGTTTTTTTAAATGCCTTAATACATTCTCTCTCTCCTTATTCTGGCATTTGGCAAATATTAAAAATTATGGTAATCCTAATTGACCTAAAACGGGAAAGGGCATCTGACGCGCCCCCTGGGCCAGTGCTGTAGTGCGGCGCACGTGTGCGCGGGGGAATACCCGGAGCCGGATCCGATGGGGGTAGTAGTCTCCGAGTGGCGGGGACCCGGTCCGTGCCCAGGGTGGTCAAACTAAGTGTGTGGCAGTCTTTGTAGATGTTGTTTAAGTGTCGACTACGCCACCCGTTGATTTGCGGTCGCAAGGCCGCCGCTGCAGAACAGTCCGCTGAGGCTGGTGGTATGTGTGCAGCAATGGTGGTATAACCCCCAACGGGAGAGGTATGGCCTCAGGGCAGCTGGTGCGGGTGAAGGGAGTGATAGAAAGGGCGTCCCGGTACCTTTAGTGCTGGTAGTGCGATGGAACACAGAGACTGATTGCAGTTTTCAATGCTTTACTCACAGATGTTATCAGTGTCAGTCCTGCAGGTGATGACGACCCGAGCCGTGCTGCGTCCACCAGGTACGGGGCTCGACCAACCCCCAGGCAGTTCCAGAGTGTGACCTTGAACTCCTTTCTCCGTTCCTTTCTCTGGCCGTCCCCACTAGGGACCCACCCATGTCCAGCTTCCTCGGGCCTTCTGGTGGCGAAACCTATCTCCGGTTTCCCTGACCCTATGTGGCGTGCCTTCGTGGTGAGTGTAGTGAGTGGTCGCGCCAAGACGTGGCCACGACCTCCGGTTCCTGGTTGAGGATAAGTGGCCTCCACCAGTTCGGGATCCGGTACCCTGATCTGCCAACCCTTCACCCGCTGACTCCTAGCGTGTTCGGGTTCCCTCTTCCTTCATGTCTCTGGGCCTTTCTCCAGGTTCCATTCCTTCCTTGTTCCTTGTTCCTTTCCTCTTGTCTTTCTCTCTCTTGCTCCCTTCAGGAGCAGCACCCAGACAGGGCTGCTGCTCCCTGTCACTACTCTTCTCCTCTTTTTCTGTCTGACTCAACTGAACTCCTAAGATGGTGCCCACCTTTTATACTCCCTCTGACACCCGAGCCCAGGTGACTAGCCACCAATGGGCTCCTTCCTATGCCCAGAGTCCCTCCCCTCTCTGCTCCTGCACCACTGGGATATTCCTCCCCCCCTCCCACTCCAGCCAGGGACAGACGCTGTCGTACCTGCACATCTATCTGGTGGGAGTACCGTTGATCTGTCCCCCGGAAATGGGATGTATGTGGTGCATGCAGCTAACTGAGTTCTAGTCCACACTCCATCCTTACCTGGGAGTGGAATACCACACCTCTGGTTCGAGGTGCAATACCCCTGTAGCAGCCGAGCCCTCGGGGTGCTACACATCAGCGTTCCCATGTAACTTCCCAGGCCTATGGTCTACGTGAAAGTTGAAGTCCTGAAGAGCTAGGAACCATCTAGTTACCTTGGCATTGTTACCCCTCTTTTCCCTCAACCATCTCAACGGGGCATGGTCTGACAACGGGCACAGGACAGTGTATGGAACTATGCTTTAAACCTGCAGGAGGCGCTGAGGGCCATCAAACAGGTAGACCCTGACAGTGTGCATGATGAAAACAGACTGTTAACTGAGCAGTTTATTGAGGGTTTACTGTCCAGCGCCCACCGAACCCAGCTGCGCATAGTGGCTCTGCAAAACCCTGACTTAGACTTTGCTAAGTTTAAGGACAGGGCCATCTGGGTGCTACGAGAACCAGCACCAGGTGGCGCTACAGCTCACCGCCGCCCAGATATCACCTACCAGCAGGAGGTGGCACCCTTTTCCCCGAAGCCTGTAGGAGCTGATGCGCAAACTCTGGACAGTGCCCCGTCAACAGACCTGCACCATCAGGTCCAAGAGCTAACTAAAAGTGTAGCAGCACTAACCAAAACTGTACAGTCCTTGCAGGTGTATCCCAAAGGAAAGATCCAGCTGGCTTCCAGTCCGGAGGACATCCCGTGGCGCCAACAGAAGAGGATTCCACCATCCAGAGGAAGGAACAGCGACCGCTACGACCAGGACGGACAACCCATCTGCCGCCGCTGCAACCAGCCATGACATTATGCAAGGTACTGTCATTTAAACGAGCAAAACCTGGGGCAGAGGGCCAACCCCCAGGCATAAGACCACCAGGCCCATCAAGCTGGCGAGACAAATATGTGGGAGGACGACCGGTCCTACCTGTCGTGCTGGACGGCTTTCCAATGAGCGCGTTGCTGGACACTGGATCCCAAGTGACCACCATCCCCTACATTCTTTACTGGACTGACTCTGATATTACCCGCCATCCAGATGAACATTTGAGTATTTATGCCAGCAATGGTCAACCCGTACCTCAGGTGGGGTTCAAAGAAGTGACCATAAAGTTGGCAAAGTGGAACTGCCAGCACAAGGACTGATTATTGTCGACATTGATCGCCGAGAAAGTCATCCCATGATAACCATGGGCACTAATGTAATTGAAAATTGTCTTGCAGAGATAATTGTCTTGTTACAGCAGGTTGCGGAGACTGCCAGATCCAGCCAGCAGCCGGTTCTACAAAGAGAGATCAGAGCCCTGATGAAAAGACAACAGGTAGAACTGTCTGGTGGTGAAATTGGCAGTGTCAGGATGAGTGACCCATTTCCTATTGCCATGCCCCCAAGAAGTGAAATTATGATATGGTGCCGGGCAGCTATTGGTCTAAGGGGTAGAGATTACCAGGCCATGGTAGAGCCCGTCTACTCTGACAGTAGGCCCACCATTTTGACAGCCCAGAGGGTGGTTGATGTCCGCCATGGGAGGGTACCCGTCCGCATCCTAAACATTGGGGAGAGAGAAGTCCATTTGCCCCGGTATGCCACTCTAGCCAAACAGTTCACTGTCAACCAGAATTCTATAAAGACAGTGGAACCCTTGCCTCCATCCCAACAGGCAGAGGATAACGGCTCCAAGGAACAAATGGAGGACTGGTGCCAGAAGCTGCATGTGGGCACTGACTCCACCTCTCCACACTGAAAACAAGGAGTGTACCGGGTGGTACAGGAATACAAAAGAGTCTTCCGTAAACATCCACTTGACTTCGGGCAGGTAAAAGGGGTTCAACACCATATCCCCACGGGAGACCATCCACCCATTAAAGAAAGGTACCGGCCTGTACCCCCTGCACACTACCAAAATGCCAAAGGGATGTTGCGAGAAATGAAGGAGGCTGGGGTAATAAGAGACAGTTGTAGCCCCTGGGCAGCTCCATTAGTTCTTGTAAAGAAAAAGGATGGCGCTATGAGAATGTGTGTAGACTACAGGAAAATCAACCGCATAACACACAAAGATGCATACCCGTTACCCAGAATAGAGGAATCACTAGCTGCATTAAAGTCTGCTAACTATTTCTCCACTTTGGCTCTTACTAGTGGGTATTGGCAGGTTCCTGTAGCAGAGGTGGATAAGGAAAAGACCGCATTCACCTCCCTGATGGGCCTCAGCGAGTTCAACTGCATGCCATTCTGGCTCTGCAACGCCCCAGGAACCTTCCAGCGGTTGATGGAGTGCTATCTGGGACATAAGAATTTCGAGACAGTCCTGCTGTACCTGGATGACGTCATTGTATACTCCCAGACGTATGAGAACCATCTGAAGCACCTGGCGGAAGTGTTTGACTCACTGGCTGGCTTTGGTCTAAAGGTGAAGCCCTCAAAATGTCATCTGCTGAAACCCAAGGTACAGTACCTGAGGCACGGGGTGAGCGCTGACGGTGTAGCTCCAGATCCCGATAAAATCACAGTAATCAAGGACTGGCCAAGACCCTCCACCGTAAAGGAAGTGCGGCAGTTCCTCGGGTTGGTAGGCTACTACCGAAGATTTATTCCAGGCCTCACCAAGATGGCAGCACCCATGCTGGACCTCCTGATAGGCCAGTCCAGGAAGGCCAAAAACCAGAAGCCGCCATTCAAATGGGACAAGCTGGAAGATGAGTCCTTCCACCAGCTGAAAATGGCCCTCACGGGGGACGAGATCCTGGCTTACCCTGATTATGGCCAGCCCTTCATCCTCCACACGGACGCGAGCAACGTGGGACTGGGAGCGGTGCTGTCCCAGATCCAGCAGGGCAGAGAACGGGTAATCACTTATGCCAGCAGGAAGCTCCGGCCCTCAGAAAGGAACCCTGAAAATTACAGTTCCTTCAAGCTAGAGTTCCTCGCAGTGGTATGGGCAGTGACAAAGCGCTTTAAACATTACCTCGCCTCTTCCAAGTTCACCGTATTCACAGACAAAAACCCGCTGACACACCTGGACACTGCGAAACTTGGTGCCCTGGAGCAGAGATGGATGGCCCGACTCTCCAATTATGAGTTCACCATCAAGTACCGGGCTGGGCGCAAGAATGCCAATGCAGATGCACTGTCCAGGATGCCTAACTTGCCAGATGGGGGAGAAGACCCAGAAGAACTGGAAGAGATAGAAATCCCCGCTTTCCACCGTCATGGGATAACTCAGTGCTCCCACTGTGTGAAAGACAGGTACTCTTCCACCAAAGAGGCCACGTTCAATCCCTTGCCCCACCACGGCTGGGCAGAAACACAAGACAGTGACCCGGCCGTCCACCTAGTCAAAGAGTTGCTGACATGAGCCGACTCATACCCTGACCCAGATGCTCCAGAGGAGACCAAACAGCTGTGGAAAGAGAAGAGTAAGCTGTTCATCTATGAAGGGAAGCTGTGTCGAAGAACTGTCAACTCCCAGACGCATGAGCTGGTCTGGCAGGTGGTAGTCCTGAGGCGGGACGCGTCTATGGTCTTGGAAGTGTACCACGATGGAGCAGGACACTTCGGATGGAAAAAGCTGGAAGTCCTGCTGCGTGAACGGTTCTATTGGGTCGGCATGAGAGGAGCAATCGAGAGGTGGTGTCGAGACTGCGGACCGTGCAACCTGAGAAGGAAAGACCGTGACAGCCAGAGGGCTCCCCTGCAGCCCTTCATCACCAAGCAGCCGCTCGAACTGGTAGCCCTAGACCATGTGAAGCTGTCCCCAAGCAGGTCAGGCTATGTCTACGCTCTCACCATCGTAGACCCCTACTCCCGGTTTCTGGTAGTAGTGCCAGTCAAGGACCAAACAGCTCAGACAGCAGCCAGAGCTTTCCAACAGCACTTCTGCCGCCCGCATGGTTACCCAGAACGTGTGCTAACTGACCAAGGTCCGGCCTTCGAAGCGGAGGTATTCCAGGAGTTCTGCAACCTGTACGGCTGCAAGAAGATCAGGACAACGCCTTATCACCCCCAGACCAACAGGATGTGTGAAAAGATGAACCAGGTGGTGATAGACCTACTGAAGACATTGCCCCTGGAGGAACGCAGTCTGTGGCCAGAAAAGTTGCTAGACCTAGTGGACCTCTACAATCATATCCCAGTGAATTCCACCAACTGCACACCAGCTTACCTGATGAGAGCGAGACCTGGTAAGCTGCCCATCGATCTGGATATGGGAGTTCTGACACCAGAGGACGCCTCACCAGACGCAGATTGGGACACTGAGCGGCAACAGCAATACCGCAAGGTACAGGAAAGTGTTGAAAGAAGTCTGTTCCAAGCAAGAGAAAGGCAAGAGAGGACTTACAATCAACATGCACCTGCTGCCCCCTTGTCACCTGGAGAGCAAGTCCTAAAGAGGAAGAGGCGACTCCACAAGTTGGATGACCAGTGGGAAAAAGAGCCGTACACCATTCTACCATCAAGTCATGATAATACCAAGGTGTGCCTCATAAGTAAGGACGGAGGTGAGACAACAGCAACAGTTTCCAGAGACCACCTGAAGAAATGTCCCGAGCAGCTACAGCATGCTGAAGAAGGCCAAGATATCCCTCAACCCGCAGAGGAAGTGTAAGAAATGGTCAGTATGGGACTGGAAAATTTCCCCGGTCATGGACACAAGTGAATAATGCCATTGTTGTGCCTGTCCTTACATTTCTCCAACCAGCACCTCAAGCACCTACAGAAGTCTCAGTAGAGTTGGAAGAACCATTGGCCCCGGAAACAGAAGATTCCTCATCAGCAGACCAGGAGAATCTACCCTCTGCTAGTAGCGAGCCTGTCGTACCCACGGTAAGCCAAAGGATCCGTAGGAAGCTGCCCAACCTACCAGTGACACCTCAAAATACCAGTAGTGCAGGTCACACAGTGCCCACCACACCAGGGGTAGGGAAAGGGGACCAGAGTGGAACACAGACAGACAGTGTGTTACGCAGGTCCACCAGAATCACCAGAGGTCAAATTCCTGCTGGTTGGAAAATTTAAATGTAACTATAACTGTAATGTTGAATTGTTATGTGTGTGTATTGAATATGTTTTTCCAGTTACCCTACAGGGTCCAAAAAGACTTTCAAGTTATGGACAATGAATAACCAAAAACTCTGCCTGTAAATAGTTGCACCTGTAAAGTGCCCCTTTGGTGCCAGACTACAGAACAAAAACCCGTGGAGGTGGCTGAAGATGTGGTCCAACTCCGGATCATCAATGCCCTGAAGCCACCCTAGGGCCTACGTTGAGGGTTTGGGACAGGTCCCTCTGATTGCACCTTGTTTCAGTGAAATGGACACCTGGTTGCGGATGATACCGTGACCTTTAAAGACTCTAACGGTTGTAAATATGTTAATGTGTTGTTACCTGTTGTATTTTTGCAAAATATGTTCAGTCCCGGAGTACTGAAATTTACTAGGGTGGAATGTGGCACCCCAGAGGGTCTGGTTGCCATAGTGGTAGTAATACCATGTCTGGGAGCAAAACAGGAGTTTCCTGGTCAGGGAACACACTACAAGCAACACCTCCTGCTCCAGACCAGAAAAGGGGAGGATCCTGCCCTATATAACTGGATCTGGAGGCTGGGTTAGTCAGTCTAGTGAGAGTCTAGTTCAGTGTCAGGAGTCAGTTAGGACTAAGGAGCAAGGAGCTGAGGACTGGAGCTGTGCAGAGCTTGTCCTGGCCAGTGGATACAGAAGACCTGACACCGGAGTCCGAGGCTGTCAGGATTGTATATCCAGCAGCAGAAACCGCAAGGCAGGAGATTGCAGGTCTCCTGGCTGACAGAAGCCCGGAGGCTCAGCCACACGAAAGGACCAGTACCACCACAGAGGAGCGAGGAATACACGGGATCCGAGTCGCCAGCCATACGGGTGAGCAGCACGTTACACTCAGGGACGTGGGCTACAACACGACTATAAGCGGGATAGCCAAAAGAGTACAGTCGGAACGGCAGGCCTACAACTCCACCTGGCCAGGGGATTCTAGGATTGCTCCCAGACTGACCAGGCCCTCATCCCTAGCAAGTACTCCCGTTGGGGCCTATATAATTACCACCAGTAAAGACCCTAGGACTGCACTGCAAAGACTCCGTGTTATTATTACTGATCCAGGCACTATCACCACCATCATCCATACACGCTGCCCTGAAGCTACACTCTTCCTGTGAGGAGTTACACTACCTTGCTGCGCATACCACCAGCTTCAGCGGACTGCCCTGCAGCGGCGGTTACCAATAACCGCAATCCACAGGTGGCATAGTCAGACTATCAATAACTGAGAAAGAGACTGACAGGACTGCGGTTAGGTTGAACACATTAATATATTTTTTATATGGATTTGGTTTTATTTATATCCATTATTTTTATCTTACTCTCTGTGACCTTTTCGCTTTTTGTTTTCACTCCTTCTTGTTTTTGACACATATATTATTTCCTTGTCACTTACATTTTGTGGTCACTTTCTTGTACGTATTGATGTGCATTTATTTATTCATAATAGTGGTCAGGGCCCTCACATGATTTTCTCACACACATACTTACCTTTTATGCACATTTATGTATATGTATGTATTATGTATTTTTATCCTATACAATTGTATTATGGGTGTCCTAGTGCCCTTCCATATAATCACATACGCACCATCTCCTACTCTATATACACTTGTGCCATTTTTAATGGCTATCTCATATTTACTCACACACCCTGCAATCACTTTCAGAGTTTCTTTCCCCTGTACTGACCATCATTCTTTTGCTATGGCTATGTACACTACTTCTTCAATAAAATATTGGTTTCGGTTCTCTCTCATGATTCCTTCACTTCTGGGTTTATTATGACTATTGGTATACTTGAGTAATCTATTTGTACACAATTTTGAGGATTGATTCTCTGTTACTATTCACATATACTTAAGAGTGGGTATTCATTCTTATTCTACCTATCTTATTATTATTAATTTTTATGTTCTATTCTTATTTATTTTATTCTCTCTATTTTCACTCTGTTCACTTCTTCTCTGTGACATATATACTTGTTACTCTGTCACTCCTTTCTTTGTCTTATATATTTTTTATTTTTTGTCCTTTTTACACTCCCTTACCTAGTATTCCTTACTGACATATTCTATTTGCACGCTGGCTCTCTCATCCCATTACTTCCTCTTTTTATTTTTCAGTGTTTGCACACGCCGCTGCTGTCTTTATCTGCTCCTTTGTTTTATTCCTATGTGTGTGGAGTGCGCTTCCGGTTTGCGGACGGGGCTGGTTGCCTAGCTACGTGCTCCTTGGCGTCGCCTCTCTCCTCCATGCGTGCTGACGCGTCGGGCGGTGGGTGGAGACAGGTGACGTGGAGCGCCGATACTTCCGGCTTCTTCCCTGCTCTGACTTCCGGTAGCGCCGCCAGTACCAGACGCGCACACTCGTGTAGCGCTATATAAGAGGACACATGAGACCTCTATGTACCTCCTTCTCCCCGAAGAAGCAAAACGCGCGTTGGGGTTGTCTGGTCCCATCAGTGACACAGGTTGTATTGCTTCATTCCCTTATATTGTGTCTTTTTGACTTGCCCTCTATCCTTCTATGACTCCTTATTGACTGACAGCTTTATTTGGCAACTGTGCCAGGGACACTGTCCTTTTACTCCACTATATTGAGGGCTTTGTTGATTCTCATTGAAGCTTTACTTCTTGGACCTTATATATTCTCTATCTAGGTAATTTACACTTGATAAGCATCAGTGATTCTTTCATGTATGCTCGTTTGTCAGCTTTAGAAAGTGGTGTTCATTTTTCATCCGGTCCTATTTGCAGATATTTAGTCTGATTTACTGACACGTCTATATGTACTATGCACTAGTCACTTTATGTATCGTGCTGCCTTATTATAGCTTACATGACTGGAGCTGCTATAATGTCTACATGATTATATATACTTTTTGTCACTGTGGGTATCTTCTATTTTCACTTCTCCTCCATGTACTTTTAATTTGATGTCTTTTAAACTTTTTTGAATAAAATTTGTATTTTATTGCATTTATACTTCTCTGTTTTGTTTGGATTACAATAACTGAGACACATAGATTACCCTGGTTTGACCACCCTGGGTCACGGACCGGGTCGCTGCCACAGTGACTACAACCCCCAGCATCTACAGGCCCGGCTCCGGGTCTCCCCACGGCCCAGGGGGCGTGTCATTTATGTCACTTAATTGTGTGCCAGGCAGTGGAGCTGCTGAGGCTAAGCAGACATGCTGCACAGACCGGAGCAGTGGGGGAACGGGGAGAGGTGAGTATTGTATTTATTTTTTTACATCATTGAGAACATGGTGGTCACAAGGCTGGAGGGCTATGGGGGGTGCATTATAGTATATGTACTCTATGGAGCAGCATTATACTCTATGGGGGCTGCATTGTACTGTATTGAGGACTATGGGGAGTGCATTGTACTATATGAGGGCTGCATTATACAGTATTGAGAACTATGGAGAGTACATTATACTGTATGGAGGATTGTGGGGCACATTATACTATATGGAGCACTATGGGGCATATTGTAGTTAAGGAGCACAATGCTGCCTATTCATCGAGTGATTGGATTGTTTATGCCAAAACAAAGCTCATTGTTCTCAGCAGCACATCGTTTGGTGTAATCTGCAGATATACTGCTAATAAAATGATACTGTAAGGGGACAGATTGATTTACTAGTGACTGTTCTGTCCCCATCATTCTTCCTCAGCCGGTGTAAAGAACCCAGGAAACAAGCGTCGAATGACTTCAATATTGTCGATCGCGCTCGTTTAATGGCCTGAACTCAGCGCATGTAAATGACGCGCCCCCTGGGCCTGTGTTGTGCAGGGGATACCCGGAGCCGGATCGCTGGGGGTTGTAGTCTCCGTGTGGCAGTGACCCGGTCCGTGCCCAGGGTGGTCAAACCAGTGGCGGTCTTAAGTAATAACAATGTCCGACTACGCCACCCGTGGATTGCGGTCAGTGGGGACCGCCGCTGCGCTGCCGACCGCTGAGGCTGATGTTGTTTGCGCAGCCGAGAATGGGATAACTCCCCACAGGAGAAGTATTGCCTCAGGGCAGCTAATGTGGATGATGGGAGTGATGGTGTGAGCGTCCCAGTAGTAATGGTGCTGGTGCGGCAAGGAATCACAGAGACTTGTAATTGCAGTTTCCAAAGCTTTACTCACGGTTGTTATTCTGGTCACTTGTGCACATGAGGGACCGCCCGAGCCGTGCTGCGTTCACCAGGCAAGGGACTCGACCAACTCCCAGGCAATTCCAGAGCGTGGCACAGGGCTCCCTTCCTTTCCTTTCTCTGGCCGTCCCCACCAGTGACCCACCTTTGTCCAGCTCCCTCGGGCCTTCTCTGGGCACGCTGATCTCTGCGTCCCTGACCCTATATGGTATGCCTTCCTGGTGGATGTAGTGAGGGGTCGCACCAAGATGTGGTAACAAACTCCGGTCTTTGGCTGAGGAATCTGTTGCCTCCACCAATTTGGGTTCCGGTACCCTGTTCTGCCAACCCTTCACCCTGTATCTCATGGGCATGTGGGGTTCCTTCTGTCCTTGTGTCTCTGGGCCTTTCTCCGTGTTCCTTGCTTCCTTTCTCCTCTGTTCCAGTTCCTTTCTTACTTTCCTTTCCGTTCCTTCTCCTCTCTCTTTCTGCTGTTTCTGGCCTCCACTCCAGGCCTGCCTCTGGAGCTGGGCCCAGACTGAGCCACAGCTCCCTGTCAGCCCTCTCTGGCTGAGCTCCTCTCCTTTTCTCCTCCTGACTGAACTGGCCTTGTCCTAAGATGGTGCCCACCTTATATACCTCCCTCTAACACCCGAGCCCAGGTGACTAGCAACCAATGGGCTCCTACCTATGCCCAGAGACCCACCCCTTTCTGCTCCTACACCACTGGGTGTACTTTCCCCTCCCCACTCCAGCCAGGAACAGATGCTGTCATGCCTGCACTTCTATCTTGTGGGAGCACCGTTGAGCTGTCCCTCGGAAATGGGGTGTGTGTGGTGCATGCAGCCTACCGAGTCCTGGTCCACACTCCATCCTTACCCGGGAGTGGAATACCACACCTCTGGTTTGAGGTGCAATACCCCTGTAGCAGCCGAGCCCTCGGGGTGCTACATAAATACAACCAAAATATTTCTGTGTGATGGTGCAATATGTGAGCATTTGGGGCCCCACTATCTCTAAAACAGGCCCTGAGTACAACCAAAGCTAGTCCATACATAGCCCATTCAAAAAGTGTGAAAATATATGTATATGTGGCACCCCAGGGGGTCTGGTTGCCACAGTGGTAGAAATACCATATCTGAGAGCGAGCATGGGTTTTCCTGGTCAGGAGCACATTTGCATGCAACGTTTCCTGCCCCAGTCCAGGGAGGGGAGGAACCTGCCATTTATAAACTGGATCTGGGGCGGGGTTAGTTAGTTAGTTCCAGAGAGAGGGACAGAGCAGCAAGGAGCCCTGTAGGAGACAGGAGCTGAGAGCCAGGGACTGGAGCAGCAGAGCTCGTCCTGGCAGAAGACGCAGAGAACCGGACACCGGAGTCCGAGGCTGTGAGGATATTCACATCCAGCAGCAGAAACCACCTGGCAGGGGATTTCATGTCCTCTGGCCGTAGAAAGCCCGGAGGCTCAGTCACACGCAAGGGACCGGCACCGCCATCGAGGAGCGGAAGGAACCAAAGGCCCCAAGTCACCAGCCATACGGGTGAGCACCACACGGTACACTCAGGGACATGGGCTACTACACGACTAGAGCAAGGTAGCCAGGAAGAGTGCAGTCAGACGGGAAGGCCTACACCTCCACCTGGCCAGGGGGATTCTTGTTCGCTCACAGACTGACCCGGCCTCTAATGCTAGCCAGTACTCCCAGCAGGGTCTCCTTCATCACCAACAGTAAAGACCCTGAACTACACTGCACGGACTTTGAGTCATTTCTGCTGCGCCTATGCACCACAACCCTCACCATCTACACACGCTGCCCTGAGGCTATACTCCTCCCGTGGGGAGTTATACTACCCCCTGCTGCGCACACAACATCAGCCTCAGCGGTCTGCCCCGCAGCGGCGGTTCTCAGTGACCGCAATCCACGGGTGGCGTAGTCGGACATTTCAACATTAAAAACCAAGTAAACAGATCCGCCACTGGTTTGACCACCCTGAGCCACGGGACCGGGTCGCCGCCACGGAGACTACAACCCCTGACATCACACAGAGACCCGGCTCCGGGTATTCCCACACACACGGCCCAGGGGGCGCATCAACTTTGGCGTAGTCGGCAGGATCTCGTGCCCGCAACCACCGGGTACTGCGTGCCTGAAGAAAGACTGTGATACTTACCGTGGTGAAGTTTCGCGCCATCCGCAGACGTTTTCCCGCCATCCGCAGCCATTTTCCCGCTATTGGGCGCCATTTTTGGGACGCCGCGCGGGAAAAAGAGGGGCGTGGACGCCAAAAGCACGCAAGAGCTGAAGTCCCGCCTTACGTGCTGACACTGCGCAAGGTCCTGGAAGGAGCCCAGCGGACGCCGACGTCACCAGCGCGCGACGCAAGGTCCTCGACCCCGACGATCGCCTGCGGAGCCGCGGCCTATGAGAAGAAGCAATGGAAGGTAGGCCACGGTTAACTAGGGGGGAGGAAGACACCAGGAAAGGAGGAAGCTCCCACCGCCAGCGCGGCTGCTGCCGCAGTGATGCCGTTCACGATGCCGTATATCCCTGGAGCGGCATGGTTACCTCAGTACTCAGGGGAGTCGCATACCCTGAGCAACTTTAAAGAAAGACTGTATAGCCTATTCAAAGTATACCCCCTGTCCGAGGAACATAAAGTGAGCATCCTGATAGGTCAGTTAATTGGAGCAGCCCAAAGAGAAGTGAAGTCCTGGTCAGCCAGGGAAAAGGGGACTGTAAAGGAAATACTGGCACTTTTGATACCCGCACCTCAGCAGAGATCAAGCTAAAATTTTATGGATGCAAACAGCGGACACAAGACAGTATACGGTACTATGCTTTGAATTTGCAGGAGGCCCTGAGAGCCATTAAGTAGGCAGACCCTGACAGCGTGCGGAATGAGGATAAGCTGTTGACTGAACAGTTCATTGAGGGTCTACTGTCCAGCGCCCACCAAACCCAGTTGCGTGTAATGTCCTTGCAGAACCTTGATTTGGACTTTGCGCAGTTTAAAGCCAGGGCCATCCGGGTGCTCCGAGAACCGGCACCAGGTGGCGCTGTAACCCACAGGCGCCCTGCTATCACCTATCACCAGGAGGCGGCACCCTTGCCTGCAGAGCCTGTGGGAGCTGATGCACAGGCTTTGGACAAAGCCCCGGCTGTAGACCTGCACCATCAGGTCCAAGATCTGACCAAAAGCGTTGCCGCGCTAACAAGAACTGTGCAGTCTTTACAGGTGTCTTCCCCAGGAAAGATCCAGCTGGCTTCCAGTCCGGAGGACGTCCCTTGGAGCCAACGGAGGAGGATCCCATCGTTCAGAGGAAGGCCCAGCGACCGCTATGACCAGGACTGACAACCCATCTGCCGCCGCTGCAACCAACCAGGACATATGGCAAGGTACTGTCATTTAAATGGGCCCGACCTGGGGCAGAGGACCGACCCCCAGGCATAAGATCATCAGGCCCATCGAGCTGGCATGATAAGTACGTAGGGGGACGACCGGTCTTGCCTGTGGTGCTGGATGGCATTCCTATGAGTGCACTACTGAACACCGGGTCACAGGTAACCACCATCCCCTATGTGCTCTTTAAGCGGTACTGGAATGACTCAGATATTACCCGCTACCCAGATGACGATTTGAGCATCATCGCAAGCCATGGTCAGCCTGTGCCGCAGGTGGGATTCAAGGAGGTGACCATAAAGATTGGTAAAGTTGAACTGCCAGCGCAAGGACTGATTATTGTGGACATTGACCGTCGTGAAAGCCACCCTAAGATAACCTTGGGTACTAATGTTATTGAAAATTGTCTTGCAGAGATAATTGTCATATTACAGCAGGTTGTGGTGAACGCCAGCTCCAGCCAGTAGCATGTCCCACAAAAAGAGATCAGAGCCCTGATGAAAAGGCAGCAGGTAGAACTGTCTGGTGGTGAGATTGGTAGAGTAAGGATGAGTGACCCGTTCCCTATCGCCATGCCCCCAAAGAGTGAGATGATGATCTGGTGCCGGACTGCAATCGGGTTAAGAGGAAGGGACTACCAAGCCATGGTAGAACCCGTCTACTCAGACAGTAGGCCCACCATTTTGACGGCACAGGGGGTGATCGATGTACGCCATGGGAGGGTACCCGTCCGCATCCTAAACATTGGGGAAAGAGAAGTATACTTGCCCCGGTATGCCACTCTAGCCAAATTGTTCACCGTTAACCAAAACTCCATAAAGGCCGTGGAACCCTTGCCTCCATCTCAACTAGAGGAGGGTAACGGCTCCAAGAAACGAATGGAGGACTGGTGTCAGAAGCTGCATGTGGGCACCGACTCCACTCCCTCACGCCAAAAACAGGGAGTCTACCGGGTGGTGCAGGAGTACGAAAGAGTCTTTAGCAAACACCCGCTAGACTTTGGGCAAGTAAAGGGGGTAGAACACCACATCCCCACAGGAGACCATCCACCCATAAAGGAAAGATACCGACCTGTACACCCTGCACACTATCAGAATACCAAGGGGATGTTGCGAGACATGAAGGAGGCTGGGGAAATCAGGGACAGCTGTAGCCCCTGGGCAGCTCCACTAGTTCTTGTGAAAAAGAAAGATGGCACCATGAGAATGTGTGTAGATTACAGAAAGGTCAACCGTATCACACACAAAGATGCGTACCCGTTACCTAGGATAGAGGAATCTTTAGCTGCATTAAAGTCTGCTAACTTCTTCTCCACTTTGGATCTTACTAGCGGGTACTGACAGGTTCCTGTAGCAGAGGCAGACAAGGAGAAGACCGCGTTCACCACCCCGATGGTTCTCAGCGAATTCAACTGTATGCCATTCGGGCTCTGCAACGCACCAGGAACCTTCCAGCGGTTGATGGAGTGCTGCCTGGGGCACAGGAATTTCGAGACGGTCCTGCTATACCTGGACGATGTCATCGTGTATTCCAAAACATATGAGGACCATCTGAAACACCTGGCAGAGGTGTTTGACGCCCTGGCAGGCTACGGCCTAAAGGTGAAACCCTCCAAGTGTCATCTACTGAAACCAAAAGTACAGTACCTGGGACACATGGTGAGTGCTGACGGAGTAGCTCCAGACCCTGATTAAATTACAGTGATTAAGGACTGGCCAAGACCCTCCAGCATAAAGGAAGTGCGGCAGTTCCTCGGGTTGGTAGGCTACTACCGAAGATTCATCCCCGGGTTCACCAAAATGGCAGCCCCTATGCAAAACCTCCTGTTGGGTCAGTCAAAGACCAAGAATCAGAAGCCACCCTTCAAATGGGACAAGCTGGAGGATGAGTCTTTCCGCCAGCTGAAGATGGCCCTCACGGGGGATGAGGTCCTGGCTTACCCTGATTACGGCCAGCCTTTCATCCACCACACGGACGCGAGCAACATCGGACTAGGGGCGGTGCTGTCCCAGATCCAACAGGGCAGAGAACGGTTAATTGCTTATGACGCGCCCCCTGGGCCTGTGCTGAGCAGGGGATACCCGGAGCCGGATCACTGGTGGGATGCTGGGGGTTGTAGTCTCCGTGTGGCGGCGACCCGGTCCGTGCCCAGGGCGGTCAAACCAGTGGCAGTCTTTGTGTTATAATAAGTGTCTGACTACGCCACCCGTGGATTGCGGTCAGTGGGGACCGCCGCTGCGCTGCAGACCGCTGAGGCTGATGTAATTTGCGCAGCCGAGTATGGAATAACTCCCCACGGGAGAAGTATTGCCTCAGGGCAGCTAATGTGGATGGTGTGAGCGTCCCAGTACTAATGGTGCTGGTGCGGCGAGGAACCACAGAGACGTGCAGTTGCAGTTTTCAATGCTTTACTCACAGTTCTTTATCAGGTCACTTGTGCGCAGTTAGGACCGCCCGAGTCATGCTGCGTCCACCAGGTGAGGGACTCGGTCAACTCCCAGGCAATTCCAGAGTGTGGTTCAGAGCTCCCTTCTCTACCTTTCTCTGGCCGTCCCCACCAGTGACCCACCTTTGTCCAGCTTTCTCGGGCCTTCTGTTGGCGAAACCTCTCTCCGGTTTCCCTGACCCTATGTGGTATGCTTTCCTGGTGGATGTAGTGAGGGGTCGCACCAAGATGTGGTCACAACCTCCGGTTTTGGCTGAGGATTAGTCGCCTCCACCAATTTGGGTTCCGGTACCCTGCTCTGCCAACCCTTCACCCTGTATCTCCTGGGCATATGGGGTTCCTTCTGTCCTCGTGTCTCTGGGCCTTTCTCTGTGTTCCTTGCTTCCTTTCTCCTCTGTTCCAGTTCCTTTCTTACTTTCCTTTCCGTTCCTTCTCCTCTCTCTTTCTGCTGTTTCTGGCCTCCACTCCAGGCCTGCCTCTGGAGCTGGGCCCAGACTGAGCCACAGCTCCCTGTCAGCCCTCTCTGGCTGAACTCCTGTCTTCTTCTCCTCCTCCCTGAACTGAACACTGTCCTAAGATGGTGCCCACCTTATATACCTCCTTCTGACACCCGAGCCCAGGTGACTAGCAACCAATGGGCTCCTACCTATGCCTAGAAACCCACCCCTATCTGCTCCTACACCACTGGGTGTCCTTTCCGCTCCCCACTCCAGCCAGGGACAGATGCTGTCGTGCCTGCACTTCTGTCTCGTGGGAGCACCGTTGAGCTGTCCCTCGGAAATGGGGTGTGTGTGGTGCATGCAGCCTACCGAGCCCTGGTCCACATTCCATCCTTACCCGGGAGTGGAATATGACACCTCTGGTTTGAGGTGCAATATCCCTGTAGCAGCCGAGCCCTCAGGGTGCTACACTTATGCCAGCAGGAAGCTCCGGGCTACAGAGAGAAACCCCGAAAATTATAGCTCCTTCAAGCTAGAGTTCCTGGCAGTGGTGTGGGCAGTTACAGAACGCTTTAAACATTACCTTGCCTCTTCCAAGTTCACCGTGTACACGGACAACAACCCGTTGACACACCTGGACACTGCGAAACTTGGTGCCCTGGAGCAGAGATGGATGGCCCGCCTATCCAACTATGAATTTACAATCAAATACCAAGCGGGACGCACAAATGCCAACGCAGACGCCCTGTCCAGGATGCCGAACTTGCCGGACGGAGGGGAAGATCCAGAAGAACTGGAAGAGATTGAACTCCCTGCGTTCCACCGTCATGAGATTACCCAGTGTTCCCACTGTGTAAGGGACAAGCACTCTGCCACGTTCAATCCCTTACCCCACTACAGCTGGGCGGAGACGCAAGACAGTGACCCAGCCGTCCACCTGGTAAAAGAGATGCTGACACAGGCTGATGCCCGCCTTGACCCAGACGCTCCGGAAGAGACCAAACAGCTGTGGAAGGAGAAGAGTAAACTGCTTCTCTACAAGGGGAAGCTGTGCCGGAGAATTGTTAACTCCCGGACACATGAGCTGACCTGGCAGGTAGTGGTCCCGAGACGAGACGCGGCTATGGTCCTGGAGGCATTCCACGACGGAGCAGGACACTTTGGATGGAAGAAGTTGGAGTTCCTGTTGCGTGAACGGTTCATCTGGGTAGGCATGAGAGGGGCCATTGAGAGATGGTGCAGAGACTGCGGCCCGTGCAACCTGAGAAGAAAGGACCGTGCCAGCCAGAAGACTCCCCTGCAGCCCATCATCACCAAGGAGCCACTAGAACTGGTAGCCCTGGACGATGTGAAACTGGCTCCAAGTAGGTCCGGGTACGTCTATGCTCTCACCATCAACTACTCCCAGTTCCTGGTGGTTGTCCCTGTCAAGGACTTAACAGCTCAGACAGCAGCTAGAGCCTTCCAGCAGCACTTCTGCCATCCACACGGGTATCCAGAGCAAGTGTTGACTGACCAAGGTCCAGCCTTCGAAGCGGAGGTCTTCCAGGAGTTCTGCAACCTCTATGGCTGCAAGAAGATAAGGACAACGCCCTATCACCCCCAAACCAACGAATTGTGTGAGAAGATGAACCAGGTGGTGATATACTTGCTGAAAATGTTGCCCCTGGAAGAACGCAGTCTATGTCCTGAAAAACTGCCTGATCTGGTGGACTTGTATAACCACATCCCAGTAAATTCCACCAACTGCACCCCGGCTTACCTAATGAGAGCAAGACCTGGTAAGCTGCTAATTTACCTGGATATGGGAGTCCTGACACCCAAGGATACCTCGCCAGAGGCAGACTGGGATACAGAACGGCAGCAGCAGTACCGGAAAGTACAGGAGAGTGTTGAGAGAAGTTTGTCTCAAGCAAGAGAAAGGCAAGAGAGGACTTACAACCAGCATGCTCCCGCTGTTCCCCTGGCACCTGGAAAGCAGGTCTTGAAGAGGAAGAGGCGGCTCCATAAGTTGGATGACCAGTGTGAGAAAGACCCGTACACAGTACTGCCCTCAAGTCATGAAAACCCGAAAGTATGCGTTATCAGTAAGGATGGAGGAGAGACCACAGCCACTGTCTCTAGAGACCACCTGAAGAAGTGTCCCGAGCAGCTGCAAAGCACTGATGAAGACCAAGATAGCCCTCAACCCGCAGAGGAAAGGGAAGAAATGGTCAGTACAGTACTCGGAGAATTTCCCCGGTCCTGGACACAAATTAACAATGCTATTGTGGTACCCGTCCTTACCTTTCTCCAGCCAGCCCCTCAAGGGCCTACAGAAGAGCAAGTAGTATTGGAAGAGCAACCGGCCCCGGAGGCAGAGGATTCCATACCAGCAGCCCAGGAGAATCAACCCGCTGCTAGTAGTGAGCCTGCCGTGCCCGTGGTAAGCCAAAGAGTACGCAGAAAGCTGCCCAACCGACCCGTAACATCTCCAAACACCTGTAGTGCAGACACTAGCGAGCCCACTACACAAGGGGTGGAAACAGGGGACCCAGAAAGAACACCATCAGATAGTGTGTTACTTAGGTCAACAAGGAGCACTAGAGGTCAGAAGCCCGCTCGCTGGAGAATCTAGGAGAAATGATATATACCTGTATATTGCAAATGTTGTAATGTTTTATGTTTGTTACCTCAATACTGATTATGTTTCTCAAGTTACCCGACAGGGTCTATGGACGGACAGGTTATGGACAATGAATAACCGGAACTGTACCTTGTAAATAGTTGCACCTGTTAAGTGCCCCTTTTGGGCCAGACCACAGAACAAAAACCCGTGGAGGTGGCTGAAGACGTGGTCCAACGCCGGATCATCGATGCCCTGTAGCCACCCCAGGGCCTACGTGGAGGGTTTGGGACGGGTCCCTCAAAATGCATCTTGGGTGACATGGACACCTGGTTACGGAAGCGCCGTGACCTATCAAGATTGAACTCCTTGTACATATATTGTTGTGTTATTGTTTATACCCTGTTATGTGTGTTTTCAAAAAAAAAAAGTGTTTAGTCCCGGAGTACTAAAGTTTACTAGGGGGGAATGTGGCACCCCAGGGTGTCTGGTTGCCACAGTGGTAGAAATACCATGTCTGAGAGCGAGCATGGGTTTTCCTGGTCAGGAGCACATTTGCATGCAACGCCTCCGGCCCCAGTCCAGGGAGGGGAGGAACCTACCCTTTGTAAACTGGATCTGGGGCGAGGTTAGCTAGTTAGTTCCAGAGAGAGGGATAGAGCAGCAAGCAGCCCTGTAGGAGACAGGAGCTGAGAGCCAGGGACTGGAGCAGCAGAGCTCGTCCTAGCAGAAGACGCAGAGAACCGGACACCGGAGTCCGAGGCTGTGAGGATATTCACATCCAGCAGCAGAAACCACCTGGCAGGGGATTTCAGGTCCTCTGGCCATAGAAAGCCCAGAGGCTCAGTCACACGCAAGGGACCGGCACCGCCATCGAGGAGCGGAAGGAACCAAAGGCCCCAAGTCACCAGCCATACGGGTGAGCACCACACGGTACACTCAGGGACGTGGGCTACTACACGACTACAGCAAGGTAGCCAGGAAGAGTGCAGTTAGACGGGAAGGCCTACACCTCCACCTGGCCAGGGGGATTCTTGTTCGCTCACAGACTGACCAGGCCTCTAATGTTAGCCAGTACTCCCAGCAGGGTCTCCTTCATCACCAACAGTAAAGACCCTGAACTGCACTGCATGGACTTTGAGTCATTTCTGCTGCGCCTATGCACCACAACCCTCACCATCTACACATGCTGCCCTGAGGCTATACTCCTCCCGTGGGGAGTTATACTACCCCCTGCTGCGCACACAACATCAGCCTCAGCGGTGTGCCCTGCAGCGGCGGTTCTCAGTGATCGCAATCCACGGGTGGCGTAGTCGGACATTTCAACATTAAAAACAGATCCGCCACTGGTTTGACCACCCTGAGCCACGGGACCGGGTTGCCGCCACGGAAACTACAACCCCTGACATCACACAGAGACCCGGCTCCGGGTATTCCCACACACACGGCCCAGGGGGCGCGTCATATATAAAGGCATATACGACTAGTAATGCTAACTGTAGAATACCATGCTACAAACATAACAAATGCTAATAAATGTACAGAAAAAGTAATGGATGATACATCAAGCTCATGTGTAGAAATGAAGCCTACCTAGTGATGTCCGGAGCCTCTCCATAGACTTCAATAGGCAGCTTCTATTGTATTCCTCACTGAGTTATCAGTCTGTCTTGTCTTAAGCTTGATGGATTTTACCTATTCTTCAGAGGACGCTACATTCACAAATCCTTGTCTATTTCTATATCCTTGTAAAACAGAACCTTTTTCTCCCATGTGTCTCCGCATTGTCTCCATTTTATATCCGTGTTGTATAGATATATTTTTTCCTCATACATTTGTAAAAACTGAAGCAGGTAGACAGTCTGAACTTTTATTTATCCATTGACTATTAATGGATCTATTAAAAATGGATGAAACACTGATGGAGCACTAAAGGAAAAGAAAAGTCTTCAGTGCTTCATGCGTTGTACATGGATTTGCATCGACTTCAATGGCTGAGTCTGATCTGCAAAATGAATGAGAATAGAACCTGCTCTGAGTCTCACGGATTAGACACGGAACTGTTATTAAAAAACAGACGGCACATGGACTAGTGCAATAAATGTCATGCCACGTTCACACATTCAGTATTTGGTCAGTATTTTACATCAGTATGTGTAAGGCAAAACCAGGAGTGGGTGATAACTGCAGAAATGGTGACGTGTTTCTATTATACTTTTCCTCTGATTGTTCCTCACCTGGTTTGGGCTTAGAAATACTGAGGTAAAATACTGACCAAATACTGAACGTGTGAATATGGCCTGAAAGTGGTGGTCTGATATTTCATTAAATTAACCTGGTGTCTATAGCTCTGACTAGTGATGTAGAGGTGAATGAATCTCACTTTGCATTCTTGTGAGAGTCACATTAAGGCTCATTATATAGAGAAATTGTCTTCCACATCGCGTATAAGATCCTGTAGGATTCTGAGAGTCAGAAGTAACGTGGGACGACCGAAAGACCAGAATGGAGTGGACAGCTCCCCAACAAAGCGATTGATAAAACTGATTTCCCCTATGAGCAAAGGAGCATTGCTTTAATCACAGCTATGGTTGAAAAAACCCAGTAAACAGTCTTCATTTTTCTCTTCTTCGCAAAAAAGCCTTTAAATTTGACAAGTCAATGATTTCCATTGTACTGACTGCAATAGTGTATGGCACTATTCCTGCAAGAGGATCCAAACTGAACCACCAGTGCAGGCCCGGGACAAGGGGTAGGCACCCGCCTAGGACGCTACCTCGCTGAGGGGGGAGCAGTTTAAGAAAAAAAATTGACATTATTGAACGCCTGCAGTCAACTGGCACCTTCCTCCTGCAGCAAACATTCAGCATGCTGACAGCCGGTGCACAGGAACAAAGGTGAGCGGAGTCAGTGGGTCACTAACACCACTCAACGCCTGCGCCCTGGTTCTCATTCCCTCTCTGCATTGAAATGCATTTGTGTCTTTAAGACAATGTGAACGCTGCCCCCAGGACAGGAGCAGAGGAGCTGTAATCAGGTCGATGTTCTGGCGGTAATTCCCGTAATACGCAGGGTATGGACAGTCTGCCCCCTGTTAGAGGATGGCGCCACACAGGAATACGGCAGTAGAACAACCATCGGTTTTGTTACAAGCTGCATCTATTGTATCTCATTAATTGAAACCAAACGGCCCCCATTATAATTAAGCTATATTAGTTTCCATGACTATTCTTGGGTCTGACATTGTAAAGGAAGTGCTCATCAGAGCTTGTTACCTGATGGATCAGACGGGGAAGTTAGAGGTCCAGTTACCATAGAGTCTCACCTATTCCTTTTCTTGGTGGGGAAGCCATTTGCGTCATGTGCCTAAGGCAGCAAAATACCTTATCATGATATTAAGAAAAATACCAAAAAGCATGTCTGTAATATAACCAAAAGCAACATAGATGTTTTATATATTTATTTTTATGCATAAAAGTTGTTAATATTATGCAAATATATAAAAAGAAAGTGTGTAGATATAGTCACTTTCTGTGGAAAGGAGCAGATGATGATGATTCCGCTCCTTAGGCCTCGGCCACTTCTATCGCTTTTGGACATCCAGGTCTGGATCACACATGAGAGAGGAGAAGAGCAGGAATGTGTGACTTGTGATCTGTGTAGTTGGAGTTTTCCTGGATTCCTACAGCATCGCGATCAGCCAAATGGCCTTCTGTCTGACCATGGTCAGGAAGGTGAAGGAGCAGCCGCTTCCTTCTGTCTGACCATGGCCTGGTAGAGGAAGGAGCAGCCGCTTCCTTCTGTCTGACCATGGCCTGGTAGAGGAAGGAGCAGCCGCTTCCTTCTGTCTGACCATGGCCTGGTAGAGGAAGGAGCAGCCGCTTCCTTTGTCTGTACATGGCCAAGTAGGAGAAGGAGCAGCCGCTTCCTTCTGTCTGTACATGGCCAAGCAGGAGAAGGAGCAGCCGCTTCCTTCTTTATGTCCATATCTTGTAGTCGTCTCCTTACCACCACATTGTAGATGAGTCATCCAGATGGTGACATAACAAGTATGGCTGAAAGAAGTCCTTCAATTTCAGCCTTTAATTACTTGCTATGTTGATCCAGAGGAAGGCGAAAAATAACCCTGAGGACTCGTTGTTGCATCATCCTCATATCAAGGCAAAAAAATTCCTTCCTGACCCCAAATATGGCGATCGGAATAAATCCCTGGATGTTTGGTGCTCAAATCTACTTGGATGTTATGTGGTGGAAGCTCGGTGGGTTGGTCACAGTCCGGTAAATAAGAAAGTCCAGTGTAATTGTCTCATCCGATTAATGTAAATCTTCATTCCTGGATGTTACTGGAATGGGGCTGATTTTTATTAGCCTAATACTCCTGCTGGAAGAAGAGAAATATACACGTCTGAGAATCAGCCCCTCACATACAGTATATACAGTACTAGGGGGATATAGCGATAAGGTGTATAGTGGGTAAGTGTGTTACTGGGTAGTGATAACACTTTGGATGTCTGTATGTGCTGTACTTACATAGTAATATGGGAATGGTGGGTCGGCTCTGCCGGACTCCACATCGCTCCAGTCTATAGAATAGAAAAACGGATGCGATCTGATGGATGATGTAATGGCAGATCGGGCAGATGGAGTTTTGCAGAGGAGCTAGAAAATGAAAACAAAGCATTAGTCATTATATTATGTGTTATTACTGATAAATTATTACACAATGTCTATGGACTGTCCATATCTTATCTTCTATATCTTCTTGTAATCCCCCATTATCATTGTCCATCTGATCTTACTCACCCGTTTTATGATATCCATGGTATGACAGCAGATCCCAGGTGGAAAAGAAGGGATGTCGTCATACAGAGACTGGTGGTATTCGTCCATTGTGCCTCTGGTATAGAATGGCCAGTCACCTACAGTCATCATATATAAGATGACGCCAAAGGAAAAGGAGTCTGCCAGATGGTTGTATCCTTCACCGTCCATTACCTATGGGAACATGAGATTGGAGAGAATCTGAATATACCGGGAAGGGGATTTACACACAGAGACTATGAGGACCGGTCTGTGATTAGATATGAGCTGAATACATTGGGATCAGATTATCCCTCAATCCTACTATCGACATCAATCACACAGAGATGTTCCTTACCTCGGGCGCTATGTAACCCTTAGTGCCAGCAGTATATTCCACTATGTCACCCTTAAATACATTCATGGCTGCTAAGCCAAAGTCTGAGATTTTGATGTGTCCGGTGTCTTGAAGGAGGATGTTCTCTGGCTTCAGGTCACTGCAGGGAGAAGGAGCAGACACTGATTGTGAGGACAATTCATGGAAAGAACTTTCTACAATAGATATGTAAGGAGACAACAGAGAGTCACAGGTGACAGATTTATGAAGGAGAAATGATTACCTATGTATGACGCCGCGTTCATGCAGGAACTGGAGTCCGCACACCATCTCTGCCGCAAAGAGTCTGTGGAGTAGAAAGGATGGATCAGTGGTTACATGCACAATCATACAGAGAACATGAGGAGATCACACACGTGTCCTTTTCACATAATTAGTTTCTCCAGTTGTCGTTGTCCATTGATCTAAGACTACAATGTGCCGGCAGCGGATTATTCACATTCAGTACCGGACATTTACCTTATTGTCTTTGTGTTAAACATCATTGAATCTTTCATGTGGCCAAACAGGTCTCCTCCGACCATATAGTCCATGGCTATTTCATACTCCGTAGGTGTTTCCCTAAACGCCCGCATAGTCATTAGGTAGGGGCACCCGGCAGCCATTCTCAGGACTTCTAGCTCTGTAGAGATTAAGTCCTCACAAGAACTTTTGTCCATGATTTTGATGGCCAGCAGTCCTTCACTGACTGGATCTGATGCCAAAACAACCTGGAGAAAAATCACAACAGATCAGACCAAACTCTCATCTATTACTGTGTAGTAGTTCACTAGTTAATCCCAATTATCATTACATATGAGCATCCTGTAATGAATATGTACATCTCTCCTGTGTATCTGGTGCAGGAAACATTGGGGAACACGGACAAATATAAATTGACACTTACTTTTCCATAGTTTCCTTTTCCAAGAACTTTCCAGAACTCGAGATTGGAAAAGTCTATAGGTTGGTCTGTGTGGACCAGTTCTCTTGGGTCAGAAATCTGTAAACTGGCATCATCAAGGCTTTGTGCCGGTATGTCCATTGTGTCGTAGGGCGTCTTATCGATTCCATCTGCTGAGATGATATAAAAAATTTGAACCCCTTAGTGAACACATTATTGGAAATGACTACCTGAGCCTGCTGAAAGCCCCTGTCTTTTCCTCTTCCTGTTAAGACCAGCCTGGCTTTCATATGAGATTTTTAATTTAGCTATATACAGTTCTATCACAGTATCTAGTAGAAGCAATCAGAATATCGCAGGTTCAAGTCCCCAAAGGAGAATAAAGAAAAGAAGTAACAAAAAAAGGTAAAAAAAATAATAAAATGTAAAAAAAATACTTCCCCATTAATAATAATAATAATAATAATAATAATAATAATAATAGTAATAATTTGAATATCTAGTATAACCACATCCGGAACATTAATTAACCCAAACAGTAAACACTGAAATGAGAAAATAAATGTAAAGACCAGAATAGTGTTTTTGTGAGGGCGCAGTATACATCTAATAAATTGTAATAAAAGATATCACAATGTCTTGTCTACCCGAGAAAGTTATCTATAAAAGCTACAACTTGTCACGCAAAAAAAAAACCAAATCAAGTCCTCACACAGCTCCATCCAGCTATCAAAATCCAAAAGATATAATGTCTCAGAATATAGGGACACAAACCAATTTATTTTTTTTATAAAATTCCTAATTTTCTTCTACCAGTTCAGTGAATTATAACCCCTATGCCTGTTCAGCATTATCATAGTTGTAACTGACATGGAGAATCATTCTGTCAGGTCATTTTTACCACTCAATGAACACAGTAAAAAAAAACAATGGCGGAATCACTTTTTTTCCACAATTTTACCACATTTTGAATTTTTTCCCCATTTTCCAGAACATTGAATAGTAAAATAAATAATGTTCAAAACTACAGCTCGTCCACTAAAAAATCAAGTCCACATACAGCTACATTGGGAGACAAATTAAAGAATAAATAGTTATGGGTTTTCGAAGGAGGTGGGAAAAAACAACGAAAGGTTACCCGGTCAAGAAGGGGTTAACAAATATAGCTAAAAGAAAATATTATAATTTTAAATAGAATTATGTAAATGAGCAGGAAATGTCTAATATTTGGGCTCTCATTTATCAAAACTGTCCAATAGCAAAACTGTCCCTGTTGCCCATAGCAACAAATCACAGCATAGATTCCATCTCTTAACATTCTATGGAACAATGAAAGCTGCATTGTGATTGGTTGCTATGGGCAACAAGGACAGTTTTTCTGCACTTTTGATAATTGATGCCAGTACATAATATTAGGAGTATAATCCTCCTCACCCCCAGTCTTATTACACTGAGCAGATCCCATCTTACCTGGTCCATCTGTATCCAGTGATGTGTTTGGTGGAGAAACACTCAGCTGTTTGTTCTCTGGGATGGAGATGTTTTCAGCTGATGACCTCGACCTCCGTAATGCACCATTCCCATTTATAATGGATTTAGCGTAGATGAGACGTCTTCTACATTGGACAACCCAGTCTCTGCTGTTCCTGATCATCTTCTGGGCTGCCACTCTTTGTAGTTTCGGTGCCTCCAGACTTTCAGATCTGGAGGATGTCACTTGTCTCGGTGTCTCTTGGAGAACCTCTTCCAGCTCTAACTCTGCGCTGATGTTTCTCCTCTTATTGAGGATGGCATCTTTGTTTCTCCTCCGTATTTCAGGGACCAGATCTCCGAGTTTTTTCAAGGAGATAAGAATGGCCTTCTGAAGCTCAGCGGAGGCTGCAGAGTGAGACTCCGTGAGGGTCTCCATTTTCCTTCTCTCTGTAAGGATCTCACGTCTTTTGGTCTTTCTCATTTTGTCTAGAATTTGACGTTTAGACGCCATTTTTGAGGCGTCAGTGTCAATGTCCGGTAGTATAAAGTCTTTTCGCCCTAAAGTGAACAATAGTACCTGCTCTTCATTTATTCCTCTCTTCTCTCTGAGAACCCGATCTCTTTGGGCTCTTCTGTAATTATCCATTTTAAAATCAAGTTTTGCTTCGTTTGTCACGAAAAACAAAAGGGGCTGCCTCACCCTTGGGAGTCTGTAAGGCAGTGGTTTCCCTTAGGACGGAACACTGGGATATAGAATGCGGTGATGTCATCACATCACTTGTGACATCAATTTTATTCTAATGTCACAATGATAGATAGATAGATAGATAGATAGATAGATAGATATCAAATTTGAAGGATGGGGAACCAAACTTTTGCAGATGTATACATACAGTATACAGATATACACGGGGTGCACAATTTGTATTTTTAATGATTCATTTTATTATTGAACAACTACAGTGCTGCTGGTTAATCATAAAGGTTAATAAAATCCAAAACCTGAATATTTACAAAAATAAAAGTGAGGTTTTGTCTTTCTTAGGCCACATTCACACATTCGGTATTTGGTCAGTATTTTGCATCAGTATTTGTAAGCCAAAACCAGGAGTGGAAGAATCAAAGTTAAAGTATAATAGAAACACGTGACTACTTCTGTATTTATCACCCACTCCTGGTTTTAACTTACAAATACTGATGTAAAATACTGACCAAATACTGAATGTGTGAATGTGGCCTCAGGGGAATATCTCTGTGTGCAGAACTGTTAATCAAAGAAATCAAAATGTTAAAAAATACATTTCTGACATTTAACAAAATATATCTGTGATCATGACGGTGTATGGCACAAATCGTTCTCCTGAAACCATCCCTCATATTAATTATTTTCTTTCTCCCCAAGCAGTGTCTCATACCACTTAACTTATAATAAATGATACACAGGAGACTTTCTTTTTTGGATATAATTTGCCATATCGGCCATTTATTGACAAACAACAATAAACAATGAAAGAATTGGCGGAGGTCCTTGGGGCTACAAGATCCGGCACATGTAGAACAAAGCATTTTTCCATAGAATTATTTTACCCTCAGCCGTAACCCCAAGCTCAAGGGCACCACACCACAATCAGTGGTAAAGGAAACACCACCACTGGCTCCAAGAGTACACCCCAGTCCAGAGCCCCACTAAGTGCCAGATCAGCCAATTAGTAATTCCATCCTGAAGGGAACCATCGCTGTAAATTCCCACCCATAAAAAATTCCACCAACCCCAAAGACCCCCCCCTACTGCCCCAGCCACTGTGACTCACAGTAAAAATTTATAACCTTCATCATAAGCCCGAGCCATAAAACATAACAATATACAGCACAGACCAAGAGTTTGGACACACCTTCTCATTTAAAGATTTTTCTGTATTTTCATGACTATGAAAGTTGTACATTCACACTGAAGGCATCAAAACTATGAATTAACACATGTGGAATTATATACTTAGCAAAAAAGTGTGGAACAACTGAAAATATGTCTTATATTCTAGGTTCTTCAAAGTAGCCACCTTTTGCTTTGATGACTGCTTTGCACACTCTTGGCATTCTCTTGATGAGCTTCAAGAGGTACTCACTGGAAATAGTCTTCCAACAATCTTGAAGGAGATCCCAGAGATGCTTAGCACTTGTTGGCCCTTTTGCCTTCACTCTGCGGTCCAGCTCACCCCAAATCATCTCGATTGGGTACAGGCCTGGTGACTGCGGAGGCCAGGTCATCTGGCGTAGCACCCCATCACTCTCCTTCTTGGTCAAATAGCCCTTACACAGCCTGGAGGTGTGTTTGGGGTCATTGTCCTGTTGAAAAATATATGATGGTCCAACTAAACGCAAACCGGATGGAATAGCATGCCGCTGCAAGACGCTGTGGTAGCCATGCTGGTTCAGTATGCCTTCAATTTTGAATAAATCCCCAACAGTGTCACCAACAAAGCACCCCCACACCATCACACCTCCTCCTCCATGCTTCACGGTGGGAACCAGGCATGTAGAGTCCATCCGTTCACCTTTCCACTGGTCTAATGTCCATTCCTTGTGTTCTTTAGCCCAAACAAGTCTCTTCTGCTTGTTGCCTGTCCTTAGCAGGGGTTTCCTAGCAGCTATTTTACCATGAAGGCCTGCTGTACAAAGTCTCCTCTTAACAGTTGTTGTAGAGATGTGTCTGCTGCTAGAACTCTGTATGGCATTGACCTGGTCTCTAATCTGAGCTGCTGTTAACCTGAGATTTCTGAGGCTGGTGACTCGGATAAACTTATCCTCAGAAGCAGAGGTGACCCTTGGTCTTCCTTTCCTGGGGCGGTCCTCATGTGAGCTAGTTTCTTTGTAGCCCTTGATGGTTATTGCAACTGCACTTGGGGACACTTTCAAAGTTTTCCCAATTTTTCGCACTGACTGACCTTCATTTCTTAAAGTAATGATGGCCACTCATTTTTCTTTACTTAGCTGCTTTTTTCTTGCCATAATACAAATTCTTACAGTCTATTCAGTAGGACTATCAGCTGTGTCTCCACCTGACTTCTGCACAACACAACTGATGGTCCCAACCCCATTTACAAGGCAAGAAATCCCACTTATTAAACCTGACAGGGCACACCTGTGAAGTGAAAACCATTTCCGGTGACTACCTCTTGAAGCTCATCAAGAGAATGCCAAGAGTATGCAAAGCAGTCATCAAAGCAAAAGGTGGCTACTTTGAAGAACCTAGAATATAAGACATATTTTCAGTTGTTTCACACTTTTTTGTTAAGTATATAATTCCACATGTGTTATTTCATAGTTTTGATGTCTTCAGTGTGAATGTACAATTTTCATCGTCATGAAAATACAGTAAAATCTTTAAATGAGAAGGTGTGTCCAAACTTTTGGTCTGTACTGTATATATTTCCATTAGACATCTCTAAATTCCCTGAAAAAAGAGGGTGTGCAGGTGAGACTTTTCCCATTGCTCCCCCCACAGGAATGGCCCCTTTTCCCACACTTTTCCTTTTATACTCCCTTTTACTATCCCCTCCCACTCCCTATTGATCCAATCCCATAGACCCCATTCAAACTTTATTTTCCTCTCCTAGCCCAATCACCGTCATGTGGGCCTCTGCTGATAAGTATGGCTCTGGCCCCTTTAATATAGCCGCCCTTCTGTTCACTTCCAGTCATAAGCCGCCCATCCATGAAGTCTGTTGCAATCATCCTTTTCGGTAACACCAACCACAGCCTCCCAGACCCCGGCATTGGATGCATTGATACATAATGATTTAAAGATTCACAATTGGATTCAGGTCTGGGCATGAGTGGACACAGACAATTCCACCTGTTTTGGAAGTGGTAGTGGCCACTCTTACCTTTTGGACCCCTGTGTAGCTACACAAGTTGTACCAGATTTGCACCTGGGTCTGGGGAAAGTGAGTTCATCAATGTTTTCATCATCCAGGAACTGCCTTCCCAGTATGGCACATGAGGAAGGGTATTGTCCTGCACTAGGAGGAACCAAGGGTCCACTGCACCACGGTAAGTTCTGACATTGGCTCTAAGGATTTCATCCGTGTACCTAACAGCAGTCAGGTTGCCGTTGGCTATCACATGGTGCCCATCATGCTGGGTGGCGGTGCAGACTGAATAACATTCACCACGGCGTCTCCAGACTTTCACATCTATCACTTGCTCAATGTGAACCTGCTGTCACCTGTACAGAGAACGTAGGACCTGATAATTCTGGTGTTCTCAGGTGTATGCCAATTGAGATGCAAGGTGCTGAGCTGTGAGTAAGGTCCTATTACAGAACGTCGGGCCCTCATACCGCCCTCATGGAGTCTGTTTCTGACAATTTTGGGTGTAACGTGCTTCTGGTTATGTTGTAGGGCCTTTGCAGTCCTCCTGTTCATCCTTACACAAAGGAGCAGATATTGGTCCTGATGTTCGGTTGATGCTCTTCTACAGTTCTGCTCCATAAATTTAGAAGCTGCTTAAGGAGTGCACGTGTGTGGGGTGCATGTGTGGCGCCCCTGAGGGTTCGGTCGCCACAGAGGTACATGCTGCCGGCCAATCAGAGGCCAGCGGCGGCTGGCTAATCAGAAGCCAGCGGCGGCCGGCCAATGAGAGGCCAGAGGCTGCCGGCCAATTAGAGGCGAGCTTGACTTCGGCCGGCCAATCAGCGGCTGCCGGCCAATCAGAGGCCAACATGACGTCGGCCGGCCAATTAGAGGCCAGCGGCTGCCGGCCAATCAGAGACCAGCGGCTTCCGGCCAATCAGAGGCCAGCATGACGTCGGACGGCCAATCAGAGGCCAGCGGCTTCCGGCCAATCAGAACCCAGAATGACGTTGGCCAGCCAATCAGAGGCCTGGGGCTGCCGGCCAATCAAAGGCCAGCATGACGTCAGCCGGCCAATCAGAAGCCAGCGGCTGCCTGGCAATCAGAGGCCAGCAAGATGTTGGCCGGCCAATCAGAGGCCAGTGGCTTCCGGCCAATTAGAGGCGAGCATGACGTCGGCCGGCCAATTAGAGGCCAGCGGCTGACGGCCAATCAGAAGCCAGCGGCTTCCGGCCAATCAGAAGCCAGCATGACGTCGGCTGGCCAACAGAGACCTGCGGCTTCTGGCCAATCAGAGACCAGCATGACGTTGGCCGGCCAATCAGAGGCTAGCGGATTTCGGTCAATCAGAGGCCAGCATGACGTCGGCCGACCCTCAGAGGCCAGCAGCCGCTGGCCTCTGATTGGCCGGCAGCGTGTATTGCAGCGCACGGGTCTGGCAAGTTCGTGCGCTGCAATACACTTCAGCTAGATGTGTTTCCATCCGAGAGAGATCGCACATCTAGTTGCAGTAGCGAAGCTGGTGTCGGCACTCAGCGGGCTCAGAGTTCTCCCGCGCCGGGCCCGATCCAGTAGCGCTAATGCTGTGGCCATGGCGCGCGTGCCCACCAGGAGGGCTCTGCCTGCCCCCTCTGCATGCGTGCCATAGGTTCGCCAGCACTGGTTTAAAGCATTTCTTCTTGTACAGCTGACGACCCAAAATTGGGGATTTTCTGAAAAAAAAAAATGGCCAGTCTGCATTATATATGGTGGAAGTGAGAATGCATCATCTGGATAAGGGGGTGGTCTTCACAGAGGGGTCTATGGAGAGATGTCACTTTATAAGAAGCACATAGCATGGAATACCGGGGGGAAGCCTTTTGGCTCCTTATGTTGTACCAATCCGGAATGCTCCACTATGGTCCATCCTTCTATAGTTCTTCTCTTACACTTTCTGCTGGTCGGTATATGGACGTATTCGCTCTATGCTGACAGGCGCTCCCTTAGTATAGCTCATGTAATGCACGGCACCACAATGTTGTAGGTTCTGACTACTGTGTAAAAAAACACCCACCCAGAGACCGGCCATAATCTTATAGTCTGGGTGTGAATACGCTGTAGGTATAGCTACACTTTTGTTGTGGAAATTTTGGTAATTTTATTTACCTTTTTGCATTTACCCGAATGAGGCTTGTGAGAAATCCTTAAATATGCTGCAGATTTCTCCTGTATGATGCTGACCAATCATAAGCAAGCAGCAACACTCAAAGAAAAGAAGAACACGCCCCCACCATAGCTCAAAGCGGGTTTCTTAGGGTATAAAGCTACGTTCTCACAATGAGTTTTTAGTGAGTTTTTACGCTGCATATTTTAGAAATAATGTAAGTAACCTATCTTAATGGGTGCAGAAATTCTGCAACATCAAAAACTCACCAAAAGCTCATCGTGGGAACCTAGCCTAAGATGTATAATGATGGCGAGTCCTGATCTCCTGGTCTAACCTTCTGCATGATTAGAAAGCAGAGATAACAGCTCTTAGACAAGGAAGGAGCCGCACAGCTGAGTTTCTCTGTGTCACATTACAAACCCTTTTATTGACTCTCCTGATTATGGAGTGTGTCAGTATCACACTTATGTCTTCTGTGCTCAAGCAACTTGTATTCTCTCTGCAGTGATATTAGGCTGTTATTACACCTCACACAGGAGCAGTGTGTTCTGGGTTACTTCTATGGTGAAATGTAATGACAGTCTCCTCTAATCTCACTGCAGAATGAGTACAAGTTGAGCACAACGGATCTAAGTGTGATACTGACGCTGTGCTCTCATTTCTGGACAGGTAGTATGGGAGAGGCGCAGTACAGCAGAGGTGAGAGTGCCATAAGAGGAGGAGAGCTGTTAGAAAGGTTTGTAATGTTGCACAACTAAACTCTCTTGTGCTGCCCCTTCACCCACAGAGACCTTAACTGAAAGGTATTAGTCAGTTGTGTGCTCTACTCATGCAGGAGGTTAGCCCAGGAGATCAGGTCTGTATCCTTACATCTCAGACACTGAGAAATCTGCTCTAAGCTATGGTGGGGATGTGATCATCTTTCTTTTCAGTGTTGTCGTCTGCTTATAATTGGTCAGCATCATGCAGGGAGAAGAATTTCGCACCCCCAGTGAAAACTCTGATAACATCTACTTGGACTTAATTTTTTTTAACTCATTAGGTGCCAAATACTTTCATTGCTAATATCTCCGCAAATGAAAGATAAAATAGAAAAAAAAACATGAAAAATTTGGTGACAGGTCCTCTTTAGGATAAGACAACCCCTTTAAATGTAAGAATTGAATTTTAGTCGAAAAAATGTATGCAACAAAAATGCCACATGTGATTTGATCCAAAAACATGCTGCATTTCAGGATGAGAGAAGCAAGTATTTGCAAAAAAAAGTTAAAAGGGGTGTTGACTGTTATGATATTGATCACTTATACTTAGGATGGACCACCAAGATCAGGTTGGTAGAGTTCCAACACTCTGCCACCCCATTGATTCCATGCTGGAGCTGGTAACAGCTGATTGGTGGTGTTAGGATTTGGACACCTATCAATCTGATACTACTGACTTATATTGATGCCTTCTCCTAATTGATAAGTGGTAGCATACCCCTTTAAAACAATACGTAGTTTTTATTTAGTTGTAAGATGAAAGTGACTCTACACATTAAGGCGTGTCATGGTCTGAGCACAAAATGATTCTAAGATTAGTTGCTGGCCTCTTGACCCGAACTTAAGAGCTTAAGGCCATGTTCATACATTCAGTAATTTGGTCAGTATTTTACCTCAGTATTAGGAAGCCAAAACCAGGAGTGGAACAATTAGAGGAAAAGTATAATAGAAACACGTCACTGATGAAACTTACTGAACGTGTGAAGGTGCCTAATAGAGACGCTGTGGAGAAGGACAGGAGCGCACACAAAATAGGGCAATAGCGTCTGATAAGGGGTAGGGATAATTGATGGCAGCGCTCACCTAGAGGTGTTGTGTGCAGTCACCACAGCTATAATGGTGTAGAAAGCCGCTGCTGCCCTGTGGCTGCAGGAAAGGTTCTTCAAGAGGTGGAATGGCAAAAATGGAAGCTGGCACATTTAGGTGGGCTGTGCTGCGGGAGTGAAGAGCTTGTTTTTTTTTATACCTTGAGAAAGGCCCTGGTCCATTGCAGAAACGCATTCATATTAATCAAAAACGTTTGGGAATCCCAAGGCTCTTCATTCCCACAGTGCAGCCCACCTAAACGTGCCAGCTTCCATTTCTGCCAATGTGGCCTAATAGACGTATATGAGGCTGTCAAAGTTCGGGGCAGGAGACTCGCAAACAGCTTGTGCATCACGATCTATGACACACAGATGTGTGAATACGCCATTACTCTCATATAAGATTACCTGCATCAAGTTTCAAAGGAGCAATTGTAACCCTCTTTCAATTATTTAAAGGGATTTTCCCACAAACAAAATTCATTTTAATCAATAGATCTTGGAATAATAATAAGTTCCACAATTGGATGTGTTTAAATAAAATGTTCCTGTGCTGAGATAATCTTAGAAATATGCCCCCGCTGTGTACTGTGTAATGTCTGACCATACAGGAACATGGTCTGAACATACCTCATCTCCTGGACGGGGAGGATGCAAGAGAGTATACAGACATTACAGCCGGGGATCACAGCCGATTCTTTATGTGAGGTAAAACAAGTTTTTAAACAGGCAGGGAAATGTTTTACCTCACAGAATCAGCTGCCATCCTGTGGTGTCCTGTCTGTATACTCTTTTGCTTCCTCCCATGGCCAGCTGTGTTATGTGCAGACCATGTTCGCTCCACTGGGAGTCTGTTTATGACACGACACAGTAAAAGTGCAGTCATCAGTAATGATGTCAGGTACAAAGCTATTATAGTAAGGCCCAGTGTAGTGTGGAAGTCCAATGTGACACTGAAGATGTCCGCCTAGAGATAGATGCTAGTTATTGAGCTGCAGCTGTTGATCCATGTAACGCATAGGTTCACCTTTATACACCATTTCACCCGTTTACCCAGATCATCAATCTTCAGAACGTCTTCAAATGTAGCATAAGTTTGTAAAAAATGATTCTGTACTTGTATCATAGCTCAAAGCTGCATTCACACTGAATTACTACTGAATGTAAAGGTGTGGGATGACACATGATTAGCTACAGCTTAGTTCTGCTGTACTGCTTTTTGTAGGGTCCTGTCCTGTGCTCCGGCCCTCCGTCTGTAGCTCCATTATGCATTCATTTGCTTTTCATGGCAAAAAAGGTGCAGCATGCAGCGCTATTCCTACCATCCATACAATGCAGACCTCGAAGACCACTCAGCGGCTTGCGGCAATGGGATCCAGGGGTGCCATATGGCAATGGATCCGCAGGGATCCAGCATTGAATTTTATTTCCCCGAATAACTGACTTAATGATGCCCCTTCTAACACATCAGATGACTGTATGATGCCAAGAATACAAATAAAATAAAGAGCATAATTGCTGTCCAGACACTGAACAAGCAGGCTATGCCGTAAAATTAAGAATGATCAATGGAGATATGGAAGAGAATAAGGTATAACTCAGGGCCAGTGCAAGACAAGCAATTCTATCTAGTAACAAAGTTGCTCAATTTATTATGTAAATTATAAATGGATGTAATATAAAATTGTTTTGCGGATGAATCGCTGCTCTGAGTGTTAGATTTTCAAAGTGGTAAAAGGGTTTATCTGCCAGTAATGATATTTACCTGGGGACATCCACCTATTGGAGACAGGCCATTAAAACTGGCCAAACTTTCTCCTTACTTTCTTGGCCACTGAGGGGCTTTTTGGACTGCAAATGGTTGATAAGTGTTGGTAAGAGTTTTCGAAGTATCTACTATATAATTGTCTTATCCCGTCTGTCTGTCTGTCTGTCTGTCTTTCTGTCTGTCTGTCTGTCTGTCTGTCCAGGAAATCCCGCGTCGCTCATTGGTCCGGCAGCGGCCAATCAGCGCCGCGGGATTTCCGAAAAAACATGACGGCCGTTAGCGGCTCTTCTGCGGGACGGAGCTCAGCGGCGTTGCAGCCGGGAGATGAGCGCCGCGAGGCGCTCATCTCCAGGCCGGTATCAGCAGGAGGACCCCGACCGCCGGACCCATCTGCAGGACAGAGATGCAGCCGGGAGATGAGCGGCGCGAGGCGCTCATGTCCCGGCCGGCAGCAGCGGAAGGACCGCCGGCATCGCTGACATCAATGCGGAAGGGAGGACCGGGGAGCGGCGCTGCGGGTCGGGATACTTCTGCTGCGAGCGCCCGCTCATGTCCCGGGTTCTCGCAGCAGAAGTAGTCGCACAGGCAGCGCCGCTGCCCGGTCCTCACCAAGACGATTCAATGATTGGTCGCGGTCTTCGGACCCGACCAATCACTGATCTTAGCGCAAAAGTTAAATACCGCTGTGCTGATTGGTCGCGGACGCTGCCCGCGACCAATCACCGATTTGGGCGCCAAATTTAAATATCGGCCGCGACCAATCAGCACAGTAGTAGTTAACTTTAGCCGCAAGATCAGTGATTGGTCGCGGGCCAAGACCGCGACCAATCACCGATTTGTGCGGCACATTTAAATAGCGGCCGCGACCAATTGGATGTCAGCGCCGCTCCCCGGTCCTCCCTTCACACCCTTGCCGCATGGATGTCAGCGGCGCTGCCTGTGCGGATACTTCCGCTGCGAGAACCCGGGACATGAGCGGGCGCTCGCAGCAGAAGTATCCCGACGCGCAGCGCCGCTCCCCGGTCCTCCCTTCACACCCTAGCCGCTGATGTCCCCACAGTATCCGCATGGTGTTACAAAGATCCGGACATTTGTGTTAAAAATCGCTGATTGTTAGCGGGCGGTGCCCGCGACCAATCACCGATTTGGGCGCCAAATTTAAATATCGGCCGCGACCAATCACCGATCTTGGCTCCACATTTAAACACCACTGTACTGATTGGTCGCAGCCACTATTTAAATGTGGCGCCCAAATCGGTGATTGGTCGCGGGCAGCGGCCGCGACCAATCAGCAGAGCGGTGTTTAACTTTAGCGCCAAGATCACTGATTGGTCGCGTGAGGAGAGCGCGACCAATCAGCGAATCGTATTGGTGAGGAGCGGGGAGCGGAATCGTATTAGTGAGCACCGGGGAGCGCCGCTGCCCGTGCGGATACTTCCACTGCGAGAAGCCTGGAGATGAGCGACTGCTCGCAGCAGAAGTATCCCGACGCGCAGCGCCGCTCCCCGGTCCTCCCTTCACACCCTAGCCGCTGATGTCCCCACAGTATCCGCATGGTGTTACAAAGATCCGGACATTTGTGTTAAAAATCGCTGATTGTTCGCGGGCGGTGCCCGCGACCAATCACCGATTTGGGCACCAAATTTAAATATCGGCCGCGACCAATCACCGATCTTGGCTCCACATTTAAACACCACTGTGCTGATTGGTCGCCGATGCTGGGCGCGACCAATCACCGATTTTGGCGCACATTTAAATAGCGTCCGCGACCAATCAGTACAGCGGTGTTTAAATGTGGAGCCAATATCGGTGATTGGTCGCGGCCGATATTTAAATTTGGCGCCCAAAACATAAAAAACCTAATGACAGAAGAAAGGATCTGCAGGATCGGTGATGGTAGTTACTGGGAACCCCACCAATCACTAGAGTGGGGATCCCTATCCTCTCTTATGGATGAAATAGTATGGAGCCGTTGCCAGGCATGCGCACTGCCACACTCCATTCAGTGTCTATGGGACTGATGGGGACAGCCGAGAACATCAGCAGCCGCGTATATATATATATATATATATATATATATATATATACACAGTACAGACCAAAAGTTTGGACACATCTTCTCATTTAAAGATTTTTCTGTATTTTAATGACTATGAAAATTGTACATTCACACTGAAGGCATCAAAACTATGAATTAACACATGTGGAATTATATACTTAACAAAAATGGTGAAACAACTGAAATTATGTCTTATATTATAGGTTTTTCAAAGTAACCACCTTTTGCTTTGATGACTGCTTTGCACACTCTTGGCATTCTCTTGATGAGCTTCAAGAGGTAGTCACCGGAAATGGTTTTCACTTCACAGGTGTGCCCTGTCAGGTTTAATAAGCGGGATTTCTTGCCTTATAAATGTGGGACCATCAGTTGTGTTGTGCAGAAGTCTGGTGGATACATAGCTGATAGTCCTACTGAATAGACTGTTAGAATTTGTATTATGGCAAGAAAAAAGCAGCTAAGTAAAGAAAAACAAGTGGCCATCATTACTTTAAGAAATGAAGGTCAGACAGTGCGAAAAATTGGGAAAACTTTGAAAGTGTCCCCAAGTGCAGTTGCAAAAACCATCAAGTGCTACAAAGAAACTGGCTCACATGAGGACCGCCCCAGGAAAGGAAGACCAAGAGTCACCTCTGCTTCTGAGGATAAGTTTATCCGAGTCACCAGCCTCAGAAATCGCAGGTTAACATCAACTCAGATTAGAGACCAGGTCAATGCCACACAGAGTTCTAGCAGCAGACACATCTCTACAACAACTGTTAAGAGGAGACTTTGTGCAGCAGGCCTTCATGGTAAAATAGCTGCTAGGAAACCATTGCTAAGGACAGGCAACAAGCAGAAGAGACTTGTTTGGGCTAAAGAACACAAGGAATGGACATTAGATCAGTGGAAATCTGTGCTTTGGTCTGATGAGTCGAAATTTGAGATCTTTTGTTCCAACCACCGTGTCATTAACTTGTTAATAACCTGCAGCCTATAATGAGCCGTGTTAATAATATGATCCCACCAATAGTGACTCTGTATGGCCAATTTGACAATAAACAGTGTTGGTATTGTACTTTTTATTTTTCATCACTAGATGGCAGTGCAGCAGTGTAAATGTGTGAGAGAATGGGATGATGGCGCCATTACTGATCATTATGTAAAATCAGGAGCTGACCTTCTTTATTAGTAAATTACGATGTAATTCAGGTTAATGATTCTTATGATTTTGCTAATAAAAACACTATTGCATTGTACACGTGTCGTTGTGTGATTGATCTAGATCCCAGCAGCCTCAATTGTCCGCTATTATTGAGAAGTCTTGGCTGCTAGATATGGCAGTGTCATCAATCTCAAGAAGCCTTTTATTCTCACATACATGATAGAATCCAATAGTAAACATCAGCATATCCCTTCCAGGAGCGGAACGACATCGGTCACAGAGGGTGCGACCGGGCCCGTGCAGGAGGGGGGTCGGCCGCCACCAGCACCTATTTCAGTTAGAGGTGCATGCAAGGACACACATTCAGCTGAAATGTATTGAGACGCAGAGACCATCTGTGTCCCTGCACCGCAATACACCCTGCCAGCCAATCAGAGGCCGGCTGTTGACGTTGGTGTGCCAGTCGCAGGCGGCACATGACCGTGACGTCATGCACCATGCCAGCAAGACGAAGCTAGATGCCAGTTCCTTCAATTGCTATAGACGAATATGCTGCGAGTTGTGGGAGTGGAGGAAGGGAAGAAGAATAATTTATTTATTTTTAAATGTATTGGAGAAGAACAGGAAACATTATTAATGGAAGGGGCACAGGATGGGGGACATTATACCAGGAAGGGTACAATAAGAAAGCACAGCAACACACTGCAAGGGACAATACATATGCAGACACTGAGAACATAAGAGCTAAACTGCATTATTGCTAAATAAAATGTACTTACAAAAAATGAAGGCTCTTAGCGCACAAATTGGCCAATTCATGTATGCCCATCAACCACGACAAGGTAGCCTCCGCATGATGGTTAACTAACCTCTTAAACATGCCTCTCTTGGGCTATAAGCCTACAATATAAATGGGCAAACATGCCTCTCTTGGGATAGAAACCTACAAATTTAAGTGGGCAGGTAGAATCCAACACTAATTAAAAGCACCCTTGGGCTGATGGGTGCTTATACCAGGAAGGGTCCCAGGATGGAGTGCATTATACCAGGAAGGGTCCCAGGATGGAGTGCCTTATACCAAGAAGGGTCCCAGGATGGGGAACATTATACCAGGAAAGGGCCCAGGATGGGGGACATTATACCAGGAATGTGCTCAGGATGGGGGACATTATACCAGGAATGTTCTCAGAATGGGGTACATTATACCAGGAAGATGCCCAGGATGGAGTGCATTATACCAGGAGGTGCTCAGGAAGGGTAACATTATACCAGGAAGGTGCCAAGGATGTAGTGCATTATATCAGGAAGGTGCTCATGATGTAGTGCATTATACCAGGAAGGTGCTCAGGATGGGGAACATAATACCAGGAAAGGGCGCAGAATAGAGCACATTATACAAGGAAGAGGCCCAAGATGTACAGTTGAAACCAGAAGTTTACATACACTATATAAAAAGACACATATGCATGTTTTTCTCAATATCTGACATGAAATCAGAATAAACCTTTCCCGTTTTTTTAAATGCCTTAATACATTCTCTCTCTCCTTATTCTGGCATTTGGCAAATATTAAAAATTATGGTAATCCTAATTGACCTAAAACGGGAAAGGGCATCAGCGTTCCCATGTAACTTCCCAGGCCTATGCTCTACGTGAAAGTTGAAGTCCTGAAGAGCTAGGAACCATCTAGTTACCCTGGCATTGTTACCCCTCTTTTCCCTCAACCATCTCAACGGGGCATGGTCTGACAACGGGCACAGGACAGTGTATGGAACTATGCTTTAAACCTGCAGGAGGCGCTGAGGGCCATCAAACAGGTAGACCCTGACAGTGTGCGTGATGAAAACAGACTGTTAACTGAGCAGTTTATTGAGGGTTTACTGTCCAGCGCCCACCGAACCCAGCTGCGCATAGTGGCTCTGCAAAACCCTGACTTAGACTTTGCTAAGTTTAAGGACAGGGCCATCTGGGTGCTACGAGAACCAGCACCAGGTGGCGCTACAGCTCACCGCCGCCCAGATATCACCTACCACCAGGAGGTGGCACCCTTTTCCCCGAAGCCTGTAGGAGCTGATGCGCAAACTCTGGACAGTGCCCCGTCAACAGACCTGCACCATCAGGTCCAAGAGCTAACTAAAAGTGTAGCAGAACTAACCAAAACTGTACAGTCCTTGCAGGTGTATCCCAAAGGAAAGAGCCAGTTGGCTTCCAGTCCGGAGGACATCCCGTGGCGCCAACAGAAGAGGATTCCACCATCCAGAGGAAGGAACAGCGACCGCTACGACCAGGACGGCCAACCCATCTGCCGCCGCTGCAACCAGCCAGGACATTATGCAAGGTACTGTCATTTAAACGAGCAAAACCTGGGGCAGAGGGCCAACCCCTAGGCATAAGACCACCAGGCCCATCAAGCTGGCGAGACAAATGTAGCACCCTGAGGATTCGGCTGCTACAGGGGTATTGCACCTCAAGCCAGAGGTGTGATATTCCACTCCCGGGTAAGGATGGAGTGTGGAACTGAGCTCAGTTAGCTGCATGCACTACATACATCCCATTTCCGGAGGACAGACCGATGGTACTCCCACTAGAGAAATGTGCAGGTACGACAGTGTCTGTTCCTGGCTGGAGTGGGAGGGGGGTGGAACATCCCAGTAGTGTAGGGGCAGATAGGGGGAGCAGCCTGGGTAAAGCTAGGAGCTCATTGGGTGCTGGTCACCTGAGCTCACGCATAGAGGGAGTATATAAGGTGGGAACCATCTTAGATCAGGGTCAGTCAGTGAGACGTCAGTCTTTTGCAGAGTGAGGTCAGTCTGTCAGAGTTGAGCAGAGGAGAAGAGCAGCTCCAAGGCCAAGAGAGAGAGAGAGGAGAAAGAAAGACCCAGAGGGGGAGAAAGAAGGAACTCCAAGAGCCCAAATTAGACCAGAGGGTGAAGAGTTGGCAACAGGGTACCGGATCCCAAGCTGGCAGAGGCTACAGCACACCTTAGCCAGAGACCGGAGGTCGTGGGCAGGATCTGCCACGACCACCCACCAAATCCACCCGGAAGGCAGACCAGGAATAGGGTCAGGGAACCCAGAGACAAGGGTTTACCACAAAGAGGCCCGAGGGAGCCGGACATAGGTGGATCCCTGGTGGGGAAGGCCAGAGAAGAGGACAGGACAGAAAGGGAGCTCAGAACCACGCTCCGGAACTACTTGGGGGTTGGCCGAGTCCAGGACCTGGTGGACGCAGCACGGCTCGGGTGGTCACTCAAGGCCGGAGTGACCGGTACAAAAACAGCAGTAAGTAAAAACCCTGAACTGCAACCACCCGACTCTGACTCTCATTACCATCTTCACTGCACTTCCACAACCACCATCCTCTGCACCTGACCCCCTGAGGCCATACCCCTCCCGTTGGGGGTTATACTACCGAAGCTGCACAAACACCATCAGCCTCAGCGGACCCTGCTGCAGCGGCGGCCGTAGTGACCGCAATTCAACGGGTGGCGTAGTCGACATAAAGAACATCCAGTAACATCATAGGACTGCCACACACTGAGCTTGACACCCTGGGCACGGACCGGGTCACCGCCACTCGGAGACTACAACCCCCATCTGATCCGGCTCCGGGTATCCCCCAAACAGCACTGGCCCAGGGGGCGCGTCAACTTTGGCGTATTCGGCAGGATAACGTGCCCGCAACAACCGGGTACTGCGTGCCTGAAGAAAAGTACACCGTTACCTCAAAAAGAAGTCTCCTGCCGGTTCCGGAGGGTCCCCGCCAACGGACCCCATCACAGGTCGCTTCCCGCCGGTTATCCGCCATTTGCAGCTTTTTCCCGCCATCCATGGAGTTTCCCGCCACTGGGAGACGATTCCCGCCATTTCCAAGGATTTCCCGCCTTGGGGGAGCGGACGCCATTATGGGCGTGCCGGAGGGTGGCAAAAGGCCACCTCCCATCGTGGGCCAGGTCAAAGAATGGCGCCAAAAGCGGAAACCGCGCCCACCAACAGAGACTGTGATGCTGGAAGTGTCCATCAGCGTAAGAGAACTGCCCCTGGAACTGACAATCACTAAGTTGCCCCGGGACCACCCTCAATGTGGGCGGAGACAGAACAAGAGAACAAAGATGGGTGTCGCCTGGAGCAGTCTGGAGAGAGCGCACCCGGAGACAAGACGTCTGGAAGAGAGTCCAGAGAAAGCCTACCCGGAGATGGAGGGAGAGTCAGGCAGCACCGACCCAGTGGTCAGGAGCCTGTTGCAGGTCGCCACTCCAGAAGGCCTGCTGGAGATCCTAGCACAGCTCCCCCGAGACCGGGAGTGTGCACAGACCGCGCTGGAGGGCCTCGCACGGAGGATGGCCCGGGTGCAGCGAGAGACGTTGGCGGAGTGGAGCCGAGAGATGGCCCAGCAGACCGAGACTCGTCAGCGGAGCACGCCGCCCGAGACGAGGAGACAGACCGCCTCTGAGGATGGCGCAGGAGAACTGAAGGCCGGAGACGGCGCCGAGAAGGGAGCCGAACGAATGGAGGCAGGTAAAGGGGACGTCACTACCCCGAGCCGGGAAACCGCGTGCCTGCCCCAGCTCCCCGTCGCAGAGCCCGAAGTACCCCCTGCCGTGCCCGTCGCTGCAACGTCACCGCCGCAGACTAGGCCTCAAACGGAAGCCGCGACCCCTGTGACGTCACACGCCTCGACCCCGAGCGTGGCCAAGCAGGAAGTACCATCGGCCTGGTCGCAAGGCCTAGTACCCCCGGGCGACGCAATACCAACAGCGCCCCCTACCTCCGCGGAGCCCCCGGCCTGGTCGCAGGGCCAAGTAACACAGGGCGCCGCCGTTCTTACGGTGCCCTTTACTTTCAAGGTGCCCCAAGCCTGGTCGCAAGGCCTGGGCAACCCGGGCGCCGCTACCACCACTGCGCCCATAAAAACAAGAATGCCGCACCTGGGTGAAGACCTGTTCGCCCAACATACGTGCCCGGATGGGCAGCCCTTCGTATGGCCCCAGGAATACATCCAGCTGGAGCTGCAAAAAGCAAGGGCCATGTGCGAACCCCTGATCCCGGCTCCAAAGCCCATAAAGAGGATCTCGCCCCCGCTAGAAGAGACCCAGTTTGAGTGGGATCCCACCGGAGAAGACCTCATGGGGTTCACTCAGGAGACTCGGGCAGCCGCAGCGGAGCGTGCAGAGTGCTGCCGCCAGCAGCTCGAGGTCTTTGAGAGGGAGCGGAGAGAGAGGCGGGTCCGGGAACAGCAAGCCCAAATAAGGAGCGCGGAGCAGAAGAGCCGGACCAGGAGAAACCCCCGTGCAGCGCATGGTCCCCGTACCATCGGGACTGTGATAAAGTTCAATCTGCAGCATGGGTGGGGTTTCATCAGGGATCACCGCACCCCAGGCGACGTCTTCGTGACCAGGAGAGACGTTGAGTCCCACCTACCGGAGGGACACAGAGGTCGTGACCTGTATTTAGGGGACGAGGTCACCTTCACCCGGCACAAGTGTGCCAAAGGACCCTACGCCCTCCATGTGCATCGCCTGACGGAGGAGGAGCTGCGGTGTGAGGAGGAGCAAGAGGACCCGGACGGGTCTGAAACTGAAACTGTCCACAAAGAAAGAGCAGGAGGACGCCGTCGCTGAAGTACGGTAGAGAGAGACTGTATAAAGTTGCCCGTCGGGGTACCAAGAACTGTTACTTAGTTAAAATATAGTCCCCGTTGGGACCAGCCAAGAGTGAACTGTTAACCCCGTGTGTCCCTGTTCCCATTAGCTGGCCGAGGACTGAGAGCGGCCATGCCTTCCCTTTGTATATAGTTGTGCTTCCTAAAGCGCCCCCTACTGGTTTTATAGGAAAACCGTGTTTCTTCAAGAGACTGTCGCACTTTACCCGGTCACAAGTTGCACAGTGACCGGAGGAACCAGAAACAAGAATGTTTATATGAAAAGTTTATTGCTGCTGATAATGTTTAAATGTTTTATATGTTTATATGTTGATGTTTTATGAAAAAATAATTGTATGTTTTGGATGTTTTTATATCTTACAGCCCGAGGACGTGCTGTGATTTACCAGGGGGGAATGTAGCACCCTGAGGATTCGGCTGCTACAGGGGTATTGCACCTCAAGCCAGAGGTGTGATATTCCACTCCCGGGTAAGGATGGAGTGTGGAACTGAGCTCAGTTAGCTGCATGCACTACATACATCCCATTTCCGGAGGACAGACCGATGGTACTCCCACTAGAGAAATGTGCAGGTACGACAGTGTCTGTTCCTGGCTGGAGTGGGAGGGGGGTGGAACATCCCAGTAGTGTAGGGGCAGATAGGGGGAGCAGCCTGGGTAAAGCTAGGAGCTCATTGGGTGCTGGTCACCTGAGCTCACGCATAGAGGGAGTATATAAGGTGGGAACCATCTTAGATCAGGGTCAGTCAGTGAGACGTCAGTCTTTTGCAGAGTGAGGTCAGTCTGTCAGAGTTGAGCAGAGGAGAAGAGCAGCTCCAAGGCCAAGAGAGAGAGAGAGGAGAAAGAAAGACCCAGAGGGGGAGAAAGAAGGAACTCCAAGAGCCCAAATTAGACCAGAGGGTGAAGAGTTGGCAACAGGGTACCGGATCCCAAGCTGGCAGAGGCTACAGCACACCTTAGCCAGAGACCGGAGGTCGTGGGCAGGATCTGCCACGACCACCCACCAAATCCACCCGGAAGGCAGACCAGGAATAGGGTCAGGGAACCCAGAGACAAGGGTTTACCACAAAGAGGCCCGAGGGAGCCGGACATAGGTGGATCCCTGGTGGGGAAGGCCAGAGAAGAGGACAGGACAGAAAGGGAGCTCAGAACCACGCTCCGGAACTACTTGGGGGTTGGCCGAGTCCAGGACCTGGTGGACGCAGCACGGCTCGGGTGGTCACTCAAGGCCGGAGTGACCGGTACAAAAACAGCAGTAAGTAAAAACCCTGAACTGCACAACCCGACTCTGACTCTCATTACCATCTTCACTGCACTTCCACAACCACCATCCTCTGCACCTGACCCCCTGAGGCCATACCCCTCCCGTTGGGGGTTATACTACCGAAGCTGCACAAACACCATCAGCCTCAGCGGACCCTGCTGCAGCGGCGGCCGTAGTGACCGCAATTCAACGGGTGGCGTAGTCGACATAAAGAACATCCAGTAACATCATAGGACTGCCACACACTGAGCTTGACACCCTGGGCACGGACCGGGTCACCGCCACTCGGAGACTACAACCCCCATCTGATCCGGCTCCGGGTATCCCCCAAACAGCACTGGCCCAGGGGGCGCGTCACAAATATGTGGGAGGACGACCGGTCCTACCTGTCGTGCTGGACGGCTTTCCAATGAGCGCGTTGCTGGACACTGGATCCCAAGTGACCACCATCCCCTACATTCTTTACTGTACTGACTCTGATATTACCCGCCATCCAGATGAACATTTGAGCATTTATGCCAGCAATGGTCAACCCGTACCTCAGGTGGGGTTCAAAGAAGTGACCATAAAGTTGGCAAAGTGGAACTGCCAGCACAAGGACTGATTATTGTCGACATTGATCGCTGAGAAAGTCATCCCATGATAACCATGGGCACTAATGTCATTGAAAATTGTCTTGCAGAGATAATTGTCTTGTTACAGCAGGTTGCGGAGACCGCCAGATCCAGCCAGCAGCCGGTTCTACAAAGAGAGATCAGAGCCCTGATGAAAAGACAACAGGTAGAACTGTCTGGTGGTGAAATTGGCAGTGTCAGGATGTGTGACCCATTCCCTATTGCCATGCCCCTAAGAAGTGAAATTATGATATGGTGCCGGGCAGCTATTGGTCTAAGGGGTAGAGATTACCAGGCCATGGTAGAGCCCGTCTACTCTGACAGTAGGCCCACAATTTTGACAGCCCGGGGGGTGGTTGATGTCCGCCATTGGAGGGTACCCGTCCGCATCATTGGGGAGAGAGAAGTCCATTTGCCCCGGTATGCCACTCTAGCCAAACAGTTCACTGTCAACCAGAATTCTATAAAGACAGTGGAACCCTTGCCTCCATCCCAACAGGCAGAGGATAACAGCTACAAGGAACAAATGGAGGACTGGTGCCAGAAGCTGCATGTGGGCACTGACTCCACCTCTCCACACTGAAAACAAGGAGTGTACCGGGTGGTACAGGAATACAAAAGGGTCTTCCGTAAACATCCACTTGACTTCGGGCAGGTAAAAGGGGTTCAACACCATATCCCCACGGGAGACCATCCTCCCATTAAAGAAAGGCACCGGCCTGTACCCCCTGCACACTACCAAAATGCCAAAGGGATGTTGCGAGAAATGAAGGAGGCTGGGGTAATAAGAGACAGTTGTAGCCCCTGGGCAGCTCCATTAGTTCTTGTAAAGAAAAAGGATGGCGCTATGAGAATGTGTGTAGACTACAGGAAAATCAACCGCATAACACACAAAGATGCATACCCATTACCCAGAATAGAGGAATCACTAGCTGCATTAAAGTCTGCTAACTATTTCTCCACTTTGGCTCTTACTAGTGGGTATTGGCAGGTTCCTGTAGCAGAGGTGGATAAGGAAAAGACCGCATTCACCTCCCTGATGGGCCTCAGCGAGTTCAACTGCATGCCATTCTGGCTCTGTAGCGCCCCAGGAACCTTCCAGCGGTTGATGGAGTGCTATCTGGGACATAAGAATTTCGAGACAGTCCTGCTGTACCTAGATGACGTCATTGTATACTCCCAGACGTATGAGAACCATCTGAAGCACCTGGCGGAAGTGTTTGACTCACTGGCTGGCTTTGGTCTAAAGGTGAAGCCCTCAAAATGTCATCTGCTGAAGCCCAAGGTACAGTACCTGAGGCACGGGGTGAGCGCTGACGGTGTAGCTCCAGATCCCGATAAAATCACAGTAATCAAGGACTGGCCAAGACCCTCCACCGTATAGGAAGTGCGGCAGTTCCTCGGATTGGTAGGCTACTACCGAAGATTTATTCCAGGCCTCACCAAGATGGCAGCACCCATGCTGGACCTCCTGATAGGCCAGTCCAGGAAGGCCAAAAACCAGAAGCCGCCATTCAAATGGGACAAGCTGGAAGATGAGTCCTTCCACCAGCTGAAAATGGCCCTCACGGGGGACGAGATCCTGGCTTACCCTGATTATGGCCAGCCCTTCATCCTCCACACGGACGCGAGTGTGACACCCCAGGGGTCTGGTTGCCACAGTAATAGAGATATTATGTCTAAGAGCAAGTGGGAGGTTTCTCTGGTCAGGAGCCCTAAGCATGCAACACTGCCCGCCCAGACCTGGGAGGGGAGGAATCTGCCCTTATAAACTGGGTCTGGGGCGGGATTAAGTTAGTCAGAGCCTGGAGAGGGAAAGTGCTACTAATTATGTTTCTCAGTTACCCTGCAGATTTATTTGGACTAACAGGTTATGGACACTGGATAACCGGAACAATCTTGTAGATAGTTGCACCATTTGTGCCTCTTGCGAAGACGGCCGCGGAAGAGAAAACCTGTCTGGCGTGGCCTACTTGCGGCCCAAAGTAGCTAGCTCCAGCCTTGCAGCCACGCCCAGGGCCAACGCAAGGGGTTTGCTTTGGACAGGTCCCCTACTTCGCTTAAAACTTCACCTTGGGTGATATGGACACCCGGTTGCGGACACGCCGTGATCTTTAAAGAACTAAAGCTTCTTGTAAATATGTTATTGTATTATTGTTATACCCTGCATTTATGTTTCTTTAAAAATATGTTTAGTCCCGGAGTACTAAAATTTACTAGGGGGGAATGTGACACCCCAGGGGTCTGGTTGCCACAGTAATAGAGATATTATGTCTGAGAGCAAGTGGGAGGTTTCTCTGGTCAGGAGCCCTAAGCATGCAACACTGCCCGCCCAGACCTGGGAGGGGAGGAATCTGCCCTTATAAACTGGGTCTGAGGCGGGATTAAGTTAGTCAGAGCCTGGAGAGGGAAAGTGACAACAGGAGCTCTGTAGGAGCAGGAGCGAGTGCCAGAGGCTGGAAGCTAGAGAGCTCGCCTTGGCTGAAGACACTAATACCGGACACGGAGTCCGAGGCTGTGGGGACATCCAGGTCCAGCAGCAGAATCCAACCGGCAGGGGATTCCATGTCCTCTGGCCTTAGAAACCCGAAGGCACGGTCACAAGCAAGGGACCAGCACCGCCATCGTGAAGCGAAGGCTGACGGAAGGCCCCAAGTCACCGGCCATACGGGTGAGCACCACACGGTATACTCAGGGACGTGGGCTACTTCTACCCGCATAGAGCAAGGTAGCCAGGAAAGAGTGCAGATAGTCGGGGAGGCCTACAACTCCACCTGGCCAGGGGAGATCCTGCTTGCTCACAGACTGACCAGGCCCCTACTGCTAACCAGTACTCCCGGGAGGGTCTGCTTTATACCATCAGTAAAGGCCCTGTACTGCACCACACGTCTCTGTTATTCCTTGCCGCACCAGCACCATTACTACTGGAACGCTCACACCATCACTCCCATCATCCACCTTAGCTGCCCTGAGGCAATACTTCTCCCGTGGGGAGTTATCCCATACTCGGCTGCGCAAACAACATCAGCCTCAGCGGTCGGCAGCGCAGCGGCGGTCCTCACTGACCGCAATCCACGGGTGGCGTAGTCAGACATTGTTCTTACCTATAGACTGCCACTGGTTTGACCGCCCTGGGCACGGACCGGGTCACCGCCACGGAGGACTACAACCCCCAGCGATCCGGCTCCGGGTATCCCCCTGGACCACACAGGCCCAGGGGGCGCGTCAATTTTGGCGTAGTCGGCAGGATTTTGTGCCCACAACCACCAGGTACTGCGTGCCTGAAAAAGAGACTTTTAAACTTACCTGTGGTGAAGTTTCCCGCCGTCCGGAGTCGTTTCCCGCCATCCGGAGCCGATTCCCGCCATCAGACGCCATCTTGGACCGTTTCCCGCCGTCTTCTGCCTTCTTCCCGCCATCCGCAGCTGCTTCCCGCCTTCGGACGCCATCTTCGGGACGCCGCACGGGAAGAAGAGGGGCGTGGACGCCGAAAGCGCGCAAGATCCGAAGCTCCGCCCCACGCTCCGCCCCACGCTCTGACGCTGCGTAAGGTCCTGGAAGGAAGGAAGAGCGACGCTGACGTCATCGGAGCGCGACGCCAGGTCCTCAACCCCGACGATCGACTGCGGAGCCGCGGCCTACGGAAGAAGAGCATCGCAAGGTAGGCCACGGTCCACTAGGGGGGAAGGAGGATGTCGGACACCGAGGGGAGCTCCACTGCCACAGCCACCGCCAGCGCAACCGCTGCAGCAGTCATGCCATTCACCATGCCCTATATCCCGGGGGCAACCTGGCTGCCCCAGTACTCAGGAGAGTCACATACCCTGAGTGACTTTAGGGAAAGACTTGATAGCCTCTTCCAGGTATACCCCCTCACAGAAGAGCAAAAAGTGAGCATTCTGGTGGCCCAGTTAATCGGGGCAGCCCAAAGGGAGGTAAAGTCCTGGTCACCTGGGAAGACGAGGACTGTCAGAGAGATACTAGCCCGGCTGAAAGACACGTTTGACACCCGCACCTCAGCCGAGATAAAACTAAGATTTTATGGGTGCAAACAACGGGCACATGAAAGTATAAGAGACTATGCTCTAAACCTACAAGAGGCCCTGAGAGCCATTAAGCAGGCAGACCCTGACAGCGTGGGAAATGAAGACAAGCTATTGACTGAACAATTTATTGAGGGTCTACTGTGCAATGCCCACCGAACCCAGTTGCGAGCAAAGGCCTTACAGGACCCTGACCTGGACTTTGCACAGTTCAAGGACACAGCCATCCGGGTGCTCCAAGAACCGGCACCAGGTGGAGCTGTGACCCACAGGCGCCCTGCTATCACTTATCACCAGGACGCGGCGTCCTTGTCTGCAGGGCCTGTGGGAGCTGATGCGCAGGCTTTGGACAATGACCCGGCTACAGACCTGCACCATCAGGTCCAAGAGCTGACTAAGAGCGTTGCCGCGCTAACCAGAACTGTGCAGTCTTTATGACTCGCCCCCTGGGCCGTGGGGCACTCGGATCCGGGCAATAGGGGGAACGATGGGAGTAGTAGTGGCAACCCGATTCCGTGGCTCAGGGTGGTCAGACCAGTGGTAGTCTGTTATGTGCTATTGTTTATGTCCGACTACGCCACCCGTGGATTTGCGGTCATTAGGTACCGCCGCTGCAAGGCAGACCGCTGGGGCTGATGAGGTGTGCAGCTGGGATGGTGTGACTCCCCACGGGAAGAGTGCAGCCCCAGGGCAGTGTAGTGGATGGTAGGAGTGATGGTGGTGAGAGTCCCAGTACCGGTAGTGCTGGAGGCGCGAAGGAGCACACAGACAATAGGTTGCAGTCCAGGGTCTTTACTGAAACAGGTAAACTGACCCATAAACAGTCCCAGCTAGAAGGGGACCTGGATGTCTGAGAGCAACGGGGAAATTGGCCCTGGTCAGCGTGAGGGTGTAGGCCTACCGTGCTTTCTGCGCTCCTTCTGTCTATCTCCTCGTTACAGGGTAACAGCCCACGTTTCTGAGCTTTCCGTGTATTCTCGCCTGTATGGCCTGCGACGTGGGTTCCTTTCTGCTCCCAGCCTTGTACGGCTCTGCTGGTCCCTTCTGTTGTGGCAGAGCCTCCAGGCTTCTTAGGCCAAGGAATATACAGTCCCTTGCGGACTGGTTCTCTGCTGGGGGATGTAGAATCCTCCCAGCCTCAGACACCAAAGTCTGGTAAAGTAAGTCTTTTCTCTGCCAAGACAGGCTCTCTTCGCCTCTTGTCTCTGGTTTGTGGCTCTACTGCTGCCACACTTCCTCTTAGGTTACAATGCAACTGTCTGTCCCTGCTCTGCTGAGACACGTCTCAGTCCTGAGACAGGTCATCTGGTTCTCTCTAACCCTGCTCCCAGTACCAGCTTTTATAGGGGCAGCCAGCTCCCCCTACTGGCCTGAGACAGGAGGCATTGCATGCTAATGTTCCCCTGACTAGAGAACCTCCCCCTTGCTCTCAGACACAGCTTTAATTACACTTGTGGCATCCAGGCCAGGGTGACACATTTACAGGTCTCTTCTCCAGAAAAGATCCAGCTGGCATCCGGACCGGAGGACGTCCCGTGGCGCCGACTGAGGAGGACCCTACCGGCCAGAGGAAGTCCCCAGCAACAGATACAACGAGGACGGACGACCCATCTGCCGCCGCTACAATCAACCCGGACATATGGCAAGGTACTGTCATTTAAAAGGGCACAACCTGGGGTAGAGGGCCAATCCCCAGGCTTAAGATCATCAGGCCCATCGAACTGGCGTGACAAATACATAGGGGGACGTCCAGTCTTGCCTGTGGTACTGGATGGCATTCCTATGAGTGCCCTACTAGACACCGGGTCACAGGTCACCACCATCCCGTACGTGCTCTTCAAGCAGTACTGGAATGACTCGGACATAACCCGCTACCCAGATGACGACCTGAGCATTATAGCCAGCAATAGTCAGCCCGTGCCACAGATAGGATTTAAAGAGGTGACCATCAAGGTCGGTAAAGTTGAACTGCCGGCACAAGGACTTATCATTGTGGACATTGACCGTCGCGAGAGTCACCCAAAAATAACCCTAGGTACTAATGTAATCGAAAACTGTCTTGCAGAGGTGATTCTTATTTTGCAACAGGTTGCCAAGAACACCAGTTCCAGCCAGCAGCGTGTGCTCCAAAAAGAGATCCGGGCACTGATGAAGCGGCAACAGGTGGAACTATCTGGTGGTGAGATAGGTAGCGTGAGAATGTGTGACCCGTTCCCTATTGCCATTCCCCCAAAAAGTGAGATGATGATTTGGTGCCGGGCAGCTATTGGTCTAAGAGGTAGAGACTACCAAGCAATGGTAGAACCCGTCTACTCAGACAGTAGGCCCACCATTTTGACAGCACGGGGGGTGGTCGATGTACGCCATGGGAGGGTGCCCGTCCGCATCATCAATATCGGAGACAGAGAAGTATACCTGCCCCGGTATGCCACGCTAGCCAAATTGTTCACCATCAACCAGAACTCTGTACAGGCCGTGGAACCCTTGCCTCCATCTCAACCAGAGGAAGGTAACGGCTCTAAGAAACCAATGGAGGACTGGTGTCAGCAACTGCATTTGGGTACTGACTCCACTCCCTCACACCAAAAACAGGGAGTCTATCGGGTGGTTCAAGAGTATGAGAGAGTGTTTAGTAAACACCCGCTAGACTTTGGGCGAGTAATGGGGGTAGAACATCACATCCCAACGGGAGACCATCCTCCCATAAAGGAGAGATATCGACCCGTACCCCCTGCACACTATCAACACACCAAGGGGATGCTAAAAGACATGAAGGAGGCTGGGGTAATTAGGGACAGCTGTAGCCCCTGGGCAGCTCCACTAGTCTTAGTGAAAAAGAAAGACAACACCATGAGAATGTGTGTAGACTACAGGAAGGTCAACCGTATCACACACAAAGATGCGTACCCGTTACCAAGGATAGAAGAGTCCTTAGCTGCATTAAAATCTGCTAACTTCTTCTCTACTTTGGATCTCACTAGCGGGTACTGGCAGGTTCCTGTAGCAGAGGCGGACAGGGAGAAGACCGCATTCACCACCCCGATGGGACTCAGCGAATTTAACTGTATGCCATTCGGGCTCTGCAACGCACCAGGAACCTTCCAACGGTTGATGGAATGCTGTCTGGGACACCGGAACTTCGAGACGGTCCTATTATACCTGGACGACGTCATCGTCTATTCCAAGACCTATGAGGATCATCTGGAACACCTGGCAGAAGTGTTTGAAGCCCTGGCGAACTATGGCCTAAAGGTAAAACCCTCAAAGTGTCATCTCCTGAAGCCAAAGGTACAATACCTGGGACACGTGGTGAGTGCTGACGGAGTGGCTCCCGACCCTGATAAGATCACCGTGATTAAGGACTGGCAAGACCATCCAGCATAAAGGAAGTGCGGCAGTTCCTCGGGTTGGTAGGCTACTACCGAAGATTCATTCCCGGTTTTACCAAGAAGGCAGCTCCTATGCAGGACCTCCTGATAGGCCAGTCCAGGAAGGCCAAAAACCAGAAGCCACCCTTCAAATGGGAAAAGCTGGAAGAGGAGTCCTTCCGCCAGCTGAAGATGGCCCTCACGGGGGATGAAATCCTGGCGTACCCTGATTACAGCCAGCCCTTTATCCTCTACACGGACGCAAGCAACATCGGGCTAGGAGCCGTACTGTCCCAGATCCAGCAGGGGAGAGAACGGGTAATTGCTTACACCAGCCGAAAACTGCGACCCACGGAAAGAAACCCTGAGAATTACAGCTCGTTCAAGCTAAAGTTCCTGGCAGTGGTGTGGGCAGTAAAAGAACGTTTCAAGCATTACCTTGCCTCTTCCAGGTTCACCGTGTACACGGACAACAACCCGTTGACACACCTGGACACTGCAAGACTGGGTGCCCTGGAGCAGAGATGGATGGCCCGCCTGTCCAATTTTGAGTTCACAATCAAATACCGGGCAGGACGCTCCAATACCAACGCGGACGCCCTGTCCAGAATGCCAAACTTACTGGACGAAGGGGAGGATCCGGAAGAATTGGAAGAGATCGAACTCCCTGCATTTCACCGTCATAGGATTACCCAGTATTCCCACCGTGTGAGGGGCCAGCGATCCGCTACGTTCAACCCCTTATCCCACTACAACTGGGTGGAGACGCAAGACAGTGACCCCGCAGTCAGTCTGGTGAAGGAGATGCTGACCCAGGCTGACGCCTGCCTAGACCCAGATGCTCCGGAAGAGACCAAGCAACTGTGGACGGAGAAGAGCAGACTGTTCCTCTACAAGGAGAAGTTGTGCCGCAGAATGGTCAATTCCCGGACACATGAGCTGATCTGGCAGGTGGTGGTACCGAGACGGGACGCAGCTATGGTGCTGGAGGCCTACCACAATGGGGCAGGGCACTTTGGATGGAAGAAGCTGGAGTTCCTGCTGCGTGAACGGTTCTACTGGATAGGCATGAGAGGAGCCATTGAGAGGTGGTGTAGAGACTGTGGCCCGTGCAATCTAAGAAGAAGGGACCGTGCCAGCCAGAGGACTCCACTGCAGCCCATCATCACCAGGCAGCCGCTGGAACTGGTCGCTCTGGACCATGTTAAACTGGCTCCAAGCAGAAGCGGGTATGTCTACGCCCTAACCATCGTGGATCACTACTCCCGATTCCTAGTGGTGGTCCCCGTCAAAGACTTAACAGCACAAACAGCAGCTAGAGCCTTCCAGCTGCACTTCTGACACCCACACGGGTACCCGGACCAAGTGCTGACGGACCAAGGACCAGCCTTCGAAGCGGAGGTCTTCCAGGAGTTCTGCAACCTGTATGGCTGCAAGAAGATAAGAACAACGCCCTATCACCCCAAACCAATGGACTCTGCGAGAAGATGAACCAGGTGGTGATAGATCTGCTAAAAACATTGCCCCTGGAAGAACGCAGTCTGTGGCCTGAGAAACTGCCCGATCTGGTGGACCTGTATAGCCACATCCCGGTAGGTTCCACCAACTGTACCCCGGCTTACCTAATGCGAGCAAGACCTGGTAAGCTGCCTGTTGACCTGGATATGGGAGTCCTGATACCCGAGGACACCTCACCAGAGACAGACTGGGATACAGAATGGCAGCAGCAGTACCGGAAAGTACAAGAGAGCGTCGAGCGAAGTCTCTGTCAATCAAGAGAAAGGCAGGAGAGGACTTATAACCAACATGCTCCCGTTGTTCCCCTGGTACCTGGAGAGCAGGTCTTGAAAAGAAAAAGGCGACTCCATAAATTGGACGATCAGTGGGAAAAGGACCCGTACACCGTACTGCCCTCAAGCCACCATAATCCAAAGGTGTACGTCATCAGCAAGGATGGAGGAGAGACCACAGCCACTGTCTCCAGAGACCACCTGAAAAAGTGCCCCGAGAAGTTGCAAAGCACGGATGAAGATCAGGAAGACCCTCAACCTGTAGAGGAAAAGGAGGAAATGATCACCACCGTACTCGGAGACTTTCCCCGGTCCTGGACACAAGTAAACAACGCTATCGTGGTGCCCGTCCTCACCTTTCTCCAGCCAGCCCCTCAAGTGCCTACAGAAGACCAGGTAGAGCTGGAAGAGCAGCCGGCCCAGGAGGCAGAAGAGTCCACACCAGCAGTACAGGAGAATCAACCCTCTGCTAGTAGTGAGCCTGCCGTGCCCCTAGTGAGCCAAAGAGTGCGCAGACAGCTGCCCAGCTTACCCATAACACCTCCTACACCCTGTAGTGCAGGACCAGTTAGTGAGCTCCGTAGGTCCACTAGAGTCACTAGAGGTCAAATGCCCGCTCGCTGGAGAATCTAAACTAATGCACTGTAAATTTACCTGTTTCTTGAAAATGTTTACGGTTTGTGTTGTTGCCTGTTACTAATTATGTTTCTCAGTTACCCTGCAGATTTATTTGGACTAACAGGTTATGGACACTGGATAACCGGAACAATCTTGTAGATAGTTGCACCATTTGTGCCTCTTGCGAAGACGGCCGCGGAAGAGAAAACCTGTCTGGCGTGGCCTACTTGCGGCCCAAAGTAGCTAGCTCCAGCCTTGCAGCCACGCCCAGGGCCAAAGCAAGGGGTTTGCTTTGGACAGGTCCCCTACTTCGCTTAAAAGTTCACCTTGGGTGATATGGACACCCGGTTTCGGACACGCCGTGACCTTTAAAGAACTAAAGCTTCTTGTAAATATGTTATTGTATTATTGTTATACCCTGCATTTATGTTTCTTTAAAAATATGTTTAGTCCCGGAGTACTAAAATTTACTAGGGGGAAATGTGACACCCCAGGGGTCTGGTTGCCACAGTAATAGAGATATTATGTCTGAGAGCAAGTGGGAGGTTTCTCTGGTCAGGAGCCCTAAGCATGCAACACTGCCCGCCCAGACCTGGGAGGGGAGGAATCTGCCCTTATAAATTGGGTCTGGGGCGGGATTAAGTTAGTCAGAGCCTGGAGAGGGAAAGTGACAACAGGAGCTCTGTAGGAGCAGGAGCGAGTGCCAGAGGCTGGAAGCTAGAGAGCTCGCCTTGGCTGAAGACACTAATACCGGACACGGAGTCCGAGGCTGTGGGGACATCCAGGTCCAGCAGCAGAATCCAACCGGCAGGGGATTCCATGTCCTCTGGCCTTAGAAACCCGAAGGCACGGTCACAAGCAAGGGACCAGCACCGCCATCGTGAAGCGAAGGCTGACGGAAGGCCCCAAGTCACCGGCCATACGGGTGAGCACCACACGGTATACTCAGGGACGTGGACTACTTCTACCCGCATACAGCAAGGTAGCCAGGAAAGAGTGCAGATAGTCGGGGAGGCCTACAACTCCACCTGGCCAGGGGAGATCCTGCTTGCTCACAGACTGACCAGGCCCCTACTGCTAACCAGTACTCCCGGGAGGGTCTGCTTTATACCATCAGTAAAGGCCCTGAACTGCACCACACGTCTCTGTGCTTCCTTGCACCAGCACCATTACTACTGGGACGCTCACACCATCACTCCCATCATCCACCTTAGCTGCCCTGAGGCAATACTTCTCCCGTGGGGAGTTATCCCATACTCGGCTGCGCAAACAACATCAGCCTCAGCGGTCGGCAGCGCAGCGGCGGTCCCCACTGACATTGTTCTTACCTATAGACTGCCACTGGTTTGACCGCCCTGGGCACGGACCGGGTCACCGCCATGGAGGACTACAACCCCCAGCGATCCGGCTCCGGGTATCCCCCTGCACCACACAGGCCCAGGGGGCGCGTCACGAGCAACGTGGGACTGGGAGCGGTGCTGTCCCAGATCCAGCAGGGCAGAGAACGGGTAATCACTTATGCCAGCAGGAAGCTCCGGCCCTCAGAAAGGAACCCTGAAAATTACAGCTCCTTCAAGCTAGAGTTCCTCGCAGTGGTATGGGCAGTGACAAAGCGCTTTAAACATTACCTCGCCTCTTCCAAGTTCACCGTATTCACAGACAAAAACCCGCTGACACACCTGGACACTGCGAAACTTGGTGCCCTGGAGCAGAGATGGATGGCCCGACTCTCCAATTATGAGTTCACCATCAAGTACCGGGCTGGGCGCAAGAATGCCAATGCAGATGCACTGTCCAGGATGCCTAACTTGCCAGATGGGGGAGAAGACCCAGAAGAACTGGAAGAGATAGAAATCCCCGCTTTCCACCGTCATGGGATAACTCAGTGCTCCCACTGTGTGAAAGACAGGTACTCTTCCACTAAAGAGGCCACATTCAATCCCTTGCCCCACCACGGCTGGGCAGAAACACAAGACAGTGACCCGGCCGTCCACCTAGTCAAAGAGTTGCTGACACGAGCCGACTCATACCCTGACCCAGATGCTCCAGAGGAGACCAAACAGCTGTGGAAAGAGAAGAGTAAGCTGTTCATTTATGAAGGGAAGCTGTGTCGAAGAACTGTCAACTCCCAGACGCATGAGCTGGTCTGGCAGGTGGTAGTCCCGAGGCGGGACGCGTCTATGGTCTTGGAAGTGTACCACGATGGAGCAGGACACTTCGGATGGAAAAAGCTGGAAGTCCTGCTGCGTGAACGGTTCTATTGGGTCGGCATGAGAGGAGCAATCGAGAGGTGGTGTCGAGACTGCGGACCGTGCAACCTGAGAAGGAAAGACCGTGACAGCCAGAGGGCTCCCCTGCAGCCCATCATCACCAAGCAGCCGCTCGAACTGGTAGCCCTAGACCATTTGAAGCTGTCCCCAAGCAGGTCAGGCTATGTCTACGCTCTCACCATCGTAGACCACTACTCCCGGTTTCTGGTAGTAGTGCCAGTCAAGGACCAAACAGCTCAGACAGCAGCCAGAGCTTTCCAACAGCACTTCTGCCGCCCGCATGGTTACCCAGAACGTGTGCTAACTGACCAAGGTCCGGCCTTCGAAGCGGAGGTATTCCAGGAGTTCTGCAACCTGTACGGCTGCAAGAAGATCAGGACAACGCCTTATCACCCCCAGACCAACAGGATGTGTGAAAAGATGAACCAGGTGGTGATAGACCTACTGAAGACATTGCCCCTGGAGGAACGCAGTCTGTGGCCAGAAAAGTTGCTAGACCTAGTGGACCTCTACAATCATATCCCAGTGAATTCCACCTACTGCACACCAGCTTACCTGATGAGAGCGAGACCTGGTAAGCTGCCCATCGATCTGGATATGGGAGTTCTGACACCAGAGGACGCCTCACCAGACGCAGATTGGGACACTGAGCGGCAACAGCAATACCGCAAGGTACAGGAAAGTGTTGAAAGAAGTCTGTTCCAAGCAAGAGAAAGGCAAGAGAGGACTTACAATCAACATGCACCTGCTGCCCCCTTGTCACCTGGAGAGCAAGTCCTAAAGAGGAAGAGGCGACTCCACAAGTTGGATGACCAGTGGGAAAAAGAGCCGTACACCATTCTACCATCAAGTCATGATAATACCAAGGTGTGCCTCATAAGTAAGGACGGAGGTGAGACAACAGCAACAGTTTCCAGAGACCACCTGAAGAAATGTCCCGAGCAGCTACAGCATGCTGAAGAAGGCCAAGATATCCCTCAACCCGCAGAGGAAGTGTAAGAAATGGTCAGCACGGTACTCGGAGAATTTCCCCGGTCATGGACACAAGTGAATAATGCCATTGTTGTGCCTGTCCTTACATTTCTCCAACCAGCACCTCAAGCACCTACAGAAGTCTCAGTAGAGTTGGAAGAACCATTGGCCCCGGAGACAGAAGATTCCTCATCAGCAGACCAGGAGAATCTACCCTCTGCTAGGAGCGAGCCTGTCGTACCCACGGTAAGCCAAAGGATCCGTATGAAGCTGCCCAACCTACCAGTGACACCTCAAAATACCAGTAGTGCAGGTCACACAGTGCCCACCACACCAGGGGTAGGGAAAGGGGACCAGAGTGGAACACAGACAGACAGTGTGCTACGCAGGTCCACCAGAATCACCAGAGGTCAAATTCCTGCTCGTTGGAAAATTTAAATGTAACTATAACTGTAATGTTGAATTGTTTTGTGTGTGTATTGAATATGTTTTTCCAGTTACCCTACAGGGTCCAAAAAGACTTTCAGGTTATGGACAATGAATAACCAAAAACTCTGCCTGTAAATAGTTGCACCTGTAAAGTGCCCCTTTGGTGCCAGACCACAGAACAAAAACCCGTGGAGGTGGCTGAAGATGTGGTCCAACTCCGGATCATTAATGCCCTGTAGCCACCCTAGGGCCTACGTTGAGGGTTTGGGACGGGTCCCTCAGATTGCACCTTGTTTCAGTGAAATGGACACCTGGTTGCGGATGATACCGTGACCTTTAAAGACTCTAATGGTTGTAAATATGTTAATGTATTGTTACCTGTTGTATTTTTGCAAAATATGTTCAGTCCCGGAGTACTGAAATTTACTAGGGTGGAATGTGGCACCCCAGAGGGTCTGGTTGCCACAGTGGTAGTAATACCATGTCTGGAAGCAAAACAGGAGTTTCCTGGTCAGGGAACACACTACAAGCAACACCTCCTGCTCCAGACCAGAAAAGGGGAGGATCCTGACCTATATAACTGGATCTGGAGGCGGGGTTAGTCAGTCTAGTGAGAGTCTAGTTCAGTGTCAGGAGTCAGTTAGGACTAAGGAGCAAGGAGCTGAGGACTGGAGCTGTGCAGAGCTCGTCCTGGCCAGTGGATACAGAAGACCTGACACCGGAGTCCGAGGCTGTGAAGATTGTATATCCAGCAGCAGAAACCGCAAGGCAGGAGATTGCAGGTCTCCTGGCTGACAGAAGCCCGGAGGCTCAGCCACACAAAAGGACCAGTACCACCACAGAGGAGCGAGGAATACACAGGATCAAAGTCGACAGCCATACGGGTGAGCAGCAGGTTACACTCAGGGACGTGGGCTACAACACGACTATAAGCGGGATAGCCAAAAGAGTACAGTCGGAACGGCAGGCCTACAACTCCACCTGGCCAGGGGATTCTAGGATTGCTCCCAGACTGACCAGGTCCTCATCCCTAGCAAGTACTCCCGTTGGGGCCTATATAATTACCACCAGTAAAGACCCTAGGACTGCACTGCAAAGACTCCGTGTTATTATTACTGATCCAAGCACTATCACCACCATCATCCATACACGCTGCCCTGAAGCTACACTCTTCCTGTGAGGAGTTACACTACCTTGCTGCGCATACCACTAGCTTCAACGGACTGCCCTGCAGCGGCGGTTTCCAATAACCGCAATCCACAGGTGGCACAGTCAGACTATCAATAACTGAGACACATAGATTACCCTGGTTTGACCGCCCTGGGTCACGGACCGGGTCGCTGCCACAGTGACTACAACCCCCAGCATCTACAGGCCCGGCTCCGGGTCTCCCCACGGCCCAGGGGGTGCGTCATTTATATCACTTAATTGTGTGCCAGGCAGTAGAGCTGCTGAGGCCAAGCAGACATGCTGCACAGACCGGAGCAGTGGGGGAACGGGGAGAGGTGAGTATTGTATTTATTTTTTTACATCATTGAGAACATGGTGGTCACAAGGCTGGAGGGCTATGGTGGGTGCATTATAGTATATGTACTCTATGGGGCAGCATTATACTCTATGGGGGCTGCATTGTACTGTATTGAGGACTATGGGGAGTGCATTGTACTATATGAGGGCTGCATTATACAGTATTGAGAACTATGGAGAGTACATTATACTGTATGGAGGATTATGGGGCACATTATACTATATGGAGGACTATGGGGCATATTGTACTTAAGGAGCACAATGCTGCCTATTCATGGAGTGATTGGATTGTTTATGCCAAAACAAAGCTCATTGTTCTCAGCAGCACATCGTTTGGTGTAATCTGCAGATATACTGCTAATAAAATGATACTGTAAGGGGACAGATTGATCTACTAGTGACTGTTCTGTCCCCATCATTCTTCCTCAGCCGGTGTAAAGAACCCGGGAAACAAGCGTCGAATGACTTCAATATTGTCGATCGCGCTCGTTTAATGGCCTGAACTCAGCGCATGTAAATACAACCAAAATATTTCTGTGTGATGGTGCAATTTGTGAGCATTTGGGGCCCCACTATCTCTAAAACAGGCCCTGAGTACAACCAAAGCTAGTCCATACATAGCCCATTCAAAAAGTGTGAAAATATATGTATATGTGGCACCCCAGGGGGTCTGGTTGCCACAGTGGTAGAAATACCATATCTGAGAGCGAGCATGGGTTTTCCTGGTCAGGAGCACATTTGCATGCAACGCTTCCTGCCCCAGTCCAGGGAGGGGAGGAACCTGCCATTTATAAACTGGATCTGGGGCGGGGTTAGTTAGTTAGTTCCAGAGAGAGGGACAGAGCAGCAAGGAGCCCTGTAGGAGACAGGAGCTGAGAGCCAGGGACTGGAGCAGCAGAGCTCGTCCTGGCAAAAGACGCAGAGAACCGGACACCGGAGTCCGAGGCTGTGAGGATATTCACATCCAGCAGCAGAAACCACCTGGCAGGGGATTTCAGGACCTCTGGCCGTAGAAAGCCCGGAGGCTCAGTCACACGCAAGAGACCGGCACCGCCATCGAGGAGCGGAAGGAACCAAAGGCCCCAAGTCACCAGCCATACGGGTGAGCACCACATGGTACACTCAGGGACGTGGGCTACTACACGACTACAGCAAGGTAGCCAGGAAGAGTGCAGTCAGACGGGAAGGCCTACACCTCCACCTGGCCAGGGGGATTCTTGTTCGCTCACAGACTGACCAGGCCTCTAATGTTAGCCAGTACTCCCAGCAGGGTCTCCTTCATCACCAACAGTAAAGACCCTGAACTGCACTGCACGGACTTTGAGTCATTTCTGCTGCGCCTATGCACCACAATCCTCACCATCTACACACGCTGCCCTGAGGCTATACTCCTCCCGTGGGGAGTTATACTACCCCCTGCTGCGCACACAACATAAGCCTCAGCGGTCTGCCCCGCAGCGGCGGTTCTCAGTGACCGCAATCCACGGGTGGCATAGTCGGACATTTCAACATTAAAAACCTAGTAAACAGATCCGCCACTGGTTTGACCACCCTGAGCCACGGGACCGGGTCGCCGCCGCGGAGACTACAACCCCTGACATCACACAGAGACTCGGCTCCGGGTATTCCCACACATACGGCCCAGGGGGCGCATCAACTTTGGCGTAGTCGGCAGGATCTCGTGCCCGCAACCACCGGGTACTGCATGCCTGAAGAAAGACTGTGATACTTACCGTGGTGAAGTTTCCCGCCATCCGCAGATGTTTTTCCGCCATCCGCAGCCATTTTCCCGCTATTGGGCGCCATTTTTGGGACACCGCGCGGGAAGAAGAGGGGCGTGGACGCCAAAAGCGCGCAAGAGCTGAAGCCCCGCCTTACGTACTGACACTGCGCAAGGTCCTGGAAGGAGCCCAGCGGACGCAGACGTCACCAGCGTGCGACGCAAGGTCCTCGACCCCGACGATCGCCTGCGGAGCCGTGGCCTACGAGAAGAAGCAATGGAAGGTAGGCCACGGTTAATTAGGGGGGAGGAAGACACCAGGAATGGAGGGAGCTCCTACCGCCAGCGCGGCTGCTGCCGCAGTGATGCCGTTCACAATGCCATATGTCCCTGGAGCGGCATGGTTACCCCAGTACTCAGGGGAGTCGCATACCCTGAGCAACTTTAAAGAAAGACTGTATAGCCTATTCAAAGTATACCCCCTGTCCAAGGAACATAAAGTGAGCATCCTGATAGGTCAGTTAATTGGAGCAGCCAAAAGAGAAGTGAAGTCCTGGTCAGCCAGGGAAAAGGGGACTGTAAAGGAAATACTGGCACTTTTGATACCCGCACCTCAGCAGAGATCAAGCTAAAATTTTATGAATGCAAACAGCGGGCACAAGACAGTATACGGTACTATGCTTTGAATTTGCAGGAGGCCCTGAGAGCCATTAAGTAGGCAGACCCTGACAGCGTGCGGAATGAGGATAAGCTGTTGACTGAACAGTTCATTGAGGGTCTACTGTCCAGCGCCCACCGAACCCAGTTGCGTGTAATGTCCTTGTAGAACCTTGATTTGGACTTTGCGCAGTTTAATGACAGGGCCATCCGGGTGCTCCGAGAACCGGCACCAGGTGGCGCTGTAACCCACAGGCGCCCTGCTATCACCTATCACCAGGAGGCGGCACCCTTGCCTGCAGAGCCTGTGGGAGCTGATGCACAGGCTTTGGACAAAGCCCCGGCTGTAGACCTGCACCATCAGGTCCAAGATCTGACCAAAAGCGTTGCCGCGCTAGCAAGAACTGTGCAGTCTTTACAGGTGTCTTCCCCAGGAAAGATCCAGCTGGCTTCCAGTCCGGAGGACGTCCCTTGGAGCCAACGGAGGAGGATCCCATCGTTCAGAGGAAGGCCCAGCGACCGCTATGACCAGGACGGACAACCCATCTGCCGCCGCTGCAACCAACCAGGACATATGGCAAGGTACTGTCATTTAAATGGGCCCGACCTGGGGCAGAGGACCGACCCCCAGGCATAAGATCATCAGGCCCATCGAGCTGGCATGATAAGTACGTAGGGGGACGACCGGTCTTGCCTGTGGTGCTGGATGGCATTCCTATGAGTGCACTACTGAACACCGGGTCACAGGTAACCACCATCCCCTATGTGCTCTTTAAGCGGTACTGGAATGACTCAGATATTACCCGCTACCCAGATGACGATTTGAGCATCATCGCAAGCCATGGTCAGCCCGTGCCGCAGGTGGGATTCAAGGAGGTGACCATAAAGATTGGTAAAGTTGAACTGCCAGCGCAAGGACTGATTATTGTGGACATTGACCGTCGTGAAAGCCACCCTAAGATAACCTTGGGTACTAATGTTATTGAAAATTGTCTTGCAGAGATAATTGTCATATTACAGCAGGTTGCGGTGAACGCCAGCTCCAGCCAGTAGCATGTCCCACAAAAAGAGATCAGAGCCCTGATGAAAAGGCAGCAGGTAGAACTGTCTGGTGGTGAGATTGGTAGTGTAAGGATGAGTGACCCGTTCCCTATCGTCATGCCCCCAAAGAGTGAGATGATGATCTGGTGCCGGACTGCAATCGGGTTAAGAGGAAGGGACTACCAAGCCATGGTAGAACCCGTCTACTCAGACAGTAGGCCCACCATTTTGACGGCACGGGGGGTGGTCGATGTATGCCATGGGAGGGTACCCGTCCGCATCCTAAACATTGGGGAAAGAGAAGTATACTTGCCCCGGTATGCCACTCTAGCCAAATTGTTCACCGTTAACCAAAACTCCATAAAGGCCGTGGAACCCTTGCCTCCATCTCAACTAGAGGAGGGTAACAGCTCCAAGAAACGAATGGAGGACTGGTGTCAGAAGCTGCATGTGGGCACAGACTCCACTCCCTCACACCAAAAACAGGGAGTCTACCTGGTGGTGCAGGAGTACGAAAGAGTCTTTAGCAAACACCCGCTAGACTTTGGGCAAGTAAAGGGGGTAGAACACCACATCCCCACAGGAGACCATCCACCCATAAAGGAAAGATACCGACCTGTACCCCCTGCACACTATCAGAATACCAAGGGGATGTTGCGAGACATGAAGGAGGCTGGGGTAATCAGGGACAGCTGTAGCCCCTGGGCAGCTCCACTAGTTCTTGTGAAAAAGAAAGATGGCACCATGAGAATGTGTGTAGATTACAGAAAGGTCAACCGTATCACACACAAAGATGCGTACCCGTTACCTAGGATAGAGGAATCTTTAGCTGCATTAAAGTCTGCTAACTTCTTCTCCACTTTGGATCTTACTAGCGGGTACTGGCAGGTTCCTGTAGCAGAGGCAGACAAGGAGAAGACCGCGTTCACCACCCCGATGGTTCTCAGCGAATTCAACTGTATGCCATTCGGGCTCTGCAACGCACCAGGAACCTTCCAGCGGTTGATGGAGTGCTGCCTGGGGCACAGGAATTTCGAGACGGTCCTGCTATACCTGGACGATGTCATCGTGTATTCCAAAACATATGAGGACCATCTGAAACACCTGGCAGAGGTGTTTGACGCCCTGGCAGGCTACGGCCTAAAGGTGAAACCCTCCAAGTGTCATCTACTGAAACCAAAAGTACAGTACCTGGGACACATGGTGAGTGCTGATGGAGTAGCTCCAGACCCTGATAAAATTACAGTGATTAAGGACTGGCCAAGACCCTCCAGCATAAAGGAAGTGCGGCAGTTCCTCGGGTTGGTAGGCTACTACCGAAGATTCATCCCCGGGTTCACCAAAATGGCAGCCCCTATGCAAAACCTCCTGTTGGGTCAGTCAAAGACCAAGAATCAGAAGCCACCCTTCAAATGGGACAAGCTGGAGGATGAGTCTTTCCGCCAGCTGAAGATGGCCCTCACGGGGGATGAGGTCCTGGCTTACCCAGATTACGGCCAGCCTTTCATCCACCACACGGACGCGAGCAACATTGGGCTAGGGGCGGTGCTGTCCCAGATTCAACAGGGCAGAGAACGGGTAATTGCTTATGCCAGCAGGAAGCTCCGGGCTACAGAGAGAAACCCCGAAAATTATAGCTCCTTCAAGCTAGAGTTCCTGGCAGTGGTGTGGGCAGTTACAGAACGCTTTAAACATTACCTTGTCTCTTCCAAGTTCACCGTGTACACGGACAACAACCCGTTGACACACCTGGACACTGCGAAACTTGGTGCCCTGGAGCAGAGATGGATGTAACGCCTATCCAACTATGAATTTACAATCAAATACCAGGCGGGACGCACAAATGCCAACGCAGACGCCCTGTCCAGGATGCCGAACTTGCCGGACGGAGGGGAAGATCCAGAAGAACTGGAAGAGATTGAACTCCCTGCGTTCCACCGTCATGAGATTACCCAGTGTTCCCACTGTGTAAGGGACAAGCTCTCTGCCACATTCAATCCCTTACCCCACTACAGCTGGGCGGAGACGCAAGACAGTGACCCAGCCGTCCGCCTGGTAAAAGAGATGCTGACACAGGATGATGCCCGCCTTGACCCAGACGCTCCGGAAGAGACCAAACAGCTGTGGAAGGAGAAGAGTAAACTGCTTCTCTACAAGGGGAAGCTGTGCCGGAGAATTGTTAACTCCCGGACACATGAGCTGACCTGGCAGGTAGTGGTCCCGAGATGAGACGCGGCTATGGTCCTGGAGGCATACCACGGCGGAGCAGGACACTTTGCATGGAAGAAGTTGGAGTTCCTGTTGCGTGAACGGTTCTTCTGGGTAGGCATGAGAGGGGCCATTGAGAGATGGTGCAGAGACTGCGGCCCGTGCAACCTGAGAAGAAAGGACCGTGCCAGCCAGAAGACTGCCCTGCAACCCATCATCACCAAGGAGCCACTAGAACTGGTAGCCTTGGACCATGTGAAGCTGGCTCCAAGTAGGTCCGGGTACGTCTACGCTCTCACCATCGTAGACCACTACTCCCAGTTCCTGGTGGTTGTCCCTGTCAAGGACTTAACAGCTCAGACAGCAGCTAGAGCCTTCCAGCAGCACTTCTGCCATCCACACGGGTATCCAGAGCAAGTGTTGACTGACCAAGGTCCAGCCTTCGAAGCGGAGGTCTTCCAGGAGTTCTGCAACCTCTATGGCTGCAAGAAGATAAGGACAATGCCCTATCACCCCCAAATCAATGAATTGTGTGAGAAGATGAACCAGGTGGTGATAGACTTGCTGAAAACGTTGCCCCTGGAAGAACGCAGTCTGTGTCCTGAAAAACTGCCTGATCTGGTGGACTTGTATAACCACATCCCAGTAAATTCCACCAACTGCACCCCGGCTTACCTAATGAGAGCAAGACCTGGTAAGCTGCTTATTGACCTGGATATGGGAGTCCTGACACCCAAGGATACCTCGCCACAGGCAGACTGGGATACAGAACGGCAGCAGCAGTACCGGAAAGTGCAGGAGAGTGTTGAGAGAAGTTTGTCTCAAGCAAGAGAAAGGCAAGAGAGGACTTACAACCAGCATGCTCCCGCTGTTCCCCTGGCACCTGGAGAGCAGGTCTTGAAGAGGAAGAGGCGGCTCCATAAGTTGGATGACCAGTGGGAGAAAGACCCGTACACAGTACTGCCCTCAAGTCATGAAAACCCGAAAGTATGCGTTATCAGTAAGGATGGAGGAGAGACCACAGCCACTGTCTCTAGAGACCACCTGAAGAAGTGTCCCGAGCAGCTGCAAAGCACTGATGAAGACCAAGATAGCCCTCAACCCGCAGAGGAAAGGGAAGAAATGGTCAGTACAGTACTCGGAGAATTTCCCCGGTCCTGGACACAAATTAACAACGCTATTGTGGTACCCGTCCTTACCTTTCTCCAGCCAGCCCCTCAAGGGCCTACAGAAGATCAAGTAGTATTGGAAGAGCAACCGGCCCCGGAGGCAGAGGATTCCATACCAGCAGCCCAGGAGAATCAACCCTCTGCTAGTAGTGAGCCTGCCGTGCCCGTGGTAAGCCAAAGAGTACGCAGAAAGCTGCCCAAACGACCCGTAACATCTCCAAACACCTGTAGTGCAGACACTAGCGAGCCCACTACACAAGGGGTGGAAACAGGGGACCCAGAAAGAACACCATCAGATAGTGTGTTACGTAGGTCAACAAGGAGCACTAGAGGTCAGAAGCCCGCTCGCTGGAGAATCTAGGAGAAATGATATATACCTGTATATTGCAAATGTTGTAATGTTTTATGTTTGTTACCTCAATACTGATTATGTTTCTCAAGTTACCCGACAGGGTCTATGGACGGACAGGTTATGGACAATGAATAACCGGAACTGTACCTTGTAAATAGTTGCACCTGTTAAGTGCCCCTTTTGGGCCAGACCACAGAACAAAAACCCGTGGATGTGGCTGAAGACGTGGTCCAACGCCGGATCATCGATGCCCTGTAGCCACCCCAGGGCCTACGTGGAGGGTTGGGACGGGTCCCTCAAAATGCATCTTGGGTGACATGGACACCTGGTTACGGAAGCGCCGTGACCTATCAAGACTGAACTCCTTGTACATATATTGTTGTGTTATTGTTTATACCCTGTTATGTGTGTTTTCAAAAAAAAAAAGTTTTTAGTCCCAGAGTACTAAAGTTTACTAGGGGGGAATGTGGCACCCCAGGGGGTCTGGTTGCCACAGTGGTCGAAATATCATGTCTGAGAGCGAGCATGGGTTTTCCTGGTCAGGAGCACATTTGCATGCAACGCCTCCTGCCCCAGTCCAGGGAGGGGAGGAACCTACCCTTTATAAACTGGATCTGGGGCGAGGTTAGCTAGTTAGTTCCAGAGAGAGGGATAGAGCAGCAAGGAGCCCTGTAGGAGACAGGAGCTGAGAGCCAGGGACTGGAGCAGCAGAGCTCGTCCTGGCAGAAGACGCAGAGAACCGGACACCGGAGTCCGAGGCTGTGAGGATATTCACATCCAGCAGCAGAAACCACCTGGCAGGGGATTTCAGGTCCTCTGGCCGTAGAAAGCCCGGAGGCTCAGTCACACGCAAGGGACCAGGCCTCTAATGTTAGCCAGTACTCCCAGCAGGGTCTCCTTCATCACCAACAGTAAAGACCCTGAACTGCACTGCATGGACTTTGAGTCATTTCTGCTGCGCCTATGCACCACAACCCTCACCATCTACACATGCTGCCCTGAGGCTATACTCCTCCCGTGGGGAGTTATACTACCCCCTGCTGCGCACACAACATAAGCCTCAGCGGTCTGCCCCGCAGCGGCGGTTCTCAGTGACCGCAATCCACGGGTGGCATAGTCGGACATTTCAACATTAAAAACCTAGTAAACAGATCCGCCACTGGTTTGACCACCCTGAGCCACGGGACCGGGTCGCCGCCACGGAGACTACAACCCCTGACATCACACAGAGACCCGGCTCCGGGTATTCCCACACACAAGGCCCAGGGGGCGCATCATATATAAAGGCATATACGACTAGTAATGCTAACTGTAGAATACCATGCTACAAACATAACAAATGCTAATAAATGTACAGAAAAAGTAATGGATGATACATCAAGCTCATGTGTAGAAATGAAGCCTACCTAGTGATGTCCGGAGCCTCTCCGTAGACTTCAATAGGCAGCTTCTATTGTATTCCTCACTGAGTTATCAGTCTGTCTTGTCTTAAGCTTGATGGATTTTACCTATTCTTCAGAGGACGCTACATTCACAAATCCTTGTCTATTTCTATATCCTTGTAAAACAGAACCTTTTTCTCCCATGTGTCTCCGCATTGTCTCCATTTTATATCTGTGTTGTATAGATATATTTTTTCCTCATACATTTGTAAAAACTGAAGCAGGTAGACAGTCTGAACTTTTATTTATCCATTGACTATTAATGGATCTATTAAAAATGGATGAAACACTGATGGAGCACTAAAGGAAAAGAAAAGTCTTCAGTGCTTCATGCGTTGTACATGGATTTCCTTAGACTTTAATGGCTGAGTCTGATCTGCAAAATGAATGAGAATAGAACCTGCTCTGAGCCTCACGGATTAGACACGGAACTGTTATTAAAAAACAGACGGCACATGGACTAGTGCAATAAATGTCATGCCACATTCACACATTCAGTATTTGGTCAGTATTTTACATCAGTATGTGTAAGGCAAAACCAGGAGTGGGTGATAAATGCAGAAATGGTGACGTGTTTCTATTATACTTTTCCTCTGATTGTTCCTCACCTGGTTTGGGCTTAGAAATACTGAGGTAAAATACTGACCAAACACTGAAGGTGTGAATATGGCCTGAAAGTGGTGGTCTGATATTTCATTAAATTAACCTGGTGTCTACAGCTCTGACTAGTGATGTAGAGGTGAATGAATCTCACTTTGCATTCCTATGAGAGTCACATCAAGGCTCATTATATAGAGAAATTGTCTTCCACACCGCGTATAAGATCCTGTAGGATTCTGAGAGTCAGAAGTAACGTGGGACGACCGAAAGACCAGAATGGAGTGGACAGCTCCCCAACAAAGCGATTGATAAAACTGATTTCCCCTATGAGCAAAGGAGCATTGCTTTAATCACAGCTATGGTTGAAAAAACCCAGTAAACAGTCTTCATTTTTCTCTTCTTCGCAAAAAAGCCTTTAAATTTGACAAGTCAATGATTTCCATTGTACTGACTGCAATAGTGTATGGCACTATTCCTGCAAGAGGATCCAAGCTGAACCACCAGTGCAGGGCCGGGAGAAGGGGTAGGCACCCGCCTAGGACGCTACCTCTCTGAGGGGGGAGCAGTTTAAGAAAAAAAATTGACATTATTGAACGCCTGCAGTCAACTGGCACCTTCCTCCTGCCGCAAACATTCAGCATGCTGACAGCCGGTACACAGGAACAAAGGTGAGCGGAGTCAGTGGGTCACTAACACCGCTCAACGCCTGCGCCCTGGTTCTCATTCCCTCTCTGCATTGAAATGCATTTGTGTCTTTAAGACAATGTGAATGCTGCCCCCAGGACAGGAGCAGAGGAGCTGTAATCAGGTCGATGTTCTGGCGGTAATTCCCGTAATACGCAGGGTATGGACAGTCTGCCCCCTGTTAGAGGATGGCGCCACACAGGAATACGGCAGTAGAACAACCATCGGTTTTGTTACAAGCTGCATCTATTGTATCTCATTAATTGAAACCAAACGGCCCCCATTATAATTAAGCTATATTAGTTTCCATGACTATTCTTGGGTCTGACATTGTAAAGGAAGTGGTCATCAGAGCTTGTTACCTGATGGATCAGACGAGGAAGTTAGAGGTCCAGTTACCATAGTTTCTCACCTATTCCTTTTCTTGGGGGGGAAGCCATTTGCGTCATCTGCCTAAGGCAGCAAAATACCTTATCATGATATTAATAAAAATACCAAAAAGCATGTCTGTAATATAACCAAAAGGTCTGGTGACTGCGGAGGCCAGGTCATCTGGCGTAGCACCCCATCACTCTCCTTCTTGGTCAAATAGCCCTTACACAGCCTGGAGGTGTGTTTGGGGTCATTGTCCTGTTGAAAAATAAATGATGGTCCAACTAAACGCAAACCGGATGGAATAGCATGCCGCTGCAAGACGCTGTGGTAGTCATGCTGGTTCAGTATGCCTTCAATTTTGAATAAATCCCCAACAGTGTCACCAACAAAGCACCCCCACACCATCACACCTCCTCCTCCATGCTTCACGGTGGGAACCAGGCATGTAGAGTCCATCCGTTCACCTTTCCACTGGTCTAATGTCCATTCCTTGTGTTCTTTAGCCCAAACAAGTCTCTTCTGCTTGTTGCCTGTCCTTAGCAGTGGTTTCCTAGCAGCTATTTTACCATGAAGGCCTGCTGCACAAAGTCTCCTCTTAACAGTTGTTGTAGAGATGTGTCTGCTGCTAGAACTCTGTATGGCATTGACCTGGTCTCTAATCTGAGCTGCTGATATTAATAAAAATACCAAAAAGCATATCTGTAATATAACCAAAAGCAACATAGATGTTTTATATATTTATTTTTATGCATAAAAGTTGTTAATATTATGCAAATATATAAAAAGAAAGTGTGTAGATATAGTCACTTTCTGTGGAAAGGAGCAGATGATGATGATTCCGCTCCTCAAGCCTCGGCCACTTCTATCGCTTTTGGACATCCAGGTCTGGATCACACATGAGAGAGGAGAAGAGCAGGAATGTGTGACTTGTGATCTGTGTAGTTGGAGTTTTCCTGGATTCCTTCAGCATCGCGATCAGCCAAATGGCCTTCTGTCTGACCATGGTCAGGAAGGTGAAGGAGCAGTCGCTTCCTTCTGTCTGACCATGGCCTGGTAGAGGAAGGAGCAGCCGCTTCCTTCTGTCTGACCATGGCCTGGTAGAGGAAGGAGCAGCCGCTTCCTTTGTCTGTACATGGCCAAGTAGGAGAAGGAGCAGCCGCTTCCTTCTGTCTGTACATGGCCAAGTAGGAGAAGGAGCAGCCGCTTCCTTCTTTATGTCCATATCTTGTAGTCGTCTCCTTACCACCACATTGTAGATGAGTCGTCCAGATGGTAACATAACAAGTATGGCTGAAAGAAGTCCTTCAATTTCAGCCTTTAATTACTTGCTATGTTGATCCAGAGGAAGGAGAAAAATAACCCTGAGGACTCGTTGTTGCATCATCCTCATATCAAGGGAAAAAAATTCCTTCCTGACCCCAAATATGGCGATCGGAATAAATCCCTGGATGTTTGGTGCTCAAATCTACTTGGATGTTATGTGGTGGAAGCTTGGTAGGTTTGTCACAGTCCGGTAAATAAGAAAGTCCAGTGTAATTGTCTCATCCGATTAATGTAAATCTTCATTCCTGGATGTTACTGGAATGGGGCTGATTTTTATCAGCCTAATACTCCTGCTGGAAGAAGAGAAATATACACGTCTGAGAATCAGCCCCTCACATACAGTATATACAGTACTAGGGGGATATAGCGATAAGGTGTATAGTGGGTAAGTGTGTTACTGGGTAGTGATAACACTTTGGATGTCTGTATGTGCTGTACTTACATAGTAATATGGGAATGGTGGGTCGGCTCTGCCGGACTCCACATCGCTCCAGTCTATAGAATAGAAAAACGGATGCGATCTGATGGATGATGTAATGGCAGATCGGGCAGATGGAGTTTTGCAGAGGAGCTAGAAAATGAAAACAAAGCATTAGTCATTATATTATGTATTATTACTGATAAATTATTACACAATGTCTATGGACTGTCCATATCTTATCTTCTATATCTTCTTGTAATCCCCCATTATCATTGTCCATCTGATCTTACTCACCCGTTTTATGATATCAGTGGTATGACAGCAGATCCCAGGTGGAAAAGAAGGGATGTCGTCATACAGAGACTGGTGGTATTCGTCCATTGTGCCTCTGGTATAGAATGGCCAGTCACCTACAGTCATCATATATAAGATGACGCCAAAGGAAAAGGAGTCTGCCAGATGGTTGTATCCTTCACCGTCCATTACCTATGGGAACATGAGATTGGAGAGAATCTGAATATACCGGGAAGGGGATTTACACACAGAGACTATGAGGACCGGTCTGTGATTAGATATGAGCAGAATACATTGGGATCAGATTATCCCTCAATCCTACTATCGACATCAATCACACAGAGATGTTCCTTACCTCGGGCGCTATGTAACCCTTAGTGCCAGCAGTATATTCCACTATGTCACCCTCAAATACATTCATGGCTACTAAGCCAAAGTCTGAGATTTTGATGTGTCCGGTGTCTTGGAGGAGGATGTTCTCTGGCTTCAGGTCACTGCAGGGAGAAGGAGCAGACACTGATTGTGAGGACAATTCATGGAAAGAACTTTCTACAATAGATATGTAAGGAGACAACAGAGAGTCACAGGTGACAGATTTATGAAGGTGAAATGATTACCTATGTATGACGCCGCGTTCATGCAGGAACTGGAGTCCGCACACCATCTCTGCCGCAAAGAGTCTGTGGAGTAGAAAGGATGGATCAGTGGTTACATGCACAATCATACAGAGAACATGAGGAGATCACACACGTGTCCTTTTCACATCATTAGTTTCTCCTGTTGTCGTTGTCCATTGATCTAAGACTACAATGTGCCGGAAGAGGATTATTCACATTCAGTACCGGACATTTACCTTATTGTCTTTGTGTTAAACATCATTGAATCTTTCATGTGGCCAAACAGGTCTCCTCCGACCATATAGTCCATGGCTATTTCATACTCCGTAGGTGTTTCCCTAAACGCCCGCATAGTCATTAGGTAGGGGCACCCGGCAGCCATTCTCAGGACTTCTAGCTCTGTAGAGATTAAGTCCTCACAAGAACTTTTGTCCATGATTTTGATGGCCAGCAGTCCTTCACTGACTGGATCTGATGCCAAGACAACCTGGAGAAAAATCACAACAGATCAGACCAAACTCTCATCTATTACTGTGTAGTAGTTCACTAGTTAATCCCAATTATCATTACATATGAGCATCCTGTAATAAATATGTACATCTCTCCTGTGTATCTGGTGCAGGATACATTGGGGAACACGGACAATATAAATTGACACTTACTTTTCCATAGTTTCCTTTTCCAAGAACTTTCCAGAACTCGAGATTGGAAAAGTCTATAGGTTGGTCTGTGTGGACCAGTTCTCTTGGGTCAGAAATCTGGAAACTGGCATCATCAAGGCATTGTGCCGGTATGTCCGTTGTGTCGTAGGGCGTCTTATCGATTCCATCTGCTGAGATGATATAAAAAATTTGAACCCCTTAGTGAACACATTATTGGAAATGACTACCTCAGCCTGCTGAAAGCCCCTGTCTTTTCCTCCTCCTGTTAAGACCAGTCTGGCTTTCATATGAGATTTTTAATTTAGCTATATACAGTTCTATCACAGTATCTAGTAGAAGCGATCAGAATATCGCAGGTTCAAGTCCCCAAAGGAGAATAAAGAAAAGAAGTAACAAAAAAAAGTAAAAAAAATAATAAAATGTAAAAAAAATACTTCCCCATTAATAATAATAATAATAATAATAATAGTAATAATTTGAATATCTAGTATAACCACATCCGGAACATTAATTAACCCAAACAGTAAACACTGAAATGAGAAAATAAATGTAAAGACCAGAATAGTGTTTTTGTGAGGGCGCAGTATACATCTAATAAATTGTAATAAAAGATATCACAATGTCTTGTCTACCCGAGAAAGTTATCTATAAAAGCTACAACTTGTCACGCAAAAAAAAACAAATCAAGTCCTCGCACAGCTCCATCCAGCTATCAAAATCCAAAAGATATAATGTCTCAGAATATAGGGACACAAACCAATTTATTTTTTATAAAATTCCTAATTTTCTTCTACCAGTTCAGTGAATTATAACCCCTATGCCTGTTCAGCATTATCATAGTTGTAACTGACATGGAGAATCATTCTGTCAGGTCATTTTTACCACTCAATGAACATCTAGAAATAAAACAATGGCGGAATCACTTTTTTTCCACAATTTTACCACATTTTGAATCTTTTTCCCCATTTTCCAGAACATTGAATAGTAAATTAAATAATGTTCAAAACTACAGCTCGTCCACTAAAAAATCAAGTCCGCATACAGCTACATTGGGAGACAAATTAAAAAATAAATAGTTATGGGTTTTCGAAGGAGGAAGGAAAAAACAACGAAAGGTTACCCGGTCAAGAAGGGGTTAACAAATATAGCTAAAAGAAAATATTATAATTTTAAATAGAATTATATAAATGAGCAGGAAATGTCTAATATTTGGGCTCTCATTTATCAAAACTGTCCAATAATAAAAATGTCCCTGTTGTCCATAGCAATGAATCACAGCATAGATTCCATCTCTTAACATTCTATGGAACAATGAAAGCTGCATTGTGATTGGTTGCTATGGGCAACAAGGACAGTTTTTCTGCACTTTTGATAATTGATGCCAGTACATAATATTAGGAGTATAATCCTCCTCACCCCCAGTCTTATTACACTGAGCAGATCCATCTTACCTGGTCCATCTGTATCCAGTGATGTGTTTGGTGGAGAAACACTCAGCTGTTTGTTCTCTGGGATGGAGATGTTTTCAGCTGATGACCTCGACCTCCGTAATGCTCCATTCCCATTTATAATGGATTTAGCGTAGATGAGACGTCTTCTACATTGGACAACCCAGTCTCTGCTGTTCCTGATCCTCTTCTGGGCTGCCACTCTTTGTAGTTTCGGTGCCTCCAGACTTTCAGATCTGGAGGATGTGACTTGTCTCGGTGTCTCTTGGAGAACCTCTTCCAGCTCTAACTCTGCGTTGATGTTTCTCCTCTTATTGAGGATGGCTTCTTTGTTTCTTCTCCGTATTTCAGGGACCAGATCTCCGAGTTTTTTCAAGGAGATAAGTATGGCCCTCTGAAGCTCAGCGGAGGCTGCAGAGTGAGACTCCGTGAGGGTCTCCATTTTCCTTCTCTCTGTAAGGATCTCATGTCTTTTGGTCTTTCTCATTTTGTCTAGAATTTGACGTTTGGACGCCATTTTTGAGGCGTCAGTGTCAATGTCCGGTAGTATAAAGTCTTTTCGCCCAATAGCGAACAATAGTACCTGCTCTTCATTTAATCCTCTCCTCTCACTGAGAACCCGATCTCTATGGGCTCTTCTTCTCTCTTTATCCATTTTATAATCAATTTTTGCTTCGTTCGTGACGAAAAACAAAAGGGGCTGCCTCACCCTTGGGAGTCTGTAAGGCAGTGGTTTCCCTTAGGACGGAACACTGGGATATAGAATGTGGTGATGTCATCACATCACTTGTGACATCATTTTTATTCTAATGTCACAATGATAGATAGATAGATAGATAGATAGATAGATAGATAGATAGATAGATAGATATCAAATTTGAAGGATGGGGAACCAAACTTTTGCAGATGTATACATACAGTATACAGATATACACGGGGTGCACAATTTGTATTTTTAATGATTAATTTTAGTATTGAACAACTACAGTGCTGCTGGTTAATCATAAAGGTTAATAAAATCCAAAACCTGAATATTTACAAAAATAAAAGTGAGATATTGTCTTTCTTAGGCCACATTCACACATTCGGTATTTGGTCAGTATTTTGCATCAGTATCTGTAAGCCAAAACCAGGAGTGGAAGAATCAGAGTTAAAGTATAATAGAAACACGTGACTACTTCTGTATTTATCACCCACTCCTGGTTTTAACTTACAAATACTGATGTAAAATACTGACCAAATACTGAATGTGTGAATGTGGCCTCAGGGGAATATCTCTGTGTGCAGAACTGTTAATCAAAGAAATCAAAATGTTAAAAAATACATTTCTGACATTTAAAAAAATATATCTGTGATCATGACGGTGTATGGCACAAATCGTTCTCCTGAAACCATCCCTCATATTAATTATTTTCTTTCTCCCCAACCAGTGTCTCATACCACTTAACTTATAATAAATGATACACAGGAGACTTTTTTTTTTGGATATAATTTGCCATATCGGCCATTTATTAACAAACAACAATAACCAATGAAAGAATTGGCGGAGGTCCTTGGGGCTACAAGATCCAGCACATGTAGAACAAGGCATTTTTCCATAGAATTATTTTACTCTCAGCCGTAACCCCAAGCTCAAGGGCACCACACCACAATCAGTGGTAAAGGAAACACCACCACTGGCTCCAAGAGTACACCCCTGTCCAGAGCCCCACTAAGTGCCAGATCAGCCAATTAGTAATTCCATCCTGAAGGGAACCATCTCTGTAAATTCCCACCCATAAAAAATTCCACCAACCCCAAAGACCCCCCCTACTGCCCCAGCCACTGTGACTCGCAGTAACAATTTATAACCTTCATCATAAGCCCGAGCCATAAAACATAACAATATACAGTACAGACCAAAAGTTTGGACACACCTTCTCATTTAAAGATTTTTCTGTATTTTCATGACTGTGAAAATTGTACATTCACACTGAAGGCATCAAAACTATGAATTAACACATGTGGAATTAAATAGTTAACAAAAAAGTGTGGAACAACTGAAAATATATCTTATATTCTAGGTTCTTCAAAGTAGCCACCTTTTGCTTTGATGACTGCTTTGCACACTCTTGGCATTCTCTTGATGAGCTTCAAGAGGTAGTCACCGGAAATGGTCTTCCAACAATCTTGAAGGAGTTCCCAGAGATGCTTAGCACTTGTTGGCCCTTTTGCCTTCACTCTGCGGTCCAGCTCACCCCAAATCATCTCGATTGGGTACAGGTCTGGTGACTGCGGAGGCCAGGTCATCTGGCGTAGCACCCCATCACTCTCCTTCTTGGTCAAATAGCCCTTACACAGCCTGGAGGTGTGTTTGGGGTCATTGTCCTGTTGAAAAATAAATGATGGTCCAACTAAACGCAAACCGGATGGAATAGCATGCCACTGCAAGACGCTGTGGTAGCCATGCTGGTTCACTATGCCTTCAATTTTGAATAAATCCCCAACAGTGTCACCAATAAAGCACCCCCACACCATCACACATCCTCCTCCATGCTTCACGGTGGGAACCAGGCATGTAGAGTCCATCCGTTCACCTTTCCACTGGTCTAATGTCCATTCCTTGTGTTCTTTAGCCCAAACAAGTCTCTTCTGCTTGTTGCCTGTCCTTAGCAGTGGTTTCCTAGCAGCTATTTTACCATGGAGGCCTGCTGTACAAAGTCTCCTCTTAACAGTTGTTGTAGAGATGTGTCTGCTGCTAGAACTCTGTATGGCATTGACCTGGTCTCTAATCTGAGCTGCTGTTAACCGGAGATTTCTGAGGCTGGTGACTCGGATAAACTTATCCTCAGAAGCAGAGGTGACTCTTGGTCTTCCTTTCCTGGGGCGGTCGTCATGTGAGCCAGTTTCTTTGTAGCGCTTGATGGTTACTGCAACTGCACTTGGGGACACTTTCTAAGTTTTCCCAATTTTTCGCACTGACTGACCTTCATTTTTTAAAGTAATGATGGCCACTCGTTTTTCTTTACTTAGCTGCTTTTTTCTTGCCATAATACAAATTCTTACAGTCTATTCAGTAGGACTATCAGCTGTGTCTCCACCTGATTTCTGCACAACACAACTGATGGTCCCAATCCCATTTATAAGGCAAGAAATCCCACTTATTAAACCTGACAGGGGACATCTGTGAAGTGAAAACCATTTCCAGTGACTACCTCTTGAAGCTCATCAAGAGAATGCCAAGAGTATGCAAAGCAGTCATCAAAGCAAAAGGTGGCTACTGTTAGAACCTTGCTGTTAGGTTTTTTTTTCCTTTGCTGGTCACATGACTTTGTTGGCCTATTTAATCCTGCTCCGCCCTTCTGGCTTTGCTGGACTTCATTGTATATCTACTTTCTAGCTAGCCTGTGCTCTGTATCTAACTCTGTTAGTTTGCTTGGTCTACGGACCTCTATGTTCTATCTATTTTGTTTGTTCGTCTGTCTGCTACTATTTCTGTTAGGAGGTGTCCCATATTCCTTCCAGTCCTTAGTACTTGTAGGGATTCCCTCCCCACATCTATAGGTCTTCGTACAGACTAGATTAGGACTTTAGCAGGTCTGATCGCAGGATCAGGTTCCCTGTTACATCGTAGGGATTCAGCTGAGTCTTATAGTAGGGACAGATCTCCTCTCTTTCCTTAGCTTTGGTAGCAGAACATAACAGCTACTTTGAAGAACCTAGAATATAAGACATATTTTCAGTTGTTTCACACTTTTTTGTTAAGTATATAATTCCACATGTGTTATTTCATAGTTTTGATGTCTTCAGTGTGAATGTACAATTTTCATCGTCATGAAAATACAGTAAAATCTTTAAATGAGAAGGTGTGTCCAAACTTTTGGTCTGTACTATATATTTCCATTAGATATCTCTAAATTCCCTGAAAAAAGAGGGTGTGCAGGTGAGACTTTTCCCATTGCTGTCCCCACAGGAATGGCCCCTTTTCCCACACTTTTCCTTTTATACCCCTTTTACTATCCCCTCCCACTCCCTATTGATCCAATCCCATAGACCCCATTCAAACTTTATTTTTCTCTCCTGGCCCAATCACCGTCATGTGGGCCTCTGCTTATAAGTACGGCTCTGGCCCCTTTAATATAGCCGCCCTTCTGTTCACTACCTGTCATAAGCCGCCCATCCATGGAGTCTGTTGCAATCATCCTTTTCGGTAACACCAACCACAGACTCCCAGACCCCGGCATTGGATGCATTGATACATAATGATTTAAAGATTCACAATTGGATTCAGGTCTGGGCATGAGTGGACACAGACAATTCCACCTGTTTTGGAAGTGGTAGTGGCCCCTCTTACCTTTTGGACCCCTGTGTAGCTACACAAGTTGTACCAGGTTTGCACCTGGGTCTGGGGAAAGTGAGCTCATCAATGCTTTCATCATCCAGGAACTGCCTTCCCAGTATGGCACATGAGGAAGGGTATGGTCCTGCACTAGGAGGAACCAACGGTCCACTGCACCACGGTAAGGTCTGACATTGGCTCTAAGGATTTCATCCGTGTACCTAACAGCAGTCAGGTTGCCTTTGGCTATCACATGGTGCCCATCATGCTGGGTGACGGTGCAGACTGAATAACATTCACCACGGCGTCTCCAGACTTTCACATCTATCACTTGCTCAATGTGAACCTGCTATCACCTGTACAGAGAACGTAGGGCCTGACAATTCTGGTGTTCTCAGGTGTATGCCAATTGAGTTGCAAGGTGCTGAGCTGTGAGTAAGGTCCTATTACAGGACGTCGGGCCCTCATACCGCCCTCATGGAGTCTGTTTCTGACAATTTTGGGTGTAACGTGCTTCTGGTTATGTTGTAGGGCCTTTGCAGTCCTCCTGTTCATCCTTACACAAAGGAGCAGATATTGGTCCTGATGTTCAGTTGATGCTCTTCTACAGTTCTGCTCCATAAATTTAGAAGCTGCTTAAGGGGTGCACGTGTGTGGGGTGCATGTGTAGCGCCCCTCAGGGTTCGGTCGCCACAGAGGTACTGCATCTCACCCAGAAGTGTGGTATCTCACCCTCAGGCAAGGAAGGAGTACAGCTCAGGACCCTAACACCTGCATTCATTACACCACACTTCAGAGGGCAGGGCGAGATTGCTCCTACAGGAGAGCACAATCCCTGGACCCTGGCTGGAGTGGGGGGGGTGCCTAGTAAGGGGGAACCATGTAGTGGGTGTGGGTGGAGGACGTAGTTAAGGGGAGCACATAGAAGAAAGATATAAAATAGTGAAGCCATCTTAGAAAGTCAGTTCAGTCAGAGGAGGAGAGTGGAAGGTGCAGGGGCTCTGTAGGAGCTCTGCTCCAGAGACGGGCCTAAACAGTGAGGCCCAAGGTTGAGGAGAAGAAGAGAAGAGAGTAGATGGAGCAGATAGGCTCCAGGAACAGAAGAGAGGACCCCAGGGGTACGGGCAATGCGAGAAGCCACCCGTGCGCCCGAATCTACCGGGAGGTGGAGGGGTCAGGCTGCACACAGGGAACCGGTCCCTCAACTAGTAGAAGATTGCACATCTCAGCTAGAAACCGGAGGCTGCAGAACTTTATGTCCTGTAGCCAACATTCCATACCAGTCTCACCAGGAAGGTAGCTATATAGGACCCAGGGGATGGAGCAGACGTTGCCCGCCAAGGCCTGCAGGTACTAGACTGGAACACTTGGTATGAGGTTCAGGGAGACAGCCAGAGAGAAGACACAGAAGGGGGTCCTGCTGTGTACTCCGGAGCTATCTGAGGGTGGACTGAGCCCCTCACTGAGTAAGCGCAGCACGACGAGGGAGATTGCTTTGGCGCCTGTAATCTGGACTGCAACAACTGTGAGTAAAGACCATGGGACTGCACTATCTTGTCTCTGTGTTTCTTGCTGCGCCATCAACCCCTGCACTTCAACGCCCAGCACAACCTGCAACATCATCTACACTGCCCTGGAGCTAGCTCTTCCTGTGGAGAGCCACACCATCCCTGCTGCAGTAACATCAGCTTCAGAGGACTGCTCTGCAGCGGCGGCTCCCGTTAGACGCATTCCACAGGTGGCATCATGAACTCTATAAAAACTCTATAAATCCCCTATACATAACCCCTTTTATTGACCGCTCTGGGTCACGGACCGGGTCACCGCCACTGAGATATTCCCCCAGCATCTACCGGCCCGGCACCGGGTACCCCACGACCCAGGGGGCGCGTCACATGCACGTGTCTTGCGCTGAATGTCATCGGCGCCAAGTGTGGGCAGTTATTACATTTGGCAGTTAGTCATTGCAGGAGTCAGGTAACCACACTTTTTACCCTCTTTAACTATGCACTGAAAGATAGTACACATTCACAATAAGCAATGTTTCTATGTGTTTTCACTCTCTCCCCTATAGTCCTCTACTTTTTACTAACCCCCCTAATACCTACACCTCGTAATGAACTGTTCATCTCTCCCCCCATCCTACCCCTTCAATTCACCTCCTCTTCAGAATTCTTCTTTAATATTCAATCCTCTGTCTCCAAACACAGACAGCCACTTCATGCTCTCTCATGCTCCCACCTACTAACATTTTCTCTTCTCCTCTTCACTGCTGGCGATATCTCTCCAAATCCTGGCTTTCCTCACCACATCCCCACAGTCACTTCTACCTCCTACCCACAACCTACTACAAATTTCCATAACCTCTCTAACCTTATACCCATCCGTTCAGCCCCCACTTCCCCAGTACCACTAACAGGAGCTCTCTGGACGCTCGCTCTGTCTGCTACAAACTTTCCTACATCCATGATCTTTTCATTACTAACAAACTCTCCTTCCTCGGCATCACAGAAACCTGGCTCACCCCCTCTGACACAGGTTCTCCAGCTGCACTTTCCTATGGTGGATCCCATCTTTCCCACACTCCAGCGGCAAGCATGGCGGAGGAATTGGTATCCTCCTGTCAGATAACTGCTCCTTCTCCCCAATTCCACTGTCGCCCTCTGTTACTTTCCCCTCTTTCGAGGCGCACTGTTTACACATCTACTCCCCCTCCAACCTCCAACTGGCTGTCATTTCCAGGGCCAGACACCAATTTCTTCGACCACTTCACCATCTGGCTGCTTCACTTCCTTTCCGCTGACAGCCCCACTATCATCATGGGTGAATTCAACATCCCCATTGACACTTCCCACTCATCTGTCTCTAAGCTTCTATCCCTCACTTCCTCCTTCCTCCTCAATGGTCTTCCGCAGCCACCCAAAAAGATGGCCACACACTGAACCTCATCTTCATCCGCCTCTGTTCCTTATCTAACCTCTCCAACTCACCTCTCCCTCTATCTGACCACAACCTACTAACATTCTCTTCCCTCTCCTCTCCAGGTGCACAATCCCCACTTGACAAACTTGCATACCCTTGCAGAAATCTCAAACACCTTGACCTACACTCACTCTCTTAATCCCTTCTCCCTCTTACAGACTTAAGTTCCTTACACAATGCAGATGCTGCTGCTGCTTCATATAGCACCACAACAGCTACAGCTCTAAATTCGGTCACCCCCCTTACATATAACAAAGCTCGCACAATCATCAGGCAACCCTGGCACACCAGCCTGAAAAGAACTGAGACTGACCTCCAGGGTTGCTGAGCAGAAATGGGAAAAGTCCCACTCCAACGAGCACTCTATCGCATTCAAACAGTCCTTCACTACTTTCAAGTCCACACTCACTGCAGCAAAACAAACCTACTTCTCATGTCTCATAACTTCCCTGTCACACAACCCTAAACAGCTATTCAACACTTTCAATTCTCTCCTCCGCCCCCCATCGCCTCCTCCCTCTACTTTCATCTCAGCCGAGGACTTTGCCTCATTCTTCAAGCAGAAGATTGATACCATCAGACAAAGCTTTTTCCTAAAGTCCCCACAGCCCCTCCTCATATCTACTCAATCCTCCTCCTCCAAAACCAGCTTCTCCGCCAGTTCGGAAGATCAACTTTCCTCCTTACTCTCTAAGTCACACCTCACCACCTGTGAACTTGACCCTATCCCATTCCACCTCATCCCTAACCTTACAGTCTTCATCCCAACTCTAACCCACCTCTTCAACCTGTCACTAACAACTGGTGTCTTCCCCTCATGTTTCAAACATGCCTCCATCACACCCATCCTCAAAAAACCCTCCCTTGACCCATCCTCTCTGACTAGCTATCGCCCCATATCACTTCTCCCCTATGCCTCAAAACTACTGGAACAACACGTCCATTTTGAACTGTCCTCCCACCTCTCCTCCTGCTCCCTCTTTGACCGCTTACAATCTGGCTTCCAACCGCACTATTCTACTGAAACTACCCTGACTAAAGTCACCAACGACCTACTAACCGCCAAATCCAAGCGACACTATTCTGTCCTTCTCCTCCTGGAACTGTCATCTGCCCTTGACACAGTGGACCATTCCCTATTACTACAGACTCTCTCATCTCTTGGTATCAAAGACTTGGCCCTATCTTGGATCTAGTCATACTTAACAGACAGAACCTTCAGTGTTTCTCACTCACACACCACCTCCTCATCTCGCACCCTATCTGTCGGTGTTCCCCAAGGTTCAGTCATAGGACCCCTGCTCTTCTCCATCTACACCCTCGGCCTGGGACAGCTCATAGAGTCCCACAGCTTTCAGTATCATCTCTATGCTAACGACACACAGATGTACCTCTCTGGACCTGGTATCACCTCCTTACTAACCAGAACCCCACAATGTCTGTTCGCTATCTCATCCTTCTTCTCTGCTAGATTTCTAAAACTTAACATGGATAAAACAGAATTCATCATCTTTCCCCCATTTCACTCAGCCCCCCCCATCTGACTTTGGTGCCACAGACCCATATGGGTGCATGGATGGACTTCTCCACAAGAGGCCCTCACTACATTCACACACCTCCACCTTCCACCTCATACCAGCAGAGAGAGCCCTGATAGGGACATATAAAGGGAAGGTGGAGCCAGGCAGCTCAGTTGGTTAGTCAGAGTTAGTTAGTCAGAGTCAGTCTGAGTTTAGTCAGTGCTCAGAGCAGAACAGAGCAGTCAGACAGAGAGAGTCTGAGAGCGTGCCAATGCTCAGAGAGCGGTGAAGACGCAGCACGTCAGCTGCCGAGTAGTGACGTCCCCGAGTGTGGCCGACGGCGAGGAGGAAAGGAGAGTGGAACCAAGGGGGCAGAGGAGCATAGTAAGCTCACCCCGTTATACATACCGGACTCCGGGTCCGTGCCTACAGGGACCCTTTACACCCAGTAGGGTCAACCGGAATCCCAGGAGGACTACAAGTCCCTGGCAAAACTTGAAAGCTAGACACACACAGGACCAGTAACCACGAAGGCCCCGACGTCCAGGGAAAGTGATTACCAACCGGAGGTCCTACTTCTGAGCAACAGGTGAAGTAACACATAATCTAGGCCCAGTTGCAGGCTGGCCAGGAGCATACACAGACGCAAACACGGATCAGGAGGCCGCCTTATACCCGCTCACTGGGGCGAAGTCCTGAAGTGCACCTATCTTATGGAGTACCCTGGACCATACCTAAAAATTGCATGAGTAAAGGTAACGAAGCAAATTCCCTGTCTCTGTCCGTTACTCCTACTGCGCCATCGTTCCCCCTGCACCACAACGCCCAGCGCAACCTGCATCGTTTACACTGCCCTGAGGCCTGCTCCACCTGTGGGGAGCCGTTCCATCTCTAGCTGCCCTAACATCTGCCTCAGAGGACTGTTGCAGTGCTGGTGATCCTCACCAGGTACCACAGGTGGCATTGTGGCGCCCCTGAGGGTTCGGTCGCCACAGAGATACTGCACCTCACCCAGAGGTGTGGTGTCTTCCTTCTCTCAGGTAAGATAGGTGTGCTGCACGGAACCCCAAACACCCACATCCAACACTACACCACTCCAGGCCAGCAGGAGGAGCAAGACGCAATGTAGTTTCTGCTGAGCCCCGACCCTGGCTGGAGTAGGGGGGAATCCAAAGGTAGGGGGAACCAGTAGTGGGTGTGGGTGGAGGAAGCAGATACAGGAAGCACTTATACAGTAGGTATATAATAGGAAGCCATATTTGGAGTTGAGAGTGGGCAGCGTAGGGCAGCGGTGAGAAGGACCAAGTGTAAAGATGGTCAAAGTAGGAACACGAGAAAGTTGGGTTCTGCCAGGCACTCCTAAGCTGCTTGAGGAAGGACTGAACCCCTGCCTGGTGAACGCAGCGCGACGCAGGAGGCCTTCACCTGTAAAGTTCACTTGTGAATTGCCTAAGAACTGTAAGTAAGACCTTGGACGACTGCATCGAACATCCTCTGTCTGTTTCTTCACCGGCGCCATTTTCCATCACCGCACTACAACGCCCAGTGCACCATTCATCTATTTACACTGCCCTGAGGCCCGCTCCGCCTCTGGGGAGCTGTACCATCTTTAGCTGCCTTGACATCTGTCTCAGAGGACCTTCACCAGACACCACAGGTGGCGTCACGAACTCTCTGAACTTCTACTAATAATTGATACCCCTTTGAGCACTGACCGCCCTGGGCCAGCCACCGTGATAACCCTGGCGATCAGCTGCAGGCCCCCGGGGGCGAGTCAGCGTCACAAAATGTCCCTAACAATTATATCCCCTTTTTGCACTGACCGCCCTGGGTCACGTACCGGGCCAGCCACCGTGATATCCCCCCTGCAAGCAGCCATAAGGCCCGGCTGCCGAGTACCCCATGGCCCTGGGGGCGAGTCATATCCATCAAAATCAATGGCTGTCCACTTTCCCCAGTCCCATAAGCTCGCTGCCTCAGGGTAACCCTGGACTCTAACCTCTCCTTCAATCCACATATCAAAGCCCTTTCCTCTTCCTGCCGACTCCAACTCAAAAACATCTCCCGGATCCGCATATTCCTCAACCATGAATCTGCAAAAACACTAGTGCACGCCATCATCATCTCCTGCCTCGACTACTACAAAATCCTGCTCTGTGGCCTCCCCGCTAACACTCCCGTACCCCTCCAATCTATCCTAAACTCTGCTGCCCGACTAATCCACCTGCCTCCCGCCTACTCCCCAGCCTCTCCTCTCTGTCAAATGCTTCACTGACTCCTCATTGCCCAGAGACTCCAGTTCAAAACCCTAACCGTGGCATACAAAGTCATCCACAACCTTTCTCCTCCATACTTCTGTGACCTAGTCTCCCGGTACACACCTACACGCAACGCAACCTACGATCCTCACAAGATCTCCTTCTCTACTCCCCTCTTATCTTTTCTTCTCACAATCGCATACAAGATTTCTCCCGTGTATCCCCCCTACTCTGGAACTCTCTACCCCAAAGCATCAGACTCTTGCCTACTGAGGAAACCTTCTAAAGGAACCTGAAAACCCACCTCTTCCGAAAAGCCTACAACCTGCAGTAATCATTGCTCCACCACACCGCTGCATGACCAGCTCTACCCTCACCTACTGTATCCTCACCCATCCCTTGAAGATTGTGAGACATCGCAGGTAGGGTCCTCTCTCCTCCAGTACCAGTTTGCCATTGCATTTTTGTTCAAGATTTTTGCAATTGTGTTTGCTATGTATACCCCCTTTTTCACATGAAAAGTGCCAAATAATAATAATAATAATGTGCCACAGACAGTGTCCTGGAATCTCCTCCATGCTCTGGAGACTGTGCTGAAAGACATGGCAAACCTCTTTGTTATCCTTTAGGCACTGGACAACCTGTGCAACCTGAATGGGCTGCAGATACCGCCTTATGATAGCAGTATTTACAAGAACTCATGCAAAATGCAAAACTAGATACTATAATACCATTCCCTTTTTGGGGGCTGTCTTATTTTTGTCTCTCTGCTTCAAATTTCACAAAAAATTGGATTTTCCAGAACCCAAATTTTTGCAATTCAATGCTCATTAGGCATCAAGAGACATCATGACATCACTGGGTGACGCTCAACAGGACGTCATTTAAGTCCCAGTGAGCACTGGAGGTTCTGAAGAGTGAAGTCAGATGGGAGAAAGGGAGTAAGCGAGCCAGCGGAGGACTGGGCAGAGACAGGAGAGGTGCAACATAAGTATATTGTACTTCTTTTATAACCTGTCTGTTTATTGTGCCCTGCATTCTGGAGAGACCTCAGAGAGAAATAGAAAGATTTTGTTACATGCACACCGCTAGGTTTAGATAGGGGCGAGACAGGTTTCATGAATTCTTTGGAATCCTTGGGGAACTGTTTACTCAGGGCGACCATAGACCATGTGCTGCAGCTTCTCTCAGTCATACAGGGGTACTTGCCTTCATGCACAGACATGTAACTGGATTCACTTGCTGACCAGACACATTTGACACGAGTCCTCATGAACAGTTAAACAGTTGCATTTAATGAAGCCGCATGTGACGCGCCCTCTGGGCCTTGGGGTACCCGGTGCCGGGCCGGTAGATGCTGGGGGATGTCACAGTGGTGGTGACTCGGTCCGTGACCCAGGGTGGTCAATAAAAGGGGTTTATTTATAGGGGATTTATAGTGTTTGTATAAAGTTTGTGACGCCACCTGTGGTAAGCGGCTACAGGGAGCCGCCGCTGCGGAGCAGGTCCTCTGGAGCTGATGTTAGTGCAGCAGGGATGGTGTGGCTCTCCACGGGTAGAGCTTAGCTCCAGGGCAGTGTGGATGTTATAGGTGGTGCTGGGCATTGTAGTGCAGGGGTTGATGGCACAGCAATAATCAGTCCACAACTTAATGACGGTTTCCTCTTATCTTTACTGGTGGTGAGTAGACAAGCCTGGACTAGGGTACTGGCTAGAAGTGGAAGTCTGGGCAGCCTGGAAGCAAGTAAAGAATCCTCCTTGCCAGGTGAAGTTGGAGGCCTTCCCTTTCCACTAAACTCTATGGCCCTGCTGCTTGTAGCTGTGCGGTGGCCCTCGTCCCTGAGTGCAACGGTTCTGTGCTCACCCGTATGGCAGGCAGCTCGGGCCTTGATGGTGCGTCGCTCCCATGTGGCGGTGCTGGGCCCTGTAGTGCTGCTGAGCCTCCGGGTGTCTGATGGGGCCAGGAGACCTGCAATCTCCTGCCCTCCGGTTTCTGCTGCTGGGCCTTCAGTGCCCCACAGCCTCGGACTCTGGTGTCCGGTTCTTCTGTGCCGGTCCTTCTGGGGTGAGCTGCCGCGCAGCTCCAGTCCCCAGCTCCTCTCTCTTCGATGTCCTGACTTCAACTCCTCACACTAAGTCTCACTAACCCCACCTCCAGATCCCAGTTGCCAAGTGGAGGAGCTCCCCTTGCTGGTCTGGAGCCAGGAAAGTGTTGCGTGCTTAGCAAAACCTGATTAGGGGACCCCTACTTACTTCCAGGCATGGCATCATCTCTTGTGAGGGAGGCAATGCCACTGTGGCAACCGGACCCCCGGGGTGCCACACATGGCCAGTGCAATTTAAGTCTCTTGAGCAACAGGCTCCAGTAACAAACAGTTTCATCTTAAAGGCACATTAACAAACAGTCTTTCTTACTAGCACAGTACATCACAGATCAAGTCTCTTTAGCAGCACACTTCTATGCCCCATAACAGTAATGATCCCACCAGCAGTCCCCGGTCCACTGTGTCATAGGCTTTAGCCTCTAGTGCAGTGAGGTACGAGGGATGGTTAGAACGCAAGGATGAGTCCAGTCCTCAGATGTGGTGTTCAATCCTTGCTTCTGCTAAACAGTTAACTCCTTTCTCCACTACTTTCTCTTGTAGATACCACTAGCAATTAAAAGGCAGTCACAGTGGGAGAGTCCCAGAACCCTCATCAGCCTGGTGAAGAGGTCTGTATCTTTCAAAGGGTTTGTCCACTACTTTCATATTGATGCCTTATCTGTAGAATAGGGCATCAATGTATGATCGTCTGGGGTCCTGCACCCGACACCCCTGCAGATCGGCTGTTATTGGTGGCGGCAGCCGCCGGCAGGAAGTGCTTACCTGGCCATCAAGTTACAGTGGCCAGTGCTTGTTACTGCACATCTGCCTCCTATTCAATTCAATGGGAGGTGGATGTGCAGTATCCCGCGGCGGCCACTACAGATGGACGGCCAAGCACCGCAGGTAAGCACTTCTGGCCGGCGGCGGCACCGATGACAGCTGATCAGCAGGGGTGCCAGGTACGGCATCACGGCCGATCATACATTGATGACCTATCTTTTGGATAGGGCATCAATGTGAAAGTAGTGGACAACTTCTTTAAGCTCGCTCTCCAGCTCAGAACTGACACTACCCAGTCTCACTGGGGCAGGCCTGACCACTCCCCTTAGCTGCACCCTGTTAACCCCCCTAGTTGCTGGATGCTTAAAGCGCACCTGCTAGCAGGATTGTGCTTAGTGAATTACATAGACTGACAGGTGGACTCCGTTACACTGAGTAAAATGATACCTTTCATGATGAAATCCGTCCAGCGGTTCTTTTATAATCTTTATTTTCAGTTCTGCCATAATGATATGCATGTGCTCTAGTGCTCTCATTATGTATTCATGTATTCCTATCTCTGGCCTCTGACAGGTCACTGTGCTTTCAGTGACCTGCCTACTATTTTAAATACTGACTGTGTAATTTCCCTGCCCATGTGAAATTTACATATCCCAAAATGGCCGCCCGATGCCCGCGCAGTAGCATCTTTCGGTTGCCGAGAGATGCTACTGTGCACATGCGGCGCCATATTTCTGCACCCACGCTCTTTTTCCAAAAGCAAAATGGTGCTTGTGCGTGCGCAGTAGTATCTCTTGGCAACCGAAAGTTGCTACAGCGAATGCGTGGGTGTTGGGCGGACATTTTGGGATATGTAGATTTCACATGGGCAGAGAAATTACACAGCCAGTATTTAAAATAGTAGGCAGGTCATTGAAAGCACAGAGACTTGTCAGAGGCCAGAGATAGGAATACATGAATACAGAAGCAGAGCACCAGAGCACATGCATATCATTATGGCAGAACTGAAACTAAAGATTATAAAAGAACCACTGGACGGATTTCATAATCAAAGGTATCATTGGCACCCACCTGACAGTGTATGTAGTTTACTAAGCACAATTCTGCTGACAGGTACGCTTATCAACACCTTATGTAATATCTACCTGTCACACTCTTCCCTCCTTTTTGAATGTCGTCCTCGACATTTGCCTTCTACCTGATTACCTTAACCAGCCTCTTGGAGTTGTGGTAGTTCTCCCCTAACTATCCTCAGATAGTGTTCCCCCAATACTGCCTCTTTACTTAAAGGTGAGTTGGTAGTTAGGCACTATGGACCCCTTTAAGCAATTTACACATACAGCACACTTACCCTATCTACATCTCTTGTCAATCGGTCTCCTGCAAGAAATACACAGATTTAACCACAATTTTAACCAACAACTATTCTTCAGCTGGAGCTTTTTGCTCGTCTTCAACTGGCTCTCCCTAACTACCACTAAACATTTTTCAAATTCAAGTGCAAAAATGTTAAATATAGCATAGTCTTTGTAAAATATTTGGCATGAAATAGAACACATATATTCAACACAACCCATTTTCTTGAGAGAGTGTGCCACTTTAAGAACACAGTCCTTTGTTTCTTAAGGCACGGGGTCCTCGGTCCTTCTAGGTAAGGACCCTGGAACAGGCAAGGGAGACAGTCCTTTAAAACGGGGGCAGAAACAATGTCCGTTTCTTGTAAACATCTAAGGCACAGTCCATAAAGTGAAATTTGGAAAACAGTTCCTGGACAGGATACGGCACAGTCCATAAGTTGAGAGTGAAGACTCCCCAACTCGCTTGAGGTGCCCGCATATCCAGCAGAAAAGGACACAACAGGTGCAAATAAAAAAAATAAGGCAAAACCAAAAATAAATATCAACTTGTCCAGCTACTACCGTAGTTTTTATTATACCATAGGCCTATCCGGCCTTAACAGGAAAGCAGTAGCGGTCCTTCTACTGTGGTCACAGTCTCTGGTGGCTTTACCAGCCTTCAAGGAAAGAACACGTCACATTACCTAGGCAGAGATGAGGAACTATCACTGGAACACGGCGTGCAACCAACACAACTCGGTGATTTTTTTTTCTTTTTGAGAGAGAGCAACACTGTCCTAGTCCTTTTTATTCTTTGGTTGGCACCAGTCCACAGTAAATGGACAATGCGCTGCATTGATAGTGGGGAGTTGAACTGATGCTGGGAGGGGTTCCTCTCTTGCCACCCCAGCAGAAGTGGCCCCCTCCTTGGTTGTGGCCTGTGGGACAGGTTTGCTCTCCCAGTTGGGACGAATCCTGAAGCGGGGCCCAGTAGAGATGGGTAAGAATCCTCTCATTTGACACGAAGCTCTTGGTTCTTCTGCATCTGCCCAATCCTCGGGGTGGTACTACTCCATTTCAACTATGCGGGAGACTGAAATGGTGTACCAGCCCCGAGGTCCCCACATCTTTAAGAATCTGACCTTGTCTCCTGGCCAGAGACTCCGGGTCCGTCCTAGGGCATAATCCCTCTCCACCGACCTCCTGTTGACAAATATGTCCAGGCGAAGCCAAATCCCTTTAGCTGATAAAAATTTATGACCGTACCTCTGATCATCCGATCCTCCAGGCAGTCCCTTCCCGGGTACTCTCTCCACTCCTGGGCACACTCCTCCATCCGTCCCTTCTCCTGGATGATCTTTTCTTTCCATGCAGCCAGGCGTTGTTGGAAGTTGTATTCTTCCTGTTCTTCTTTGGAGATGATGGGCACAGGAACAGACCTTTCAGCCTGGCCAGGCTGAGCAATAACATCGGCAGGTGGTGGGATAGGTGCCCCCGGTGGAGTAGGTGGTAGGGTAGGTACTGGTTTCCTGGTGTTGATAGGCAAGGGGAACGCATATGACTCCTGTTTCCTCCAGGCCCCCATCCTTTCACCTCCTCTGGCTATCCAGGCTATCTCATGTATTTCCCGGATCCATCCCCTCACTCCCCCATACTTGGGATTCACACAGTAGGCCCTAGGGGGTGAGAATGGACCCCGTGGAGGTGGCAGTTTGGTCATCAACTGCTCTCCAGGTAATGCTAACAGAGAGTAATCCAACTCCTCTTCCTCCGCTGGCGGCTTTACGACCGGTCCCTGCTTGGTGGTGACCATCATATGGGTATGGAATGAGGCCGGGGGTTCCCTCACCCTTGCGCTGGGTGAGTGGCAGTCCCCGAGCGGATCATCACTACTGGTATCAGTTGGAGAGCGGGGGCTAGTGACTCACCGGCAGGAACACAGAGCGCCGCCATCTTCCTTCCGGTCCCGCTGTGCACGCTGGTCCCGATCAGAAGTCCCATCCCTCTCTCGAGAGCGGAGGTCGGGGCGGACGTCACGGCCCCAGTGGTGGCTTCCAGTGCGGTGGGCCGGGTCACGGTCAGGGTACCTGTGGGCAGCAGGTCCTCCGGTGAGTCCGGTACTGGTCGGAATGGTTCTGGAACGAGCAGCGGTCCTTCAGGTGGGTCCGGTGCTGGGCAGGATTACGCGGTGGCCTGTGGCGGGATGACAGCCGGGGCTCCGGACATCGGCTCACGGTCCACAGTTGGTGGTGGGATGGGCACAGGGTCCAACGGCAGACATCGGGGTCCCAACTCCTGCCTTCGGGCTGCCTCCGGATTCTGATGAGGTGGTGCGGCCGTGCCCTGGCCTGGCTGGGTATTGCCCGATACCTCGCGGTTGTGGGTGAGGTGATGAAGGGCTGCGTCCTCCCCTGCTTCTCTTCTTGCTGCAGACTGCTGGGACATAGCACACCTTCCTAGCTCCGACATACTGGCAGGCACTATGACTCGCACTCTCCTCTCCTTTTCACTCCTGACCAGAATGGAGTTCTTCTGGCCAGAAGAGCTCCAGCTCACTCTTACTCCTCCTCCTCTGGGACAGTACCTCACTGGCCATTGGTCCAACATGCTGGTGGTTGGGGTGTCTTTTCTCTGAGGCCAGCCTTCCCCAGCTTGTTCCACTGCAGGAGGTTTGGCCCTGTTTGGCACTCTTTTATCATATACTCCTGCAAGATGGGATGTCCTTCTTCTTCCCCACTGTGCTTTTAACAAAAACAGACACCATTTTAACTGTACAACATGTGTCAAGTCTTGCATTTTGCAGGTGCCTGTTTCTCTGTATTTTATCTCCTTATTTCTTCCCAGTCATCACTGGCTGTCTTCCCTTTTCACCGGTATACCAGGGTTGAATTGAGGTGCTTTGCTGCTATGTTTTTCCAGACACTTTGCCTCTTCTTCCTCCTATACGCTAATTCCCGCTCAGGACTCCCCGTACGGGCCACCAATGTTACGTGCACACCGCTAGGTTTAGATAGCGGAGAGACAGGTTCATGAATTCTTTGGAATCCTGGGCGAACCGTTACTCAGGGTGACCATATACTGCAGTTTCTCTCAGTCATACAGGGGCATTGACCCTCAGGCACAGACATATAGCTGGATTCACTTGCTGACCAGACACATTTGACACGAGTCCTCATGAACAGTCGCATTTAATGAAGCCGCACGGCCAGTGCAATTTAAGTCCCTTGAGCAACAGGCTCCAGTAACAAATAGTTTCTTCTTAAAAGCACATTAATAAACAGTCTTTCTTACTAGTACAGTACAGCACAGATCAAGTCTTTTTAGTAGCACACTTCTATACTCCCACAACAGCAATGCTCCCACCAGCAGTCCACGGTCCACAGTGTCACAGGCTTTACCTTCTAGTGCTGTGAGGTACGATGGGGCGATTAGAATGGAAGGATGAGTCCAGTCCTCAGATGTGGTGTTCAATCCTTGCTTTTGCTAAACAACAGTTTACTCCTTTCTCCACTACTTTCTACTATAGATACCACTAGCAACTAAATGGCAGTCACAGTGGGAGAGTCCCAGTATCCTCATCAGCCTGATGAAGAGGTCGGCATCCTTAAGGATATGTGCCCACGATGCCCAGCTCGCGGTACACTACACCGAAGGACCTGCCGTCACATGACTATGATGTCAGCGCAGGTCCTTCAGTCCACCGCGATCTGCCGGCAAGTGAAGACGATCGCAGCGGGGGCCATCAGAAGGTAAGTATAATATATATTTTATTCTTTCTTTTACAGGTTCTATGGTACCTGGGTCTGGAGGAGAGTCTCCTGTCCTCCAGACCCTGGTACCATCCGCACACTGAAACGTTTGGATTCCGCATCTACAGATGTAGTGATGCGGATTCCATGCGTTCCAATGAAAGTCAGTGGCGACAAAAACGCTGTGCTTCCGCAAAATATTTGGTAGTGCTGCGTTTTTTCCCACAATGATAACCCGCAGCGGAAATTTCCGCAGCATGTGCAAAGCACATGCGGATTACCATTGGGGAACATGGCAGGCTTTCTACCATGCATTTTTGCAGCGTTTTTGCCGCTGCGGAAACGCTTAAAAAATGCATCGTGGGCACACAGCCTTAAGCTGGCTCTCCAGCTCAGAACTGACACTACCCAGTCTCACTGGGGCAGGCCTGACCACTCACTTTAGCTGCACCCTGTTAACCCCCCTAGTTGCTGGATGCTTAACAACATCTTATGTAACATCTACCCATCACAAGTTTACCAGTAATTCAATTTGCGTTGAATACATTTGCCGCAAATCACATTTTCTGGCCGAATTCAAGTGAATTTGTCTCATTGAATTTTAGCAGTTTGACGCATCTCTAGTAGAGAGATAAATAGACACTCAGACATGAAGTACAGACAGATAGATGATAATAGATAGATGGATATTTTCTTTGTTTTTGCAACTAGCTTTTAATAGTTTCCTACAACTCTACTGTAGTTCTAATACAGTATAATATCCTCAAAGCCCCCAATACTCAGTATAATGCTCTCTACACCAGGATGTCCGCATAGCTCCCATATCTATATATATAATCGTCTTATCCCGTCTGTCTGTCTGTCTGTCCAGGAAATCCCGCGTCGCTCATTGGTCCGGCAGCGGCCAATCAGCGCCGGGGGATTTCTAAAAAAAGATGGCGGCCGTTAGCGGCTCATCTCCCGGCTGGCAACAGCAGAAGGAACCTGACCGCCGGACCCATCTGCGGGACGGAGATGCAGCCGGGAGATGAGCGGCGCGAGGCGCTCATCTCCCGGCCGGTATCAGCGGAAGGACCGCCGGCGCCGCTGACCTCCATGCGGAAGGGAGGACCGGGGAGCGGCGCTGCGGGTCGGGATACTTCTGCTGCGAGCGCCCGCGATGTCCCGGGTTCTCGCAGCGTAAGTAGCCGCACAGGCAGCGCCGCTCCCCGGTCCTCACCAAGATGATTCGATGATTGGTCGCGGTCTTCGGACCCGACCAATCACTGATCTTAGCACAAAACTTAAACACCGCTGTGCTGATTGGTCGCCGACGCTGGCCGCGACCAATCACCGATTTTGGCGCCAAATTTAAATATCGGCCGCGACCAATCACCACAGCGGTGTTTAAATGTGGAGCCAAGATCGGTGATTGGTCGCGGCCGATATTTAAATTTGGCGCCCAAATCGGTGATTGGTCGCGGTCAGCGTCCGCGACCAATCAGCACAATAGTGTTTAACTTTGGCGCCAAGATCAGTCATTGGTCGCGGGCCAAGACAGCGACCAATCACCGATTTGTGCGGCAATTTTAAATAGCGTCCACGACCAATTGGATGTCAGCAACCACCGGCCGCGACCAATCTGCGCTTTTTGTGCCAAATTTAAACACCGCTCTGCTGATTGGTCGCAGCCGGCGACCAATCAGCGATTTTGGCGCCAAATTTAAATCCCGCTCTGCATCGCTCTGCTGATTGGTCGCGGTCGCCGGCCGCGACCAATCAGCACTATTGTCGCCAAATTTAAACACCTCTTTGCTGATTGGTCGCGGTCGCGACTAATCAGCGATTTTGGTGCCAAATTTCAACACCGCACTGCTGATTGGTCACGGCCGCCATCCGCGACCAATCAGCGAGATTGGCGCCAAATTTAAACAACTCTCTGCTGATTGGTCGCGGTCGCTGGCCTCGACCAATCAGCGATTTTGGCGCCAAATTTAAACAACACTCTGCTGTTTGGTCGCGGCCGGCGACCAATCAGCGATTTTGGAGCCAAATTTAAACCCCGCTGTGCATCGCTCTGCTGATTGGTCGCGGTCGGCGGCCGCGACCAGTCAGCACTATTGGCGCCAAATTTAAACACCGCTCTGCTGATTGGTCTCGACTAATCAGCGATTTTGGTGCCAAATTTAAACACGCTCTCCAGTCCTCACTAACATGGTTCGCTGATTGGTCGCGGCCGCCGCCCGCGACCAATCATCGATATTGCCGCCAAATTTAAACACCGCTTTGCTGATTGGTTGCGGTTGCCGAACGCGACCAATCAGCGATTTTGGCCCCAAATTTAAACACAGCTCTGCTGATTGCGCCCGGTCGGTCGCATACCTATTGTAGAATACCCGATGCATTAGAATCGGGCCACCATCTAGTATACACTATAATGGCCCACATCTCCTGTGTACACAGTATAATACTCCTCACACTGTATGATAGCCAACTATACTAGTGTGACACCCCAGGGGTCTGGTTGCCACAGTGATAGAGATATTACGTCTGAGAGCAGGTGGGAGGTCTCTTGGTCAGGGATCCTATGCATGCCACACCTCCTGCCCAGTCCTGGGAGGGGAAGAACTTCCCCTATATAAACCTAGGGCTGAGGCAGGGTTAGTGTGTAGAGAAGAAGTAGAGACAGAGAAGAGAAGCAGATATAGGAAAAGAACATCAGGAGCTCTGTGGGAGCAGTGCTATAAGGAGTCAGGGGCTGGCAGCTGCAGAGCTCGCCCTGACTGAGAAGCTATCACCGGACCCGGAGTCCGAGGCTGTGGGGACTAATCTTTACCCAGCAGCAGAAACCGCCCGGCAGGGGATTTCAGGTCCTCTGGCCAAGAAACCCGAAGGCACGGTCACACGCGTGGGACCAGCACTGCCGTCGTGGAGCGGACGCCACTAGAAGGCCCCGAGTCACCGGCCATACGGGTGAGCACCACATGGTACACTCAGGGACGTGGGCTACTTATACCCGCCTCTAGCAAGGTAGCCAGAAGAGTACAGTCAGTTTGGGAGGCCTACAACTCCGCCTGGCCAGGGGAGATCCCATCTGCTCAAGGACTGACCAGGCCCCGATCGCTAGCCAGTACTTCGGGAGGGTCTATCTTTATCACCAGTAAAGACCCTGAACTACACCGCATCGTCTCTGAGTGATTCCTGCTACCCCCATCATCCACGTCGGCTGCCCTGAGGCCATACCCCTCCCGCTGGGGGTGATACTATCACGCTGCACAATCCTACCACCGGCCTCAGCGGTCTGCCCTGCAGCGGCAGCTCCTTCGCTGCATTCAACGGGTGGCGTAGTCGTCCAACATCTACTGCTAATACAACGCCACTTAGTCTGACTCCCTGGGCACGGACCGGGTCACCGCCACGAGACTACAACCCTCAACAGATCCGGCTCCGGGTAAGCTCCTGCATGCGCAACGCTGTGCGACACAGGTCCAGGGGTGCGTCAACTTTTGGCGTAGTCGGCAGGATCTCGTGCCCGCAACCACCGGGTACTGCGTGCCTGAAAAAGACTGTTCAAACTTACCAGTGGTGAAGATTCCCGCCATCCGTGGAGGTTTCCCGCCATCCGGCGCCATCTTCTACCTTCTTCCCGCCATCCGCGAAGTTTTCCCGCCATCCGGCGCCATCTTCTGCCTTCTTCCCGCCATCCGTGGAGTTTTCCCGCCGTTGGACGCCATCTTGAAGACGCCGCGCGGGAAGAAGAGGGGCGTGGACTCCGAAAGCGCGCGAGAACTGAAGCCCCGCCTCACGTCCGGACGTTGCGTAAGGTCCTGGAAGGAGCCCAGCAGACGCCGACGTCACAGGAGCGCGACGGAAGGTCCTCAACCCTGACGATCCACTGCGGAGCCGCGGCCTACGGAAGAGGATCATCGCAAGGTAGGCCACGGTCCACTAGGGGGGAGGAAGATGTCGGATACGGAGGAGAGCTTCACTGCCTCAACCCCCGCCAGCGCCACCGCTGCTGCAGTCATGCCTTTCACCATGCCCTATATCCCGGGAGCGGCCTGGCTACCCCAGTACTCAGGGGAGTCACATACCCTGCATGACTTTAGAGAAAAGCTGGATAGCCTCTTCCAGGTGTATCCCCTCACAGAAGAGCAAAAAGTGAGCATCCTGGTGGCCCAATTAACCGGGGCAGCCCAAAGGGAGGTAAAGTCCTGGCCACCTGGGGGGAGGACTGTTGCAGGGATACTAACCCGGCTGAGGGACACCTTTGATACCCGCACCTCAGCCGAGATCAAGCTTAGATTCTACGGGTGCAAGCAGCGAGCACACGAGAGTATAAGGGACTATGCCCTGAACCTACAAGAGGCCCTGAGAGCCATTAAGCAGACCGACCCTGACGGCGTGGGAGACGAGGACAGGCTGTTGACTGAACAATTTATAGAGGGTTTATATTGCAATGCCCACCGAACCCAGTTGCGGGCAATGGCCTTACAGGACCCTCATCTGGGATTTGCACAGTTCAAGGACAGAGCCATCCGGGTGCTCCGAGAACCGGCACCAGGTGGCGTTGTGACCCACAGACGCCCCACTACCACTTACCACCAGGAGGCGGCACCCTTGTCGGCAGGGCCTGTGGGAGCTGATGCGCAGGCTTTGAACAATGACCCGGCTCCAGACCTGCACCATCAGGTCCAAGAGCTAGCTAAAAGCGTTGCCGCGCTAACCCGAACTGTGCAGTCTTTACAGGTTTCCACTCCAGGGAAGATCCAGCTGGCATCCGGACCGGAGGACATCCCGTGGCGTCGACCAAGGAGGACCCCACCGGCCAGAGGAAGACCCAGCGACCGATACAACGAGGACGGACAACCCATCTGCCGCCGCTGCAATCAACCCGGACATATGGCAAGGTACTGTCCTTTAAACTGGCACAACCTGGGGTAGAGGGCCAAACCCCAGGAAAAAGATCATCAGGCCCATCGAACTGGCGCGACAAATATGTGGGAGGACGTCCAGTCTTGCCTGTGGTACTGGACGGCATCCCCATGAGTGCCCTACTGGACACCGGGTCACAGGTTACCACTATCCCGTACGTGCTCTTCAAGCAGTACTGGAATGACTCGGATATCACCCGCTACCCTGACGACGACTTGAGTATCATCGCCAGCAATGGTCAGCCCGTGCCACAGATTGGATTTAAAGAGGTGACCATTAAAATCGGTAGAGTCGAATTGGCGGCACAGGGACTGATCATTGTAGACATTGACAAGCACGAGAGTCACCCAAAGATAACTCTAGGAACTAATGTAATTGAAAATTGTCTTGCAGAGGTGATTTTCCTTTTACAGCAGGTTGCCAAGAACGCCAGCTCCGGCCAGCAGCGAGTGCTCCAGAAAGAGATCCGGGCACTGATGCGACGGCAACAGATAGAACTCTCCGGTGGTGAGATTGGTAGCGTAAGAATGTGTGACCCTTTTCCTATTGCCATGCCCCCAAAAAGTGAAATGATGATTTGGTGCCGGGCAGCTATTGGTCTGAGAGGTAGAGATTACCAGGCAATGGTAGAACCAGTTTACTCAGACAGTAGGCCCACCATTTTGACAGCACGGGGGGTGGTCAATGTACGCCATGGGAGGGTGCCCGTTCGCATAATAAATATCGGGAAGAGGGAAGTGTACCTGCCCCGGTATGCCACGCTAGCCAAATTGTATACCATCAATCAAAATTCCATACAGTCCGTAGAACCCTTGCCTCCATCTTCCCCGGAGGAAGGTAACGGCTCTAAGGAAACAATGGAGGACTGGTGTCAGCAACTACATTTGGGTACTGACTCCACTCCCTCACACCAGAGACAGGGAGTCTATCGGGTGGTTCAAGAGTACGAGAGAGTGTTTAGTAAACATCCGTTAGACTTCGGGCGAGTAAAGGGGGTAGAACACCACATCCCCACGGGAGACCATCTTCCCATAAAAGAGAGGTATCGACCCGTACCCCCTGCACACTACCAACACGCCAAGGGGATGCTTAGGGACATGAAGGAGGCTGGGGTGATCAGGGATAGCTGTAGCCCCTGGGCAGCTCCACTAGTCTTAGTCAAAAAGAAAGACAACACCATGAGGATGTGTGTAGATTACCGGAAAATCAACCGTATCACACACAAGGATGCGTACCCCTTACCAAGGATAGAGGAGTCTTTGGCTGCTTTAAGATCTGCTAACTTCTTCTCTACCTTGGATCTCACTAGCGGGTACTGGCAGGTTCCTGTAGCAGAGGCGGACCGGGAGAAGACCGCATTCACCACCCCGATGGGACTTAGCGAGTTTACCTGCATGCCGTTCGGACTCTGTAACGCACCAGGCACCTTTCAAAGATTAATGGAGTGCTGTCTGGGCCACAAAAACTTCGAGACGGTCCTGTTGTACCTGTACGATGTCATCGTATATTCCAAGACTTATGAGGACCACCTGAAACACCTGGCGGAAGTGTTCGAAGCTCTGGCAAACTACGGCCTAAAGGTAAAACCCTCCAAGTGTCACCTCCTAAAACCAAAGGTGCAGTACCTGGGACACGTGGTGAGCGCTGACGGAGTGGCTCCCGACCCTGATAAGATCACCGCAATTAAGGAATGGCCAAGTCCCTCCAGTGTAAAGGAAGTGCGGCAGTTCCTCGGGTTGGTAGGCTATTACCGCAGATTCATCCCCGGTTTCACCAAAAAGGCAGCTCCTATGCAGGACCTCCTGATAGGCCAGTCCCGGAAGGCCAAGAACCAGAAGCCGCCCTTCAAATGGGAGAAGTTAGAAGAAGAGTCCTTCCGCCAGCTGAAGATGGCCCTCACGGGGGATGAAATCCTGGCGTACCCTGATTACAGCCAGCCCTTTATCCTCTACACCGACGCAAGTAACATCGGGCTAGGAGCCGTACTGTCCCAGATCCAGCAGGGGAAAGAACGAGTAATCGCTTACGCCAGTCGAAAAGTGCGACCCACCGAAAGAAACCCTGAGAATTACAGCTCATTTAAGCTAGAGTTCCTGGCAGTGGTGTGGGCAGTCACCGAACGCTTTAAGCACTACCTCGCTTCTTCCCGGTTCACCGTGTACACGGATAACAACCCGTTGACACACCTGGACACGGCAAGACTCGGTGCCCTAGAGCAGAGATGGATGGCCCGTCTGTCCAACTACGAGTTCACAATCAAATACCGGGCAGGACGCTCCAATACCAACGCGGACGCCCTGTCCAGGATGCCAAACCTACCGGACGTAGGAGAAGATCCAGAGGGACTGGAAGAAGTCGAACTCCCCGCGTTCCACCGTCATGGGACTATCCAGTATTCCCATCGGGTAAGGAGTAAGCAAGCCGCTACGGTTAACCCCTTGCCTCACTACAACTGGGAGGAAACGCAAGACAGTGACCCTGCCGTCCGACTGGTGAAGGAGATGCTGACTCGGCCAGAGGCTCGCCTTGACCCAGACGCTCCGGAGGAAGCCAAACAACTGTGGGCTGAGAAGAGTCGACTGTTCCTTTACAAGGGGAAGTTGTGCCGCAGAATGGTTAACTCCCGGACGCATGAACTAATCTGGCAAGTAGTGGTGCCACGAAGAGACGCAGCCATGGTGATGGAGGCATACCACGACGGGGCTGGACACTTCGGATGGAAGAAGCTGGAGTTGGGTAGGCATGAGGGGAACCATCGAGAGGTGGTGCAGAGACTGTGGCCCGTGCAACCTAAGAAGGAAGGACCGTGCCAGCCAGAAGACCCCCCTTCAGTCCATCGTCACCAAGCAGCCGTTGGAACTGGTAGCCTTGGATCATGCAAAACTGACCCCAAGCAGAAGTGGCTACGTCTACGCGTTAACCATTGTGGATCATTACTCCCGGTTCTTGGTTGTCGTCCCCGTTAAGGACTTAACAGCTCAAACAGCAGCTAGAGCCTTCCAGCAGCACTTCTGCCGTCCACACGGGTACCCGGACCAAGTGCTGACGGACCAGGGACCTGCCTTTGAAGCGGAGGTCTTCCAGGAATTCTGCAATCTGTATGGCTGCCGGAAGATAAGGACGACACCCTATCATCCGCAAACTAATGGACTTTGTGAGAAAATGAACCAGGTGGTAATGGATCTTCTGAAAACGTTGCCCCTGGAAGAACGCAGTCTGTGGCCTGAGAAGCTGCCCGACCTGGTGGACCTATACAACTACATCCCTGTAGGTTCCACCAACTGTACCCCGGCTTACCTAATGAGGGCAAGGCCTGGTAAGCTACCTGTTGACCTGGAGATGGGAGTCCTGACACCCGAGGAGAGCGTGGAGCGAAGTCTCTGTCTCGCTAGGGAAAGACAAGAGAAAACTTACAACCAGTATGCTCCCGCTGTTCCCCTGGTACCCGGAGAGCAGGTCTTGAAGAGGAAGAGACGGCTCCACAAGTTGGACGACCAGTGGGAGAAGGACCCGTACACCGTACTGCCCTCAAGCCACGACAACCCAAAGGTCTGTACCATCAGTAAAGACGGAGGGGAAACCACAGCCATTGTATCCCGGGATCACCTGAAGAAGTGTCCCGAACAGCTACGGAACCCAGAAGGAGAGCAAGAAGACCCTCGACCCGTAGAGGAAAGGGAAGATATGGTTAGTACTGTGCTCGGAGACTTCCCTCGGTCCTGGACTCAAGTCAATGGTGCAGTTGTGGTACCCATCCTCACGTTCCTCCAACCAGCATCCCAAGTGCCTACGGAGCAACAGGTAGAGCTGGAAGAGCAGCCGGTCCAGGAGGCAGCAGACTCCACACAAGCAGAACAGGAGGATCAACCCTCTGCTCATAGTGAGCCTGCCGTACCCCTAGTGAGCCAAAGAGCCCGTAGACAGCTGCCCAGTTTACCGTTGACAGCTCCTACACCCTGTAGTTCAGGGCCAGACAGTCAGCTCCGTAGGTCCACTAGGGCCACTAGAGGCCAGTTACCCGCACGTTGGAGGATTTGAAGTGTTTAAATTGTTTTATTTGTGGTCACCTGTCTGTTACTTGTAAATAATTATGTGTTTCTAGTTATTTTTAGGAGTCCTTGGTGGATTTACCGGGAATCCTTGTACAATTGGTTGGAGCGTAACCTAGGAATGGACTAAAGACTGTTAAGGACTCGGGGCAGGACAGACCCCTACCTGGTTACGTCTCCCTGTTTTGGTGAAATGGACACCTTGCTTTTCTTCAAAACTGCACCCGGTTGCGGACACGCCGTAACCATCTTTATGTGTTTTTCTTATTGTATTATTATTGTTTATACCTTGTTATGTTTTTCTAAAAAATATGTTTAGTCCCGGAGTACTAAATTTCACTAGGGGGAATGTGACACCCCAGGGGTCTGGTTGCCACAGTGATAGAGATATTACGTCTGAGAGCAGGTGGGAGGTCTCTTGGTCAGGGATCCTATGCATGCCACACCTCCTGCCCAGTCCTGGGAGGGGAAGAACTTCCCCTATATAAACCTAGGGCTGAGGCAGGGTTAGTGTGTAGAGAAGAAGTAGAGACAGAGAAGAGAAGCAGATATAGGAAAAGAACATCAGGAGCTCTGTGGGAGCAGTGCTATAAGGAGTCAGGGGCTGGCAGCTGCAGAGCTCGCCCTGACTGAGAAGCTATCACCGGACCCGGAGTCCGAGGCTGTGGGGACTAATCTTTACCCAGCAGCAGAAACCGCCCGGCAGGGGATTTCAGGTCCTCTGGCCAAGAAACCCGAAGGCACGGTCACACGCGTGGGACCAGCACCGCCGTCGTGGAGCGGACGCCACTAGAAGGCCCCGAGTCACCGGCCATACGGGTGAGCACCACACGGTACACTCAGGGACGTGGGCTACTTATACCCGCCTCTAGCAAGGTAGCCAGAAGAGTACAGTCAGTTTGGGAGGCCTACAACTCCGCCTGGCCAGGGGAGATCCCATCTGCTCAAGGACTGACCAGGCCCCGATCGCTAGCCAGTACTCCGGGAGGGTCTATCTTTATCACCAGTAAAGACCCTGAACTACACCGCATCGTCTCTGAGTGATTCCTGCTACCCCCATCATCCACGTCGGCTGCCCTGAGGCCATACCCCTCCCGTTGGGGGTGATACTATCACGCTGCACAATCCTACCACCGGCCTCAGCGGTCTGCCCTGCAGCGGCAGCTCCTTCGCTGCATTCAACGGGTGGCGTAGTCGTCCAACATCTACTGCTAATACAACGCCACTTAGTCTGACTCCCTGGGCACGGACCGGGTCACCGCCACGAGACTACAACCCTCAACAGATCCGGCTCCGGGTAAGCTCCTGCATGCGCAACGCTGTGCGACACAGGTCCAAGGGTGCGTCACTAGTACTAACATTATGTACTGCCCACAAAGCCCCCAATTCTAGCCGCAGAAGGCTTATTATGATCTGACTTTACAGGACGCAAAGGAATACGCCAAATTAAAAACCAAAATATTGGCACGCTCAGGAGTGACTATGTCTGTCAGAGCACAAAGGGTCCACCACTGGGCGTATGCTGGCGACAGATCTCCACGCTCATAGATGTTCGACTTGTTACATCTTGTACAAAAATGGCTGCAGCCAGTGTCTTCCTCTCCTGCCCAGATGGTTGAGCGTGTGGTGATGGACAGGTTCATCCATTCCCTAACCAGGCCGATGCAGACCTGGTTTGCCCAAGGTGACCCTCGGACGCAGACAATCTCGTAGGTCTGGTAGAAAGATACCAAGTGGTCGAAAAATCCCTGGGGAAACCCGACATAGCCACCTACCCTTACTGGAGTGCCCAAAAGGGGATGGGTTCACCATGGAAGGGATTCAGAGCTACAACTGATGGCATTCCATTTCCACTGAAGAGACTGCAAGGTCTGTTGTGAAGGATGTGATTTGTTGGCGATGTCGCAGTCCGGGACACGTAGCCGCCCAGTGTCATACATCTGCTGAGCCTAGGCAGATGATGTTCATACTATGCTTACCCAACATGCAGTGTGGACTGTCGACACGGCGAGGGACCGCAGGGGTGTGCCATGTCCGTTAATGGAGTGATGGGCTGTTGGACTCCAGGAGTCTGGTGACCTTGATCCGGGATAGTGTTCTGGTTCTCATTTCCACTGTCGAAAGTAAGTTCCTGGCCAAGTGGCAGGGCCCATATGAGGTGGTGGAGAAACTCAGTTAAGTGAACTCCGAGTCCACCAGCATGGCTGAAGAAAGCCGCACCAAGTATACCATGTGAACTTGCTCAAGCTGTGGTGGAACCGGGAGCCTGTGGAAACTCCTTGCCTGGGAGCCGCTCCCGAAGGCAAGGTGGAAGAGGTCACTATTTCAGAGACTCTATTGGCAGCCCAGAAGCAAGAGTGTCGAGAACTACTACAGTGGAATCGGGAGCTGTTCTCAGAGTTGCCGGAGCATACTCAGGTGGTAGAGCATGACGAGTTAACAGAACCACATGTAAGAGTGAATCTGAAGCCGTATCGGGTTCCGGAAGCACGCCGGGAAATGATCTCGGCCGAGGTGAAAAGGAGGTTAGACCTCGATGTGATAGAGGAGTCAAAGAGTGGGTGGTCGAGCCCAATCGTCCTCGTACCAAAACCCAACGGAGAGTGGAGGTTTTGTAATGACTAGCGCCGGCTGAATGAGGTGTCCAAGTGTGATGCGTACCCGATGCCCCGCGTTGATGAACTCATCGAAAGGCTTGGACAGGCGAGATACATCACCACTCTCGACCTGACGAAGGGCTATCGGCAGATCCCCATGTCCCAGGTGGCCAAGGAGAAGACGGTTTTCTCTACACCCAGATGGGTGCTTTCAATACACTTGGATGCCATTCGGGTTACAGGGGGCCTCAGCCACCTTCCAGAGGGCTATGGATCGGATCATAGCCCCACATAAGAAGTATGCCGCAGCCTACCTTGACGACATTGTAGTTTTTAGCCCAGACTTTAGACCTTAACTACAGCCCATTCTGGATGCTCTAAGGAAGGCGGGATTTGCAATAAATCTGAAAAAATGCACCTTTGGAAAAGAGGAGGCCAAGTACTTGGGCTATGTCGTCGGGAGAGGCGAAATAAAGCCGCAAGTTAATAAAGTGGAGGCAATCCAGACCTGCCCGCAACTGCTCTCCAAGAAGCAAGTGAGAGCATTCCTGGGAATGGTGGGATATTACCGGCAGTTTAACCCAAATTTTGCCATGATGACTGCACCACTGACGGATCTCCTAAAAAGCACCAGGTCAACCATGGGGAAGTGGACGGAGAAAACAGAGACCACGTTCCAACTGTTGAAGTCAGCACTGTGTAAACAACCGGTCCTGGTCGCACCAGACTTTAACCCCTTTATGACATAGGGCGTATTAGTACGTATCTGTGCCCTGGGCCTTATGGACCAGATACGTATTAATACGCCCTATCTTTAATGCGGCACCGCGACCGAAGTCGCGGTGATAGCATTAAAATTCCGGTGCCATCTTACCTTAGGGTAGATGGCGCCAGCATCTTAGGGGTGTCGCCGCCCCTTCACACCCACGATCGCTGTGATTGGCTGTTCAATTCTGAACAGCCAATCACAGCATTTCTCACTGTTTCCGGCAATCAGATTGCCAGAAACAGTGATGTGCAGCCTAGGATCGGTGCTCCTAAGAGCACTGATCCTAGGTTGTTGCCTAGTAACCCTGCCTGTCACCTCCCCATGACCCCCTGTGATGTCAAATAAGCCCCAGCCAGGTCTGATTGGAGCGATCGATGATGACATCGATCGCTCCAATCAGAGTACCTGAACACAGGTGACAGGGCGGTCACAGGGCGATGACCGGCTTGTGATCTGCCTGTCACCTCTTTGTGACCCCCTGTGATGCTGCCCAGGCCCCTGCCATCTCTGATTGGTGCGATCGATGTCATCATCGATCGCACCAATCAGAGTACCTGACCGGGAGGTGACCGGGTGGTGACCAGCCGGTGACCTGCCTGTCACCACCCTGTCACCCCCCTGTGACCGCCCAGCAGATCCTCACACTTGGTGAGGATTTCTACAGAGCGGTCACGTCTGATCTGCGCTGTGCTGGGCCTTGTAGTGCCATAGAATCTTCTGTTACACTACAAGACCTTTCTCCTACCTGCTCCAGTCGCTGCTGCTGCTCCGGCATCCTGCTGCGGTCTCCAGGGTCCTGGATCTCCTGCTCCGGCACCCTGCTGCTGTCTCCAGGTTGCTGGGTCTCCAGCTTCGGCGTCCTGCTGCTGTCTCCAGGGTCCTGGGTCTCCAGCTCCTTATCCAGCTGCTGCGGATCCTGCTCCAGAGCCTCTTCCAGAACCTGCTGCTGATCCTGCTGAAAGAAGAACAGAGAAGACTTTGGTAAGTCCATCTCTGTTCTCCCCTCATCCACCCCTCTCCCCCCCTCCTCCTCTCCCCCCCTCCTTTTACCCCCAATCCTCCTCCCCCCCAGTTTTTTTTTTTACGTGCGTCCTGCAGCGGCCGAGCGCTGAGCAGTGTCTACGTCACTGATCAACGTCCGTGCTCGCTGCTTTTCAGGACTTTTTCTTGCCCCTGTCAATTCTCCCCCCCCACCTTTGCACCACATCCGCGCACACACCCAGCAGCTGCCGAGAGTTGATAGGTGACATAGTTCACCGATCCGTTTGCACCACCTACGGTAGTTCCTTTTTTTCTCTTTTTTTTTTCAGAAAAAAAAAATTCACACCAAGCACACTGACACACACACACTCTAAATAAAGTACTGACACACACGCACCACATACACGAGAAAAAAAAAATGTCCGGCTCATCCCAAACTTGCTATTCAGCGGAGGAGGCATACGCTATTGTTGCCTCCGACACTGAGACTGAAAGCGAGGGTGAGGATCCCACATTTCTTTACTTTTCCGACGCCTCATCGTCCTCCTCTTCCTCCTCTTCTTCCTCCTCTTCCTCCTCAGGTGCTGCTGGACCGCCCCGCAGTCGTCGCAGGAGAGAAGATGTTCCAATGCCCCCCACTATTGACCCCATATGGACCTCGCCCCCCGAAAATGTTGAGCCACTGATTCCTGATTTCGTGGCGGAATCAGGAATCAAGTTTGACACCACCGGCCTGACAGAAATAGACTTTTTCAAAGTCTTTTTCTCTGAGGACTTTATAAACCTCATGGTGGGCCAAACTAATTTGTATGCTCATCAATTTTTGGAACAAAACCCCTCTTCATCATTTTCTAACTGGTCTCCTGTAGACGCAGAAGAAATGATGAAGTTTTGGGGCCTGGTCCTTCATATGGGGATCCTGAAAAAAACAGAGGTTCGGCAATACTGGAGTGTTGACATTTTGTATAACACTCCAGTGTTCCGAATGGTCATGACCCAGACACGTTTTGAGGCCATCCGCAAGTTCTTGCATTACCAAGATAATGCAATGTGTCCTGCATGCGATGACCCAAACTTTGATCGTCTTTTCAAAGTTCGGCCGGTCATCGAGCACTTCAACAAGTTTGGTGAAGTGCACGTGCCCCAAAGGGACATCTGCGTGGATGAGTCCTTAATTTCTTTTAAGGGGCGGCTTGGATTCCGGCAGTACTTGCCCAGTAAAAGGTCCAGGTACAGGATCAAGCTGTATAAACTTTGGGGGAGTACCTCAGGGTACACTCACAAGTTTAGAGTTTATGAAGGGAAGGACTCCTGGATTGAACCCCCTGAATGCCCCCCTGTTCTGGGAGTGAGTGGGAAAATTGTGTGGGACTTGGTGCACCCACTGCTGGATAAAGGTTATCACCTGTACGTGGATAACTTTTATACAAGTAACCCGCTCTTCAAGTCCCTCTCTGCGCGACATACCGCAGCTTGCGGTACTGTCCGCAAAAATCAGAAAGGCCTCCCAAAGGCGCTAATTGGGCAGCTGCTCAGAAGGGGTGAGAGCAGAGCCCAATGTAGCGACCACCTGTTGGTGGTCAAGTACAAGGACAAGAGGGATGTCCTTCTCTTGACCACCATACATGGTGATGGCAGCACCCTCAGCACTGTAAGAGGTTCCACTACACAGGTCGCCAAACCAGACTGTGTAGTGGGGTACAACAAGTACATGGGGGGAGTTGATCTCTCTGATCAAGTCCTCCAGCCGTACAGTGCTTTGAGAAAGGCCAAGGTATGGTATAAGAAGCCGGCCGTGCACATTGTTCAGATGGCAATGCACAACGCTTTCCTTCTGTCAAAATGTGCAGGCCAGACTTCTACGTCGTACCTTCACTTCCAGGAGACAGTTATCAAGGCCCTGATATTTGGCAGTGGTGGTGGAGCGGGCCCCTCTACTTCTGGAACTGAAGGACCTAGAATTGTACCTGACCAGCATTTCCTGGGGCAGATCCCTCACAGCGGAATAAAAGGTAAGTCACAAAAGAAGTGCCGAGTGTGTTACCGAAGGGGAATACGCAAGGACACCATTTACCAATGTGACACCTGCCCCGACAAACCTGGCCTCTGCATGAAAGACTGCTTCAAAAGGTACCATACTTCCATGGACTATTGAATTAATTTCTGATGTATGACAACCTGACGAACACTACACAGCTGACGTAATGTTCGTCAGATTGTCATACTTCAGTTGTGTAGTGTTTGTCAGGTTGTCCTACACAACTGGCGTATAACACTACATTATAAAATTGACAAATCAGGTATCTGTTCCAAAAAGGGGGCACTTGTTGGGCATTTCCACTGTTTAGGCACATCAGGGGCTCTGAGAACGTGACATGACGCCCGCAGACCATTCCATCAAAGTCTGCATTCCAAAGCATCACTCCTTCCCTTCCAAGCCCTGACATGCGCACAAACAGTAGTTTTCTCCAACACATGGGGTATCAGCGTACTCAGAAGAAATTGCACAACAACTTTTGGGATCCAATCTCTCCTAGTACCCTTGTGAAAATAAAAATATTGCGGCTAAAAGAGCATTTTTGTGGAAAAAAAAATATTTTTTTCACGGCTCTACGTCATAAACCTTTGCAAAACACTTGGGGGTTCAAAGTGCTCACCACACATCTAGATAAGTTCCCTGAGGGGTCTAGTTTCCAAAATGGAGTCACTTGTGGGGGAGATCCAATGTTTAGGCACACAGGGGCTCTCCAAACGCGACATGGTGTCCGCTAACAAGTTGAAACCATGTCGCGTTTGGAGAGCCCCTGTGTGCCTAAACATTGGAGTTCTCCCACAAGTGACCCCATTTTGGAAACTAGACCCCCCAAGGCACCTATATAGATGCATATTGAGCACTTGGAACCCCCAGGTGCTTCACAAATTAATCCGTAAAAATAAAAAAGTGTTTTTTTTTCCACTTTTTCATTTTTACGAATCAATTTGTGAAGCACCTGGGGGTTCCAAGTGCTCACTATGCATCTAGATAGGTGCCTTGTGGGGTCTAGTTTCCAAAATGGGTTCACTTATGGGGGAGCCCCAATGTTTAGGCACACAGGGGCTCTCCAAACGCGACATTGCGTCCGCTAATTATTCAAGCAAATATTCCAATCAAAAAGTCAAATGGCGCTCCTTCCCATCCAAGCCCTGCCGTGCGCCCAAACAGTGTTTTCCCCCACATATGGGGTATCTGCGTGCCCAGGGGAAATTGCACAACAAATTTTGGGGTCCATTTTTTCTTGTTACCCCTGCAAAAATAAAAAAAATTGGGTCTAAACTAACATTTTTGTGAAAAAAGTTAAATGTTCATTTTTTTCTTCCACATTCCAAAAATTCCTGTGAAGCACCTGAAGGCTTAATAAAGTTCTTGAATGTGATATTGGGAACCTTGAGGGGTGCAGTTTTTAGAATGGTGTCACTTTTGGGTATTTTCTGTCATAAAGACCTCTCAAAGTGACTTCAAATGTGATGTGGTCCCTAAAAAAATGGTTTTGTAAATTTTGTTGGAAAAATGAGAAATCGCTGGTCAACTTTTAACCCTTATAGCTCCCTAACAAAAAAAAAATTTGGTTCCAAAATTGTGCTGATGTAAAGTAGACATGTGGGAAATGTTACTTATTAACTATTTTGTGTGACACATCTCTCTGATTTAAGGGCATAAAAATAAAAATTTTGAAAATTGCAAAATTTTCAAAATTTTCGCCAAATTTCCATTTTTTTCACAAATAAACGCAAGTGATATCGAAGAAATTTTACCACAATCATGAAGTACAATATGTCACGAAAAAAGAATCTCAGAATCAGGGGGATCCATTTAAGTTTTCCAGAGTAATTACCTCATAAAGTGACAGTGGTCAGAATTGTAAAAATTGGCCTGGTCATTAACGTGCAAATCACCCTCGGGGGTAAAGGGGTTAAGAAAGAGTTTGTGGTCCAGACAGACGCTTCAGAGCTTGGTCTAGGAGCTGTACTCTCTCAAGAGATAAATGGATAAATGGGGAAGAACATCCCATTCTCTATCTGAGCCGGAAGCTGTCCTCCTGCGAGAAAAACTACCCAATAGTAGAAAAGGAGTGTTTAGCCATAAAGTGGGCCGTAGATACATTAAGATACTACCTACTAGGCCGGAAGTTTAAGTTGGTGTCAGACCATGCCCCGTTGAGATGGTTGAGGGAAAAGAGGGGTAACAATGCAGGGTAACTAGATGGTTCCTAGCTCTTCAGGACTTCAACTTTCACGTAGAGCATAGGGAACGCTGATGCCCTTTCCCGTTTTAGGTCAATTAGGATTACCATAATTTTTAATATTTGCCAAATGCCAGAATAAGGAGAGAGAGAATGTATTAAGGCATTAAAAAAAACGGGAAAGGTTTATTCTGATTTCATGTCAGATATTGAGAAAAACATGCATATGTGTCTTTTTATATACTGTATGTAAACTTCTGGTTTCAACTGTACATCTTGGGCCTCTTCCTTGTATAATGTGCTCTATTCTGCGCCCTTTCCTGGTATAATGTTCCCCATCCTGAGCACCTTCCTGGTATAACGCACTACATCATGAGCACCTTCCTGGTATAATGCACTCCATCCTGGGCATCTTCCTGGAATAATGTACCCAATTCTCAGCACATTCCTGGTATAATGTACCCCATTCTGAGCACATTCCTGGTATAATGTCCCCCATCATGAGCACATTCCTGGTATAATGTCCCCCATCCTGAGCCCTTTCCTGGTATAATGTTCCCCATCCTGGGACCCTTCCTGGTATAATGCACTTCATCCTGGGACCCTTCCTGGTATAAGCACCCATCAGCCCACGGGTGCTTTTAATTAGTGTTGGTTTCTACCTGCCCACTTAAATTTGTAGGTTTCTCTCCTAAGAGAGGCATGTTTGCCCATTTATATTGTAGGCTTATAGCCCAAGAGAGGCATGTTTAAGAGGTTAGTTACCCATCATGCGGAGGCTACCTTGTCGTGGTTGATGGGCATACATGAATTGGCCAATTTGTGCGCTAAGAACCTTCATTTTTTGTAAGTACATTTTATTTAGCAATAATGCAGTTTAGCTCTTATGTTCTCAGTGTCTGCATATGTATTGTCCCTTGCAGTGTGTTGCTGTGCTTTCTTATTGTACCCTTCCTGGTATAATGTCCCCCATCCTGTGCCCCTTCCATTAATAATGTTTGCTGTTCTTCTCCAATACATTTAAAAATAAATAAATTATTCTTCTTCCCTTCCTCCACTCCCACAACTCGCAGCGTATTCTTCTATAGCAATTGAAGGAACTGGCATCTAACTTCGTCTTGCTGGCATGGTGCATGACGTCACGGTCATGTGCCGCCTGTGACTGGCACACCAACGTCAACAGCCGGCCTCTGATTGGCTGGCAGGGTGTATTGCGGTGCAGGGACACAGAGGGTCTCTGCGTCTCAATACATTTCAGCTGAATGTGTGTCCTTGCATGCACCTCTAACTGAAATAGGTGCTGGTGGCGGCCGACCCCCCTCCTGCACGGGCCCGGTCGCACCCTCTGTGACCGATGTCGTTCCGCTCCTGGAAGGGATATGCTGATGTTTACTATTGGATTCTATCATGTATGTGAGAATAAAAGGCTTCTTGAGATTGATGACACTGCCATATCTAGCAGCCAAGACTTCTCAATAATAGCGGACAATTGAGGCTGCTGGGATCTAGATCAATCACACAACGACACGTGTACAATGCAATAGTGTTTTTATTAGCAAAATCATAAGAATCATTAACCTGAATTACATCGTGATTTACCAATAAAGAAGGTCAGCTCCAGATTTTACATAATGGAACATAATAGCCAAATTGTAAAATCCAGGATCTGGAGCATTTATTCAAGATTAATAGATTATTATTAAGTAAGTAAAATTGTGAAGGCTCCGGCTTATTTACGGATAATAATGGACTTTGAAGTGAAAAAAACAAGATATATATGATGTGTTTAAGTCCTGGAATTTGTAGATGTCCACATGTGTAATGGAGGCCTCCACCATCCAGGTGCCTAAACTGTAAACAGGAAAATTATGTGCAAATTAATCAATATGGCAAAAGTCTGAAATATTCTATCTGCTGACAAGAGCGGTTTATCTCCAGTTTACCCAATACAGAGAAAATGCCGCCAGTGATCAGTAATGGCGCCATCATCCCATTCTCTCACACATTTACACTGCTGCACTGCCATCTAGTGATGAAAAAAAAAAGTACTATACCAACACAGTTTATTGTCACTATTGGTGGGATCATATTATTAACACGGCTCATTATAGACTGCAGGTTATTTACAAGTTAATGAACGTTACAGAATATAATAACTAAACTATTGTACATGGCTTTATCAGTGAAGAAGGGTCCTTGTACATACCTCACAAATAAGAAAGAGAGCGAGTGTATAGTGCTGGGATCCTAATCTCACCTGCTCCTTTATATGTGCTCACACAGAAATATTCTCCTAATGAAGCCATGCTGGTTCAGTATGCTTTCAATTTTGAATAAATCCCCAACAGTGTCACCAGCAAAGCACCCCCACACCATCACATCTCCTCCTCCATGCTTCACGGTGGGAACCAGGCATGTAGAGTCCATCCGTTCACTTTTTCTGCGTCGCATAAAGACACGGTGGTTGGAACCAAAGATCTCAAATTTGGACTCATCAGACCAAAGCACAGATTTCCACTGGTCTAATGTCCATTCCTTGTGTTCTTTAGCCCAAACAAGTCTCTTCTGCTTGTTGCCCGTCCTTAGCAGTGGTTTCCTAGCAGCTATTTTACCATGAAGGCCTGCTGCACAAAGTCTCCTCTTAACAGTTGTTGTAGAGATGTGTCTGCTGCTAGAACTCTGTGTGGCATTGACCTAGTCTCTAATCTGAGCTGCTGTTAACCTGCAATTTCTGTGGCTGGTGACTCGGATAAACTTATCCTCAGAAACAGAGGTGACTCTTGGTCTTCCTTTCCTGGGGCGGTCCTCATGTGAGCCAGTTTCTTTGTAGCGCTTGATGGTTTTTGCAACTGCACTTGGGGACACTTTCAAAGTTTTCCCAATTTTTCGCATTGACTGACCTTCATTTCTTAAAGTAATGATGGCCACTCGTTTTTCTTTACTTAGCTGCTTTTTTCTTGCCATAATACAAATTCTAACAGTCTATTCAGTAGGACTATCAGCTGTGTATCCACCAGACTTCTGCAGACTTCTGCACAACACAACTGATGGTCCCAACCCCATTTATAAGGCAAGAAATCCCACTTACTAAACCTGACAGGGCACACCTGTGAAGTGAAAACCATTTCCGGTGACTACCTCTTGAAGCTCATCAAGAGAATGCCAAGAGTGTGCAAAGCAGTCATCAAAGCAAAAGGTGGTTACTTTGAAGAACCTATAATATAAGACACAATTTCAGTTGTTTCACACTTTTTTGTTAAGTATATAATTCCATGTGTTAATTCATAGTTTTGATGCCTTCAGTGTGAATGTACAATTTTCATAGTCATGAAAATACAGAAAAATCTTTAAATGAGAAGGTGTGTCCAAACTTTTGGTCTGTACTGTATATATATATACGCGGCTGCTGATGTTCTCGGCTGTCCCCATCAGTCCCATAGACACTAAATGGAGTGTGGCAGTGCGCATGCCTGGCAACGGCTCCATACTATTTCCTCCATAAGAGAGGATAGGGATCCCCACTCTAGTGATTGGTGGGGTTCCCAGTAACTACCATCACCGATCCTGCAGATCCTTTCTCCTGTCGATAGGTTTTTTATGTTTTACATGGTCCAATAGAGAGATCAGAGGTGCGATATAGTGAACTAACACATGCAAAGCCTAAATTATATAAAATGTGAAACCACCAGACTGTGACCGTAGCCAAACATCTTCTAACCTTCCTTACAATTCCTAAAATTGTTGACCAATGTTTTTCTTTAAAGGGGTTCTCCAACCATAGACACTTATGACATATATACTTCAAAAACTCTTACCAACACTTATCAACCATTTGCAGTCCAAAAAGACCCTCAGTGGCCAAGAAAGTAAGGAGAAAGTTTGGCCAGTTTTAATGGCCTGTCTCCAATAGGTGGATGTCCCCAGGTAAATATCATTACTGGCAGATAAACCCTTTTACCACTTTGAAAATCTAACACTCAGAGCAGCGATTCATCCGCAAAACAATTTTATATTACATCCATTTATAATCTACATAATAAATTGAGCAACTTTGTTACTAGATAGAATTGCTTGTCTTGCACTGGCCCTGAGTTATACCTTATTCTCTTCCATATCTCCATTGATCATTCTTAATTTTACTGCATAGCCTGCTTGTTCAGTGTCTGGACAGCAATTATGCTCTTTACTTTATTTGTATTCTTGGCATCATACAGTCATCTGATGTGTTAGAAGGGGCATCATTAAGTCAGCTATTAGGGGAAATAAAATTCAATGCTGGATCCCTGCGGATCCATTGCCATATGGCACCCCTGGATCCCATTGACGCAAGCCACTGAGTGGTCTTCGAGGTCTGCATTGTTTGGATGGTAAGGAATAGCGCTGCATGCTGCACCTTTTTTGCCATGAAAAGCAAATGAATGCATAATGGACCTCCCATGAACACAGCTGGCCATGGGAGGAAGCAAAAGAGTATACAGACAGGACAGCACAGGATGGCAGCTGATTCTGTGAGGTAAAACATTTCCCTGCCTGTTTAAAAACTTGTTTTACCTCACATAAAGAATCGGCTGTGATCCCCGGCTGTAATGTCTGTATACTCTTTTGCATCCTCCTCGTCCAGGAGATGTGGTATGTTCAGACCATGTTCCTGTACGGTCAGACATTACACAGTACACAGCAGGGGCATATTTCTAAGATTATCTCAGCACAGGAACATTTTATTTAAACACATCCAATTGTGGAACTTATTATTATTCCAAGATCTATTGATTAAAATGAATTTTGTTTGTGGGAAAATCCCTTTAAATAATTGAAAGAGGGTTACAATTGCTCCTTTGAAACTTGATGCAGGTAATCTTATATGAGAGTAATGGCGTATTCACACATCTGTGTGTCATAGATCGTGATGCACAAGCTGTTTGCGAGTCTCCTGCCCCGAACTTTGACAGCCTCATATACGTCTATTAGGCCACATTGGCAGAAATGGAAGCTGGCACGTTTAGGTGGGCTGCACTGTGGGAATGAAGAGCCTTGGGATTCCCAAACGTTTTTTATTAATATCAATGCGTTTCTGCAATGGACCAGGGCCTTTCTCAAGGTATAAAAAAAAACAAGCTCTTCACTCCCGCAGCACGGCCCACCTAAATGTGCCAGCTTCCATTTTTGCCATTCCACCTCTTGAAGAACCTTTCCTCCAGCCACAGGGCAGCAGCGGCTTTCTACACCATTATAGCTGTGGTGACTGCACACAACACCTCTAGGTGAGCGCTGCCATCAATTATCCCGACCCCTTATCAGACGCTATTGCCCTATTTTGTGTGCGCTCCTGTCCTTCTCCACAGCGTCTCTATTAGGCACCTTCACACGTTCAGTAAGTTTCATCAGTGACGTGTTTCTATTATACTTTTCCTCTAATTGTTCCACTCCTGGTTTTGGCTTCCTAATACTGAGGTAAAATACTGACCAAATTACTGAATGTATGAACATGGCCTTAAGTTTGGGTCAAGAGGCCAGCAACTAATCTTAGAATCATTTTGTGCTCAGACCATGACACGCCTTAATGTGCAGAGTCACTTTCATCTTACAACTAAATAAAAACTACGTATTGTTTTAAAGGGGTATGCTACCACTTATCAATTAGGAGAAGGCATCAATATAAGTCAGTAGTATCAGATTGATAGGTGTCCAAATCCTAACACCACCAATCAGCTGTTACCAGCTCCAGCATGGAATCAATGGGGTGGCAGAGTGTTGGAACTCTACCAATCTGATCTTGGTGGTCCATCCTAAGTATAAGTGATCAATATCATAACAGTGAACACCCCTTTTAACTTTTTTTTGCAAATACTTGCTTCTCTCATCCTGAAATGCAGCATGTTTTTGGATCAAATCACATGTGGCATTTTTGTTGCATACATTTTTTCGACTAAAATTCAATTCTTACATTTAAAGGGGTTGTCTTATCCTAAAGAGGACCTGTCACCAAATTTTTCATGTTTTTTTTTCTATTTTATCTTTCATTTGCGGAGATATTAGCAAAGTATTTGGCGCCTAATGAGTTAAAAAAAATTAAGTCCAAGTAGATGTTATCAGAGTTTTCACTAGGGGTGCGAAATTCTTCTCCCTGCATGATGCTGACCAATTATAAGCAGATGACAACACTGAAAAGAAAGATGATCACATCCCCACCATAGCTTAGAGCAGATTTCTCAGTGTCTGAGATGTAAGGATACAGACCTGGTCTCCTGGGCTAACCTCCTGCATGATTAGAGCACACAACTGACTAATACCTTTCAGTTAAGGTCTCTGTGGGTGAAGGGGCATCACAAGAGAGTTTAGTTGTGCAACATTACAAACCTTTCTAACAGCTCTCCTCCTCTTATGGTACTCTCACCTCTGCTGTACTGCGCCTATCCCACACTGCCTGTCCAGAAATGAGAGCACAGTGTCAGTATCACACTTAGATCCGTTGTGCTCAACTTGTACTCATTCTGCAGTGAGATTAGAGCAGACTGTCATTACATTTCACCATAGAAGTAACCCAGAACACACTGCTCCTGTGTGAGGTGTAATAACAGCCTAATATCACTGCAGAGAGAATACAAGTTGCTTGAGCACAGAAGTCATAAGTGTGATACTGGCACACTCCATAATCAGGAGAGTCAATAAAAGGGTTTGTAATGTGACACAGAGAAACTCAGCTGTGCGGCTCCTTCCTTGTCTTAGAGCTGTTATCTCTGCTTTCTAATCATGCAGAAGGTTAGACCAGGAGATCAGGACTCTCCATCATTATACATCTTAGGCTAGGTTCCCACGTTGAGCTTTTGGTGAGTTTTTGATGTTGTAGAATTTCTGCACCCATTAAGATAGGTTACTTGCATTATTTCTAAAATATGCAGCGTAAAAACTCACTAAAAACTCATTGTGAGAACGTAGCTTTATACCCTAAGAAACCCGCTTTGAGCTATGGTGGGGGCGTGTTCTTCTTTTCTTTGAGTGTTGCTGCTTGCTTATGATTGGTCAGCATCATACAGGAGAAATCTGCAGCATATTTAAGGATTTCTCACAAGCCTCATTCGGGTAAATGCAAAAAGGTAAATAAAATGACCAAAATCTTCACAACAAAAGTGTAGCTATGCCTACAGCGTAATCACACCCAGACTATAAGATTATGGCCGGTCTCTGGGTGGGTGTTTTTTTACACAGTAGTCAGAACCTACAACATTGTGGTGCCGTGCATTACATGGGCTATACTAAGGGAGCGCCTGTCAGCATAGAGCGAATACGTCCATATAGCGACCAGCAGAAAGTGTAAGAGAAGAACTATAGAAGGATGGATCATAGTGGAGCATTCCGGACTGGAGCAACATAAGGAGCCAGAAGGCTTCCCCCGGTATTCCATGCTATGTGCTCCTTATAAAGTGACATCTCTCCATAGACCCCTCTGTGAAGACCACCCCCTTATCCAGATGATACATTCTCACTTCCACCATATATAATGCAGACTGGCCATTTTTTTTTTTTTTTTCAGAAAATCACCAATTTTGGGTCGTCAGCTGTAAAAGAAGAAATGCTTTACACCAGTGCTGGGAACCTATGGCAGCGTGCAGAGGGGGCAGCAGAGCCCTCCTGGGGGGCACCATGGCCGCAGCACTAGCGCTACTGGATCGGGCCGGCGGGGAGAACTCTGAGCCGCCGAGTGCCGGCACCAGCTCCGCTACTGCAGCTAGATGTGCGATCTCTCTCGGACGGAAACACATCGAGCTGAAGTGTATTGCAGCGCACGAACTAGCCAGGCCCGAGCGCTGCAATACACGCTGCCGGCCAATCAGAGGCCAGCGGCTGCCGGCCAATCAGAGGCCAGCATGACGGCCAATCAGAGGCCAGCGGCTGACGGCCAATCAGAGGCCAACATGACGTCGGCTGGCCAACAGAGGCCAGCGGCTGCCGTCCAATCAGGGGCCAGCATGAATTCGGCCGGACAATCAGAGGCTAGCGGCTTCCGGACAATCAGAAGCGGCTGCCGGCCAATCAGAGACCAGCATGACATCGGCCGGCCATTCAGAGACCAGCAGTTTCCGGCCAATCAGAGGCCAGCATGACGTCGCCGGCCAATCAGAGGCCAGCGGCTGACGGCCAATCAGAGGCCAGCATGACGTTGGCCAGCCAACAGAGGCCAGCGGCTGCCGTCCACTCAGAGGACAACATGAATTCGGCCGGAAAATCAGAGGCCTGCGGCGTCTGGCCTATCAGAGACCAGCATGACGTTGGCCGGCCAATCACAGGCTAACGGCTTCCGGACAATCAGAAGCGGCTGCCGGCCAATCAGAGGCCAGCATGACGTCGGCTGGCCAATCAGAGGCGGAGGCCGGCAGCGTGTACTGCAGCGCGCACGGGCCTGGCTAGTACGTGCGCTGCAATACACTTCAGCTAGATGTGCCGACTACAGGAGAGGACGCTGCGCGGGAGAAGAAGGAAGGTGAGGAGGAGGGTTTATTATGTGTTTTTTTTGTTTGTTTTTTTTTAATATGTGATGCACAGTGACTGGGGGGGGAGAGGGAGCATGTATACCAGGATTGAGGGGAGGGCCAGCATATATACCAGGATTGAGGGGAGGGCCAGCATACATACCAGGATTGAGGGGAGGGCCAGCATTTATACCAGGATTGAGGGGAGGGCCAGCATATATACCAGGATTGAGGGGAGGGCAGCATATATACCAGGATTGAGGGGAGGGCCAGCATTTATACCAGGATTGAGGGGAGGGCCAGCATATATACCAGGATTGAGGGGAGGGCAGCATATATACCAGGATTGAGGGGAGGGCCAGCATATATACCAGGATTGAGGGGAGGGCCAGCATATATACCAGGAGTGAGGGGAGGGCCAGCATAAATATAGCAGGATTGAGGGGAAGGCCAGCATATATACCACGATTGAAGGGAGGGCCAGCATATATACCAGGATTGAGGGGAGGGCCAGCATATATACCAGGATTGAGGGGGGGAGCATATATACCAGGATTGAGGGGAGGGCCAGCATATATACCAGGATTGAGGGGAGGGCCAGCATATATACCAGGATTGAGAGGTTGGGCTAGCATATATACCAGGATTGAGGGGAGGGCCAGCATATATACCAGGAGAGAAGGGAGGGCCAGCATATATACCAGGATTGAGGGGAGGGCCAGCATATATACCAGGATTGAGGGGAGGGCCATCATATATACCAGGATTGAGGGGAGGGCCAGCATATATACCAAGATTGAGGGGAGGGCCAGCATATATACCAGGATTGAGGGGAGGGCCAGCATATATACCAGGATTGAGGGGAGGGCCAGCATATATACCAGGATTGAAGGGAGGGCCAGCATATATAGCAGGATTGGGGGGAGGGCCAGCATATATACCAGGATTGAGGGGAGGGCCAGCATATATACCAGGATTGAGGGGAGGGCCAGCATATATACCAGGATTGAAGGGAGGGCAGCATATATGCCAGGATTGAAGGGAGGGCCAGCATATATACCAGGATTGAGGGGAGGGCCAGCATATATACCAGGATTGAGGGGAGGGCCAGCATATATACCAGGATTGAGGGGAGGGCCAGCATATATACCAGGATTGAGGGCAGGGCCAGCATATGTACCAGGATTAAGGGCAGGGCCAGCATATATACCAGGATTGAGGGGAGGGCCAGCATATATACCAGGATTGAGGGGAGGGCAGCATATATACCAGGATTGAGGGGAGGGCCAGCATATATACCAGGATTGAGGGCAGGGCCAGCAAATATACCAGGATTAAGGGCAGGGCCAGCATATATACCAGGATTAAGGGCAGGGCCAGCATATATACCAGGATTAAGGGCAGGGCCAGCATATATACCAGGATTGAGGGGAGGGCAGCATATATACCAGGATTGAGGGGGGGGCCAGCATATATACCAGGATTGAGGGCAGGGCCAGCATATATACCAGGATTAAGGGCAGGGCCAGCATATATACCAGGATTGAGGGGAGTACCAGCATATATACCAGGATTGAGGGGAGGGCCAGCATATATACCAGGATTGAGGGGAGGGCAGCATATATACCAGGATTGAGGAGAGGGCCAGCATATATACCAGGATTGAGGGGAGGACCAGCATATATACCAGGATTGAGGGGAGGGCCAGCATATATACCAGGATTGAGGGGAGGGCCAGCATATATACCAGGATTGAGGGGAGGGCAGCATATATACCAGGATTGAGGGGAGGGCCAGCATATATACCAGGATTGAGGGCAGGGCCAGCATATATACCAGGATTAATGGCAGGGCCAGCATATATACCAGGATTGAGGGGAGGACCAGCATATATACCAGGATTGAGGGGAGGGCCAGCATATATACCAGGATTGAGGGGAGGGCCAGCATATATACCAGGATTGAGGGGAGGACCAGCATATATACCAGGATTGAGGGGAGGACCAGCATATATACCAGGATTGAGGGGAGGACCAGCATATATACCAGGATTGAGGGGGGGGGAGCATATATACCAGGATTGAGAGGGGGGGAGCATATATACCAGGATTGAGGGGAGGGCCAGCATATATACCAGGATTGAGGAGAGGGCCAGCATATATACCAGGATTGAGAGGGGGGGAGCATATATACCAGGATTGAGAGGGGGGGAGCATATATACCAGGATTGAGGGGAGGGCCAGCATATATACCAGGATTGAGGGGAGGGCCAGCATATATACCAGGATTGAGGGGAGGGCCAGCATATATACCAGGATGTGGGTGAGCACATTCTTTATTTCTGCAGTCTCTTACCCCTGCTCCTGTCTGTGGCTGCTCTATGCTGCCCTCGTCTGCTCTTTGTATCAGTTGTTTGTATCAGTAAAACCTCAATATTTAGGATAAATTGCCGTGTTGGCACTTGCCGATAAATAAGTGGGTTTTGGATTGCAGTTTGGGCACTCGGTCTCTAAAAGATTCGCCATCACTGCTTTAAACCAATCAATGTGCAAATATCAACATTTTTGAGAAAATACAATACATTTGATCAGATGTCAAAAAATATTCCAGAAAAAAAAATTGTGTCAGAAATCATAAAGAAAAATTAACTCTTTAATACCATTTTTACCAAAAATACATTGTAAAAAAAAAGAAGTGTAATTTTCTACAGTACAATATTTATTTCTATTTTTCTCCCCCCAAAAATTGAAAATCAATGTAAAAAGTGTATTTTAATACAGTAAAAAAAATCAGGGTAATTGTTCAGTTGTATTGCCAGTTTTACAGCTCGACCCGTAGCGATTTACGATCCCACAGGCCGATGAGCTACAATCTTCCTGAGAAAGGATTCATCAATGTATCAGATGCTTTCTTGCATGTTTCTATATGGAGCAATACACATATGTTCCATGTCCCTTCCTCTAAGAAACCTTCAATGAACCCTGATAGGATCTACAGAGAATAGACAAGACGTCCTTTACAGTGTTACTCACTTACTCGATACTCAGTCTAATTTCATCATTCATTTTACTTTCTGCTTATAAATGCATTCATTAAAATAATGAATATCTGCATTGAGGACAGTAGAAGAACTAGTTTGTGTTTGTTCATCAAGATGCATTATCTTGGTCTCGTCTTGGCACTGTAACTGTTGGTAGGTAGGCAGAGTACTGGAGAGGCTGCTCCCGTCGTTCAGAGTTGCTCCGGTGCGGTGTTCTGTTGGTAGACTGACCGCTTTGTTGGTTTGCTATCAGGTGGTGAATCATATCGGTTATGAGATTGAGTTTATGATCCATTTGAGTTACCTACAAATGTATAAAAAAAAAAATTCAAACAAAGAGAATAGCATAGATACAGACCACACTCCATACACATTTCACACTACCCATGAGCGCTGCCTGATATTGTAGCTTATCCCTAACCAAATCAATGGGGCGCTGAGTTGCAATACCAGACACACCCCATGGACAAGAGAGGCACAGTTTTGGGGAGAAATAAAGTAGATAGATCCTTTAATGCAATATTGGTTAGCCATTTAGACATTGTTGTTTTATTTGAAATCTATAGTTGGTGCGATTCGTTTCGCAGCACTCGGTCCATCGGCCACTTCAGTAATCTTTGGATGCTGGACAGGAGCCTCAAGACCTGCCTTCTACCTTCCAAGATTCCCTGCTTCTCTTCTGATTAGCGGCATCTTTATGGTTACAGCATGATGCATATGTGACATTGCATCAGGCCGGCTAATCAGTAGAACAGCTGTGGATGCCGGGATGTAGGAGGTGGTTCTCAGGGCTCTGATGCAGCGGTCACAGATTATGGATGTGGCTGATGGACTGGGTCCTGCAAATTGACTCGCACCAACTCTATTGGAAACCTTTGTCAGATTGAACTACTTAATGAACTCAGAAAGAGCTTTCTGTCCACATCCATGAAAGTAGTAGCCAACAGTTAAAGGGGTTTTCTACTACTCGGACATCTTTTCCATAAATATATTTTTGCCCTCAGTAAAATAATAACACCTATACTCCCCTCCAGTGTTTCAGCCGTGTCAGCATTGGCTCTCCTTGGGATCACGTGACATTGTTATGTCAAGTGATCCCTGCTGCCAATCAGCGCTGGCTTCACTCTTCCTGCCTCCAGTTATAGCACATACCTGTACATCCGGAGGAAGTAAGAGCAGCAACATCTCTCACTTCCTCTGGATGTATGCAAGTTGGCCAAAGGCGGGGAGAGTAAAGTCAGCACTGATTGCCCCTAGGAATCATGAGACATAATGTCATGCTGTCACGCAAGGTGTGGGAAAGACTAAGTGCAACACAAAGGGAAAAGGGAAAGGGAACCCAGACTAGGGAAAGTGGGGAGTGGAGAACTCCTAGGCTGATCTAGTGTCACCCTGTCTCCACTAATGTCCCTTTATTGGTTCTTCACCAATCGCCGCACGAGTACCTCGGCCTGTCTTTCCCTGCCATTAGGCTCAGGCTAGGGAACAGAAAGGATGAGCACTAGTTGATCCCCACTGAACACTAAAGACAACAAGGGGGGACAAACAAGGGAAAATCGCTTAGCTTTAGTCAACTGCAGACAAATGCGCACACGTTCTCTAGCACCGGAGAGCAAGAAGTACTGCTCTTGCTCAAGCCTTCACAAGGGGTAATGAATATCGCCGGCACCTCCCTCTGGCTCACAACAGGTATTTATACATCCAGGCCAGGGTGTTAATTAGCTAGAAGGAAGCTAGCCGCTGTGTCCTAGAGATACATATTCTAAGAAGTTGTCTGTAAGGCCAAATGAAGAGATCTCCTGCAACCAACTGCAGGATGACTGTCTGTCACTTCTGACACACCCATGACACACGCAATCCCCAGGAGAGCCAGTGCAGACACCGCTGGAATAGTGCTGGCACTGGAGGGGAGTATAGGTGTTATTATTTTACTGGGGGACACACATATGGATTGAGAAGGAGTTGTCTGAGTAATGGAAAACCCCTTTAAGCCTCCATACACAATAGACTAAGCTAATAGTCTAAGGGGACATCCAGACTCTTCCCTGACAGATGAGGTCAGAGGAGGTAAAATTCAAACTGCCTGACCCTTAATGCCCGACCCTTTTGTTATTCAGGTGATAAGCTGCTGCCAGAGCCGTTTGGCAGTGATTTTCACAGTTCTCCACTTTGAAAACACATGAACATTTAACCAAGCCAAACCTTCTCGTGTATGAGAGTTGGGAGAGGTAGTGGACGGCCGAACCAACAATCAACTTTCAGTTATTGTGTGTGGCCACCTGAACTTGTTGTTTCCCCAATTTTTTGTGTTAAGTATATAATTCCACCTGTGTTAATTCATAGTTTTGATGCCTTCAGTGTTAATGTACAATTTTCATAGTCATGAAAATACAGAAAAATCTTTAAATGAGGTGTGTCCAAACTTTTGGTCTGTACTGTATATACATATATACATATATACATACATACACACACACATATATATATATATATTATTTAGAATCATTTATTTTTATTTCAGACATGTAGTTCATACACATTCTAAAATATGTAGATCTATATTCTTTCTATTTGAACAAAGGAAATGTTTGATGCCTAAAAGGAGTTTTCATAAGTGATCTCTTGAGCAGCTCAGGATGGATAAGAGCATCTCGTCAAAAGCCTAAAGGGAGAAGGCAGGGAGCAGCTAACTGATGTATAGAAATGAATGGGCTGGACAGAGATAACGGTATGTTAGGAATTAACTTTTCTCCTGGAATGTGACTACTGCACACTCTCTACCAAGGTCTACTAGTGGCTGAACTCCATGGAAATGATCTTTACACTATGTAAGATAAAAGCTCTCATTGCAGGAGAATGACAGCAGATAGAAAAAGCAAGTCCCTTGCAAACTTGTGTATTTTCATGCTGTTTAACTAATTAAAGCAACTTAGTAACTTGAGAATACCTGTTTATTGACAAAGGTGTTATGAGACTTAATGAGGTTGTCTGGTTTAGAAACCACTTGCACATACTTGGGGCACTATACAGGTTAATAGTGGGGATTCTCCGTTGTAAACCTGAACCCATTTTATGCAGACTAGAGAGCAGTTACATGGAGTCATTCCCACTTTGAAGGTCCCAGTACTTCATTCATTACATAGTCAGCTTATTGATTTCACTGGATACTGTGCAGTACCTCCTCTTTCCTTTGGTGGCAGTGCAGGAGAATTAAATGCTTGTTGCCAGATTTTTCAACAAATGGCTTATCGCTGAGATTGCCAGCAACAGATCATCCTTTAGTCAGCATATTGGGGCCCTTCTAACAAAAAGACATTAACTAATGCAGACATTCCTTTTAAGTACAAAGCATATGCCAGTATACTATCTGCAAAGTAAAAAATAAATAAATTCTTAAGTGCTTAAAAGGAACGTGTCCTCTGTTGTTTAACCCCTATCTGCCCTACATGTATAGTGCATGTTGGGTGCGAGTGTGTGGAGTGGACTCTGCAACTCCACCCGCAATACACCTGCAGATTCCAGCTGTGTTATACTGCCGGTATTTGTCTGTAAAAGCCGCTATTAGAGCAGCTCTGGTTGCTGCTGTTAACCCCTTAGATGCTGCAGTAAATCCCTGACCATGGTAGTTAAGGTGCGATGTCCCAGAGGTTCACCATTTTGGATGCCCATGGGATGTTGCCTTCCACCCCCCTTCACTAAGTGAAAGTGCTGCTTATGGATTTCAGTGGCAACCATGAGCCTGCTGACCGTCCCCATGGCTGCCATGTTGGTACATGAAAAAGTGGGATTGAAACATCGTATATAACCCAAAAAATGTTATTAATGAAAACCTCAGCAATTAACAAGCCCTCATAAAGCTCTATCCACCGAATCTCTGAAATATTTTCACCATCAAAATAAAACTATACAAGTTTGATATCTGGTTTTTCAAGTTTGCTCGACGTGAAGAATCATGTTCACAGGTCATTTTCACTGCACAATGAAACCTTAGAAACAAAACCCAAATACAATGAAAAACGCAATCCCATTTAACTTCGCTTGGAATTTTTGTTCCAGTTTTCCAGTATATTGTAGGGTAAAAAAAAAACAGCCCTCATACAGCTATGTCACACGAAAGGAGAGAAAGAAGGCGAGGAACAAAGAAAAAGCCCAAAAACTAAAACTGTCCATGGTGAGAAGGGATTACATTAAATTTACTTTAAATGTCATTTTTTTAGATTTTCACCTTTTAACATCACAATAAAAAAAACCAATCCTGAAGTCTTACAATTTTCACACTGGCCACTAGTCCTAAGAATAGACTCATTGTGAAGGAAGGGTGAGGAGGTGAGCTGTGACTATCATTTAATGTGAATGGTGGCTACTTTATCTGCTTTATATAGAGGTGTCATCTTTCATTGTCATTTTCAGTCATGATAATAAAACTGCTGAAAAATCTTCTGCATACAACAGGAAATATGAAACTAATTTTGGCCAGGGTGATAATTGCAGGATCTGTGGGTGTGTTTTTTAGTTTAGATGGTTACTATAGTGAAAAAAAAGTAAAAAAAATAAATAAATTTCATGTAAAAAGGTAATTTAAACAATTGGTTATTGTTTGATAACACATTCTCTTTAACTGCTCTTCTCTAATAAGATGGCAATATTGCACCGCTGCAAAAATAGGAAGAAGTAGTTTGTCAATTTTAAAGCAGCTTCTTGGAAACTAATGACTTAGTCATTGATATAACATCCTGACAAAATGACTGTTCACTGTCTGTTTCTGAGAAATTAATTCAAAGCTCACAACCGATATGGCTGCACTTCCTATTATCACTTTTGGAAAGACAGACAGTGGATAATGATTATTTCTATTATATATGATCTACGGTATATTCTGATTTGCTAAAAGTGAGATAAGTGACAAGTCTATTGGAAGTAGCAATCCTAAAAGTCAATATCGACCCTTTAACGAGCCTTGTCACATGACTTGGGAGAAAAGCCAAACCAGAATCTCAATTTGCAGCCACGGTGTTTCGGGGTATTGCTCCTCGTCAGTACAAAGCATGAGATCCGATTTGACTGTATGAGAGGCTTCTCACTGGGATCTAAAGGGTCATTTTTCTCCTTGTGGAGATTGACATGCCTGGCATGCCAGTGTATATATAGATACTCGGCACTCAAATATTCATAATGATAATGCAATTCTTTATTTCATAAAGAAATCCCAAAATTCAATGTAACGTTTCAGCCTTATGCAAAAGGCCTTTTTCAAACACTGAGACATAAATGAAACAGATAAAGAAATCAATATTACAAAATTAACACCACAATAGAATTTTTTATTTTAATTTTTTTATTATAAGAAAATAACATCCTGTTGTATTGTTGAAATCACTTGAGATTTATTTAAATATAAAGACATTATTATATAATGTCAAATTAATGTGGGAATTCACTTACTTCATGCAAAATAAATTACAATATGACCAATTACATTTCAATATCTCATATACAGTTGAAACCAGAAGTTTCCATACACTATATAAAAAGACACACAGTATCTGCATGTTTCTCTCCATATCTGACATGAAATCAGAATAAACCTTTCCTGTTTTAGGTCAATTAGGATTACCATCATTTGTAATATTTGCCAAATGCCAGAATAATGAGAGAGCGAGAATGCAGTAAGTAATAAAAATGCCTTAAAACAAAGTCAAAACTTTCCATCCATTTCATTAGTATTTGGTACCATTGTCCTTAAAGTGAATGACTTGGGTGAAACATTTGGGATTTCCTCCCACAAGCTTCTCACAATATAAGGCTATGTGCCCACGTTGCGGAAATGAAGCAGAAAATTTCTGCTTCATTTCCGCATGTCCTCTCCCGGAAAAACGCATGCGGAATTCCACGCGTGTTTATCCTGCGTTTATCGCGCGTTTTCCACATGTGGAATTCCACGCGGGTTTATCCTGCATTTATTGCGCGTTTTCCACATGTGGAATTCCACGCGCGTTTATCCTGCATTTATTGCGCGTTTTCCACATGCGGAATTCCACGCATGTTTATCCTGCGTTTATCGCGCGTTTTCCACATGTGGAATTGCCTTGCGTTTTTTATTGCATTGCAAAGGCAATTCCGCTTGCGGAAACGCAAAATTAATTGACATGCTGTGGATTATTGCGCGCATCAAAAACGCTGCGGAAAAATCCACAGCATGGGCATAGAACTTGCGGATTCCCCTTGGGGACCATGGGGGGCAGATTACCTAGCGTTTCACAAGCGTTTACCCTGAGGAAAGTCCGCAGCATATACGCTTGTAAAACGCTACGTGGGCACATACTCTTAGGCCGGAATTTGGGCCCATTTCTCCTGACACAACTGGTGTAACTGATCCAGGTTTGTAGGTCGTCTTGCTCGCACCGGCCTTTTCAGCTTTGCCCATACATTTTCAATAGGACTAAGATCAGGGCTTTGTGATGGCCGCTCCAAAACATTGACTTTGTTATCCTTAACCAATTATTGACCAATAGACGTCTTTTTACTGATCTGCAATATAAGAGACTAGCGTTCCCCGACAGGTGACTATCCTGTAGCTGTCACCTGTACATTATAGCTGACAACTTGCTGCATCAGCCATGATCAGTGTTGGCACAGACCATGGACGTTTAACCCCTTTGATTCTGTTGTCAATAGTGATTATAGAATCTAAATAGTTAACACAGTGTGGGGGCTTCCTTTTAACTTTATCGGCACCTTGATATCTTGATTGTGTGGTCCTGATGTTTGCCTTGGCAGCTCATGGCCAAATAACTACCTTTAAAGTATGCCGGCTATAATTGCCTGTTCAGAAGTTATCAAAATCTAGATTGTAAAAATCAACTTTTTCATTCTTGTCATTCCACTTTCCATTACTTCCTGAAAAGAACCAGAAGGGTTAATGAACTATATGAAAGCAATTTTAAATACGTTGAGGGGTGCAGTGTTTAAAATGGTAACACTTTTGGGTGGTTTCCAACATATAAGACTCGCAGGCTAAGTGCCCACGAAGCAAAAATGCTCCGGATTTTACATGCGTTTTTCCTGCCAGGTAGAAGCGTTTGTCAAGCGTTTTTGCATGCGGGTTGTCAAGCGCTTTTCCAAGCGATTTTAGCATCACTTGGAAAAGTGCTTGACAACTTGGTCACACTATATAAATCCATGCAACCGGCAACCGGCATGGATTTATATAGTGTGACCAAGTTAATAGTTAAAAAAAGAATAAAAATGGTAAACAAAAAAAACATTCTACTCACCTTCCGATGGCCCCCGGTCTCCTTCTCCGGTGCGTCCGGTGTCTTGGGCGGCTCGCGATGGTGTAAAAGGACTTTCCATGACGTCATTTAGTCTTGTGACAGGTCAAGCGACCGCCGACATCAGCGGTCACATGACCTGTCACATGACTAAATGACAATAATTAATAAAGACCAAGCTCAACTATTGAAAAAGAAGGGTGCCAGGAATACAACACATGCATCCATGTAGATAAAGATTCCGGCACACCAAATAATATAGAAAAGTCTCATATAGGTGATAAAATAGTAGATGCTTTATTTCTCCAATATCAACTGGTTCAAATCGTGGTCAGTATACAGTTGCCCAACGTTTCAACCCCAACAGGGTTTTCCTCAGGGGCATCAGAAGAGCTTAAAAACCAGAGCATAAACATAAATAAAGACATAAGTGAGATACAATATAGTAGATAATACAATGAGTAATATATACAAAAATAGGTACATGTTGATGGAAGAAGACGAGGGGGAAAAAAAGGGGGGGGGGGGCTAGGGGGAGGAAAAGGAGGGGAAGGGAGAAAAAAGGGAAAGTATTAGGGAGAACAACGGGAGTAAAGAGAAAAGGGAGCGTATACACTCAAAACAAAAGGAGCGGACCGTTGTAAAGTGAAAGAATTTCAAGATACCTAGTTGCTATGTACTGCTTAATATCTGGGAATCTATCCACGTGACTGCAGAGAAGCTCAGGATAAATTACAATAAAGAGAACCAGTCGTTGTTGTCGTAAGGGAAAAATGTCAGCCGGCAATAGTAGCTGTGGATAGACAGCAAAGGGAAAATGAGTCACCAGTATCCAGATATAACCTGTATCAAGCCACGAAAATACTTGCCTTAAGCAATAATAGTGGTAATGGCCGAGGAGGTATGCCTACGGGGTATGGTAAGTGGACCTAAGACCAGAAAAAGTGGGTAAATACCGAAGTCTACATGGGGTCATGATGATCAGCCCAGAAGGCTCTTACCTATGTGCCTCTTGGAAAGTGTATCCTGCCGGTGGTGGTGTGGTGTCAGGAGCGGTGACAGTGTTTAAATAGCGCTGTGTGACTTGCTGCTTCCGGAATGCGATGACGCAACATTCGGTCTCGTGGAACGCAACTTCCGGTTGCGTGGAACGCATGACAGCGCATGCGCGCGACACAATGGATGAGATATAAATAGAGGGAAAAAACAACAACAGCGCGTGCGCAGGATGCGTACTGTGGAGCTGAGTGAACCTAAAGAAAGCCATTAGGAGCTCAGGGAGCGGTAGCTAAAAATTGATAAGGGTAATATAGATGAAGGGGAGGACCATATTGGGGAAATGTTAATGTATGCCTGGGAGAAGGAAAAAATGAATAAACATATACATAAGAGGAGAAAGGCTGGGGAAACATATACAGATAGTATATGATGGTACATGCAGGGAGAAGGGGAAAGACTGGGGGGGATGATTGATAAATAGACACACATACATATCCATGTGAGAGGGGAGAGGCAGGGGAAATATATATTATATAGAGTACATGTAATATAGCATCCGCAAAACATTATAAGCAATACAGTGTAACATAGAAAATATTATATAGGGTGACAAAAAGGATATATCCGGTTCATATATGTAGGATCTGTGAAAAAAGTAAAAACATAATATAAGAAATACAGAACAAAGCAATAATAATGGGCAATATGTCATGGTATGTAACAAAAGACCTCTGAACCTTAGGGACAGACTGGTACAGGCCGACATTGGGAGTTTTAACCCAAGGACACACCAGACGACATTATCTACACCACGATTAGGCAATTTCCCGTGCCTAGGCTGCCGCCAATGTTCAAACATCCACAGGTGTGTCTCTAATTAACTCAGATGTTGCCAAAAACCTATTAGAAGCTTCCAAACACATGACCTCATCATATGGGCAGTCGAGAATTGGTTAACCACTTCGCTCCAGAGCCTGTTTTTGCCTTCGTGACCGGGCCAATTTTTTCAATTCTGACCACTGTCACTTTATGAAGTAATTACTCTGGAACGCTTCAACGGATCCCACTGATTCTGCGAATGTTTTTTCTTGACATATTGTACTTCATGATAGTGGTAAAATTTCTTCGATTTTATTTGTGAAAAAATCGGAAATTTGGCGAAAATTTTGCAATTTTCAAACTTTGAATTTTCATGCCCTTAAATCAGAAAGATACAGTACAGACCAAAAGTTTGGACACACCTTCTCATTTAAAGATTTTTCTGTATTTTCATGACTATGAAAATTGTACATTCACATTGAAGGCATCAAAACTATGAATTAACACATGTGGAATTATATACTTAACAAAAAAGTGTGAAACAACTGAAAATATGTCTTATATTCTAGGTACTTCAAAGTAGTTACCTTTTGCATTGATGACTGCTTTGCACACTCTTGGCATTCTCTTGATGAGCTTCAAGAGGTAGTCACCGGAAATGGTCTTCCAACAATCTTGAAGGAGTTCTCAGAGATGCTTAGCACTTGTTGGCCCTTTTGCCTTCACTCTGCGGTCCAGCTCACCCCAAACCATCTTGATTGAGTTCAGGTCTAGTGACCGTGGAGGCCAGGTCATCTGGCGTAGCACCCCATCACTCTCCTTCTTGGTCAAATAGCCCTTACACAGCCTGGAGGTGTGTTTGGGGTCATTGTCCTGTTGAAAACTAAATGATGGTCCAATTAAACGCAAACCGGATGGAATAGTATGCCGCTGCAAGATGCTGTGGTAGCCATGCTGGTTCAGTATGCCTTTAATTTTGAATAAATCCGCAACAGTGTCACCAGCAAAGCACCCCCACACCATCACACATGCTTCACGGTGGGAACCAGGCATGTAGAGTCCATCCGTTCACCTCTTCTGCGTCGCACAAAGACACGGTGGTTGGAACCAAAGATCTCAAATTTGGACTCATCAGACCAAAGCACAGATTTCCACTGGTCTAATGTCCATTCCTTGTGTTCTTTAGCCCAAACAAGTCTCTTCTGCTTGTTGCCTGTCCTTAGCAGTGGTTTCCTAGCAGCTATTTTACCATGAAGGCCTGCTGCACAAAGTCTCCTCTTAACAGTTGTTGTAGAGATGTGTCTGCTGCTAGAACTCTGTGTGGCATTGACCTGGTCTCTAATCTGAGCTGCTGTTAACCTGCGATTTCTGAGGCTGGTGACTCGGATAAACTTATCCTCAGAAGCAGAGGTGACTCTTGGTCTTCCTTTCCTGGGGCGGTCCTCATGTGAGACAGTTTCTTTGTAGCGCTTGATGGTTTTTGCAACTGCACTTGGGGACACTTTCAAAGTTTGCCCAATTTTTCGGACTGACTGACCTTCATTTCTTAAAGTAATGATGGCCACTTGTTTTTCTTTACTTAGCTGCTTTTTTCTTGCCATAATACAAATTCTAACAGTCTATTTAGAAGGACTATCAGTTGTGTATCCACCTGACTTCTGCACAACACAACTGATGGTCCCAACTCCATTTATAAGGCAAGAAATCCCATTTATTAAACCTGACAGGGCACACCTGTGAAGTGAAAACCATTTCCAGTGACTACCTCTTGAAGCTCATCAAGAGAATGCCAAGAGTGTGCAAAGCAGTCATCAAAGCAAAAGGTGGCTACTTTGAAGAACCTAGAATATAAGACATATTTTCAGTTGTTTCACACTTTTTTCTTAAAAATATAATTCCACATATGTTAATTCATAGTTTTGATGCCTTCAGTGTGAATGTAAAATTTTCAAAGTCATGAAAGTACAGAAAAATCTTTAAATGAGAAGGTGTGTCCAAACTTTTGGTCTGTACTGTATGTCACACAAAATAGTTAATAAATAACATTTCCCACATGTCTACTTTACATCAGCACAATTTTGGAACCAAAATTTTTTTTTGTTAGGGAGCTATAAGGGTTAAAAGTTGACCAGCGATTTCTCATTTTTCTAACAAAATTTACAAAAACATTTTTTTAGGGACCACATCATATTTGAAGTCACTTTGAGGGGTCTTTATGACAGAAAATACCCAAAAGTGACATCATTCTAAAAACTGCACCCCTCAAGGTGCTCAAAACCACATTCAAGAACTTTATTAACCCTTCAGGTGCTTCACAGGAATTTTTGGAATGTGGAAGAAAAAAAATGAACATTTAACTTTTTTCACAAAAATGTTACTTTAGACATATTTTTTTTTATTTTCGTAGGGGTAACAGGAAAAATTGAACCCCAAAATTTTTTGTGCAATTTCTCTTGAGCGCGCTGATACCCCATATGTGAGGGAAAACCACTATTTGGGCGCACTGCAGTGTTCGGAAGGGAAGGAGCGCCATTAGACTTTTTGAATGTAAAATTTGCTTGAATAATTAGTGGACGCCATGTTGCATTTGGGGAGCCCCTGATGTGCCTAAACAGTGGAAACCCTCCACAAGTGACACCATTTTGGAAACTAGACCCCTTAGGGAACTTATCTAGATGTGTGGTGAGCACCTTGCACCCCCAGGTGCTTCACAGAAGTTTATAATATTGAGCCGTAAAAATAAAATGTTCACATTTTTCCCACAAAAAATGTTTTTCTTCCCCTAATTTTGCATTATCATAAGGGTAACGGGAGAAATTGCACCATTAAATTTGCTGTACAATTTCTCCTGAGTATGCTGATACCCCATATGTGGGGGAAAACCACTATTTGGGTACACTGCAGGGTTTGGAAGGGAAGGAGCGCCATTTGACTTTTTGAATGTAAAATTTGTTTGAATAATTAGTGGACGCCATGTTGCATTTGGGGAGCCCCTGATGTGCCTAAACAGTGGAAACCCCCCACAAGTGACACCATTTTGTAAACTAGACCCCTTAGGGAACTTATCTAGATGTGTGGTGAGCACATTGGGAGACATAATAAACAAATCAGTAGCAGGTGAAGAATTGGTTTTATTTATTTTTTACGCTGTTCCTCATGCGGTATAAGTGATGAGATTACTTTATTCTTCGGGTCGGTGCGATTACAGAGATACCAGATTCATATTGAGTTTTTATGACTGACAGCTGTCACACACTAAAAGACGCTTTTTTTTGTAAAATCTAGTTTTTGTGTCGCCATATTTTGAGAGCTATAATTTTTCCATATTTCGGCCGACAGAGTCTTGTGACGGCTTGTTTTTTGCGGGACGAGTTGACATTTTTATTCGTACCATTTTTGTGTACGTGAAATTTTTTGATCGCTTTCTATTCCGTTTTTTGGGAGGTAAAATTAACAAAAACCAACAATTCAGGAATTGTTTTTTGAGTTTTTTTTTATGCCGTTCTGCGTGTGGTAAAAGTGATGAGGCAGCATTATTCTTCGGGTCAGTACGTTTACAGCGATACTACACTTACTGTATATTTTTTTATGTTTTGGCGCTTTACACAATAAAACAATTTTATAGAAAAAATATTTTTTTTGCATTGCTTTATTCTGAGAGTTATAACTTTTTTATTTTTCGGCTGATGGAGCTCTATGGTGGCTTGTTTTTTGCGGAATAAGATGACGTTTTCAGCGGTAGCATTTTTATTTCCATTTTGCTTTTTGATCGCATTTTTTTCCACTTTTTGTTTGGCAATATGAGGAAAAAGCATAGTTTTTTGCTCCGTTTTTTATTTATTTTTATTACGGTGTGCACAGAAGGAGTAAATTAGTGTGACCGTTTTATAGCTCGGGTTGTTTCGGATGCGGCGATACCAAATATGTGTACTTTTTTTGTTTTTGCATAAGTATATACGGATTTATCGGTTTAATATTTTATTTATTTATTTTTATTTATTTTGTGATTTATTTTAGTAGTTTGAAAACATTTTTTTTACTTTTTTTTACATTTTTACTTAGTCCCTGTATGGGGCAGTAATTTTTATTTTTCTGATCACTGATCTCATGTAATGTAATAGACATGTATTACATTACATGAGATCTTTGCTGACTGTTTCACAGTCAGTGTCTCCTGCCAGGCTTCAGCTGCAGGCTGAGCCTGGCAGGACACCATATATGGCAGATCTGGAGGCGGTCATGTGACCTCCAGCTGCCATAGCAACGCCAGGTCCTGGAAGGTATCAGGGGTCGTCGGAGAGGTAAGTAGACGACCCCCTCTCCTCCTGCTGTTTTCTATATGCCGCGATCACTATAGATCGTGGCATATAGAAGACAGCAAAGGGTTAACATCACTGGGACCTGATCCAATCAGGTCCCGATGATGTTCCCTGTCAGAGCTATCGCTCTGCACCGCACCTGCAGCGCTTGCAGGACCCTCGGGGTCCTGAGTGCTGCGGGACAACCCACCGTTTTTAAGCGTCCGCGCTGCACAGAGCCCAGGCTGCGCGGACTTTTATCTACAGTGGGCGGTCAGGAAGTGGTTACATTTTAAAAAAAAAGTTACACAAAGTAAAATAGAGAGTTACCTTTTTGTTATCATCTAGGACTGTGTTCATACTTTCTATCCCTAGCGTATCAATAGGTCCATCAAAGATAACCCATTTTCTTTCCGGAGTCTCAGATAACGCAAACTCCCGGAAAGTATTAGCGACTATCCCATCGGTCCACTGCAAATGAAGAGAGGCATCAATAAAATTGCTCTTCCCATAAAATCCAATACAATCCAACAATTGAAAGGATTATTAAAGGGAACGCCTTGGATTATGATATTGATGATACACATGTATTGACTACACGTGGCCCCTATTGATGTGAACGTGCCGGCACCGGGAGAGACCCCAAGTAAGTGATTTGCATATATGCGGTCACATGCCAACTAGAAGTGCGTGACCTCACTCAAAGCAAGTGTATTGAGTGAGGCCAGACACAGTCTAGTCAGAATGTATCTGGAAGTATGCAAACTTATGCTAATTTCTGCCATAAATAATACAATTTGTTGTTTCCATGTCTGATGGGGAAAATAAAACAGTTTCCAATTTTTGTGCAAACAGGGAGTAAGTCATAATAAAATGATTGTCCGGCAATGTATGGCTGGGGTCTATGTCTCTGAAGGAACCCCTTCTACCATGTCTATAAGCCATAAAAGGGGAGATTTTCCCATTTTCAGCAAAGATATTAGTATTATAAACAATAATTCCAATCATAAACGAACCTCATGTGACACTGGATCAAACTGCCCGAACAGCTGCCCCATGGTGATGGCTTTAGGGTTCACTGTCCGGTAAATCACTTTTTCTTCTTCGCACCCTCGCTCATTCATAAGAGACAGCGTATCAGCGAGGACCTTCGTTTTTCCAGAGAACGGCTCTCCAACCAACATACAACTGTACGGGATAAACAAAATGCAGCATGGTCCATTGTATAAAATGGAAACAGCGAAGAATAAATCCCCCGTCCCATGGACTTCTGTAGTTGCAGCTCACCCGTGTCTGACAATCATCATCTCATACGTCTGGATCATGTTCTCCAGGAAGACCTTCTCGGGCTGGATGTTGTGTCCAGCACAGCTCTCCTGTGCGCATTCGAGTAAATCCTGAGCAAAAGGAAGGTAAAATATTTCATCAGTCTGTTTACAGTGGATCCAATTAGAGGTGGGAGAATACATTTTCAGGACCCAGATCAGTATTCTGTGGCCGCTGGACGGGACCCCTGAGAGCCGCCTCTTAGCTGCCGGCATCCCCGACTCCTCTTCTGATTATATGGCCTGGTGTACATCATGCTGCAACCATAACGTCATGCCAGGCCGGCTAATCTGAAGAAGAGCCGGGGTGCAGGAAGAAATAAGATGGCTCTCAGGGGTCTCATTCAGTGCCCACCACTGACCTGATGTCACGCACAGTGTAGGAAAGACAAAGTGCGACACAAAGGGATGAGGGGAAGGGAGCCCAGACACTAGGGAAAGGGGGAAATGGAGACCTCCTAGGCTGATCTGCAATCACCCTGTCTCCCCTACCCACTCTATATTGGTTCCTCACCAATTGCCGCACAGGAACCTATCCCTGTATTTCCTTAGCGCTTGGCCCTGGATAGGGAAGGGGGGGTGAGCACTAGTCGATCCCCACTGACAACTAAAGACAGCAAGGGGAGACAGACACAGGGGAAGTAGCTTAGCTTGAGTCGACTTCAGAGAGATGGCACACACATCCTCTTAGCACCAGAGAGGAAGTAAGAACTGCACTTGCTCCAAGCCTTCACAAGGGGACATGTGAATATCACTGGCACCTCTGTGTAGCAACCAGGAAGTATTTAAACACCCAGGCCTGATTGTCAATTAGAGCAGGAGGGAGGTAGCCGCTGGTTCCTACAGTGAGACTGTTAAGAAGATGTCTGTAATGCCAAACGAAGGGATCTCCTGCAACCAACTGCAGCACGACTGTCTGTCACATCTGACGCACCCATGACACCTGGCCATTGAATCAGGCTCCTGCAAATCGATTCATTCATCTAAAAAAAAAATGTCTCCATAACCTACAACTAAACTAGCGATAAATCACTAACATGTTTTAACCATTTGTTTTCTACATCAGATCATCTTGCATTGGAGGTATAAGTGAGCCCCCTTACCTCTGGTGCCCCTGTGCTGCTGCCCAGGTTGCACTAATGGGACCGGACGATGAGTGACAAGGTCATGTAACCCAATTCCAAAGCAGTGGATCAGGATCGGGTGAATTCAATGGGATTGGTCTACCATCTACTGTGTATGGGGGCCTCATGACAGATTATGTTGGGGGACATAAAAATCGGGCGGTTGGAATTTAATCACCCGATCCTTACTTTCTGACCCTGAAATTAGCAGCTGCCATAAGATTCTGGCAGCGACTCTGTCATAGAGAAAACAGGAGCGAGCATTCCTGAATATGGGGGAGCCGGGAAAGATAACGGTCATCCAAATGATAGCTGGCCAGCTATATAGGAGCTATCACTTGCCATTAATATGCGATTTTATTACCTGGTGTACATGCCGGTGTTCTCCTGAATCCAGTGTTGTTTTTCTTTTGCTCCTGCGCCTCTCCATTCCTGAGATATAGCCTCTTTATAGAAATCTAGTTCATAATTTTTAATAGCCAAGTGGGTGTGGTCATCAAGTCCTCTCTGTGGGAGTCTTCAGGAAGGCCTTGCCCAGTTGGCTTAAAGGGCTAGAGGAGAGTGACAGATGTCAGGAACGGAGAGGAGCAGGAAGAAAAGAAAAACAATGCCGGAGTCAGGAGAACAGCGGCATTTACATATTTATGGCGAGGGACAAGTCCTCTTTAAGTCTTGGAAAACCCCTTTAAGACACTATTATATTTTAATACCTTATAGTCGGCTTTCGGAAGTTGAATGCCAGGGAACAGGTCGCTGGTAATCCCATTGAACAGAGGAATATCAGGAGACAAAGATTTGGGTTCGTTTACATCCTTAATTGACCGCAAGAGCTAAATAGAATGAAAAAGGATTAAATGATAAAATAATTCATATACAATATGACATGAAACAATATTAAAAGTGAGGAACCCCATTACAAAGGAGCAGTCAGTTCTTGTGGTATGTCTGTATTAGTAAAGAATAGTATTCTCCAAAAAATAAGTATGAAACCTCTTTTCCTAAAACTCTACATTGTATCGTCCCTCTGTTATACCTCCTGGAAATGTATGTGTAAATGATATATAATGTATATATAATCTATATAGGGGACAACCCTATACAATCTGACTGTGCCCAAACAGTGGTGACATTGTCAGACTGTGTAGGGGACTCGTTATTGACAGATTTCAATTAATTCCTACATTTCCAGGAATGATAAAAGAGGAATGGAACACTGCTGAGTTGCACTAAAATATGCTGCAGAATTGTTTTTCCATAGGGAATACATGTGGCCTCTGTGTTGCACTGTTAATTGCCGGCTGCAGAATGAGTTAAGTGAGATACTGTCAGTGAACTCGTTTTTGCTGGCTGACGGGGAGTTTGTAAATGTTTTATCTGTCTTTTTCTGAGCTCCTCTCAGTTTATTTATGACCACAGACCTTATCAAAATTGAATGTGCAGGGAATCAAAAAGCCGGTGAAAGCCAAGCGATGCAACGTTTTTAATAAAACCCAATTGTTAAAATGATTTTTAGCCTAAAACACATGCGATTAAGTTAAAAATCAAAACTGTCCCATAAGATGAACAAGCTACGTGTTTAACAACTATAGTTTTGACATTTTTGCACAGATGAGATCTAACAAGCCAGGAACAGTAATGTGCAGAAATTATTTGCAAGTCTCTGTCTGCTACTATAAAATCATACATCTTTAATTTTTGTGATCCAAATGCTTCTCGGTAAGATGGTAATGCTATCCTATACGAGATGTAAAGCGACCAACAGTTCAGAACTTACAAGAATCTCTTCATTTTCATGGGGGAATTTCAGCTTCAGATTGCCAGCAGCGGTCAGCACAGCCTTTACTGCACGCATCCCATAATCATAATGGAACTGGGACGAGAGCAGCTCCGAGCACAGCCGGTAAGTCATTACCATCTTCACCGAGAGAGGTTTAGCGTGCAGAAAACCGTAAGAATAAAGGCAGATCTCCGCAATCAGAGCATAGTTGGGGACCATCATTGCTACAGTCCGGAAAAGAACCTGAAATGCGCAAACCAGATGGGTCAGTCAACAAATGAAACTAAATTACTGTAAACTAGGCATAGAGCCGGGGAACCCATTATATCCATTTACACTATCCTCCACCCCAGACCTAAAAGTGATGTGTCTATTCCACATCAGAAGAAATCAGTCAAAGTGTAGTTAAAGGGGTATTCCCATGTCCAAGATCCTGTCCCAATATGTAATAGGTATAATAATAATAATGTTTGCAAATATCTCCAATTAGAAATGTAGTATAGTTATTCTGATTAGCTATGTTTCTTACCCCATGTCCAGGACATTGCAGTAGCTTAGGTATCCATGGTTACGACCACTCATAGTAACAGTTAGTTACTTGCTAGTGGTTGTAACCATGGATACCTAAACTACTGCTATGCCCTGCACATGGGTTAAGCGACATAGCTAATCAGAAGAACTATACTATATTTCCAATTGGAGGTATTTGCTATTAATATTATTATTACACCTATTACATATTGGGATAGAATCTTGGAGATGGGAATACTCCTTTAACACTTTCCAAATCTCTCTCCACACCTCTACTGTGTCCATTTTGGAAAATAGGAGAATGGGACATCAATATTAAGGAGCTTGCAGAAATGAGGGCATCAGGTGTTGTGATTATACATAGGAAATGTACAATCTCATATAGATTTCGGGGAGAATAATCCCTTTTATGAAATCTTATGTTTCTTTTGTAAACCTAGTATTTACTTGAAAGTTTGTGAACCCCTCAAAAATTTCTATATTACTGCATAAATTTGACTTCAAGCTACATCAGTCTGTGAGGTCACAAAGGAACTCAAGGTAACCTCTAAGCAACTAAAGGCCTCTCCTCACATTAGCTAATGTAATTGTTCATGAGTCCACCATCAGAAGGACAATGAACAACAATGGCGAGCATGGCAGGATTGCAAGGAGAAAGGCAATGCGATTTAAAATGCCACTGCTAAAACTCACCTGGGCACATCAATAGGTAACTGGAATAATGCTTTGTGGAAGGATGAGGCCAAGATAGAGATTTTAAGTGAGAAGCTATATGTTTGCAGAAAGAAAATACTGCATTACAGCATAAGAACCTCCTATCATCTATGAAACACAAAGATGGTAATCGTAACATGCTTTGGGCCTGTTTTGCTGCACTTGGCCAAGGACGGCTGCCATCATTGATGGAACAATGAATTCTAAAATCTATCAGCAAATGCTAAAGGAAAATATCAGGATATCAGTTCATGTACTGAATCTCAAGAAAACGTGGGTCATGCAGCAAGACAATGGCCCAAAGACACAAGTCGTTCTACAAAAGAATGGTTGAATAAACAAAGTTTTGGAATGGCCGAGTCATAGTCCTGAGCTGAATCCTATAGAAATGTTGTGGAAGGGCCCGATGCAAGGCACTGGGACTCTTTACCAGCTCAGAACGTCCCACGTAGCCAGGATTCATGGTAATGGCTACGAAGCAATTTGGGTTAAGCTTCAGTTCTGTTCCTTCGAAGATGAACATGTCCATCTTCATCTGGATGGCTCTCTGGATGCGGAGAATCTGTTGGGCCACCACGGACAACACCTCCAGCTCAATACGGTTAAACTCATCAAAACACGCCCATGCTCCCGATGAGGCCAGCCCTTGGAAAAACAAAAAAAAAGTATATACAGTACAGACCAAAAGTTTGGACACACCTCATTTAAAGATTTTCTGTATTTTCATGACTATGAAAATTGTACATTCACACTGAAGCCATCAAACTATGAATTAACACATGTGGAATTATATACTTAACAAAAAAGTGTGAAACAACTGAAAATATGTCTTATATTCTAGGTTCTTCAAAGTAGCCACCTTTTGCTTTGATGACTGCTTTGCACACTCTTGGCATTCTCTTGATGAGCTTCAAGAGGTAGTCACCGGAAATGGTCTTCCAACAATCTTGACGGAGTTCCCAGAGATGCTTAGCACTTGTTGGCCCTTTTGCCTTCACTCTGCGGTCCAGCTCACCCCAAACTATCTCGATTTGGTTCAGGTCTGTTGACTGTGGAGGCCAGGTCATCTGGCGTAGCACCCCATCACACTCCCTCTTGGTCAAATAGCCCTTACACAGCACGGAGGTGTGTTTGGGGTCATTGTCCTTTTGAAAAATAAATGATGGTCCAACTAAACGCAAACCGGATGGAATAGCATGCCGCTGCAAGATGCTGTGGTAGCCATGCTGGTTCAGTATGCCTTCAATTTTGAATAAATCCCCAACAGTGTCACCAGCAAAGCACCCCCACACCATCACACCTCCTCCTCCATGCTTCACGGTGGGAACCAGGCATGTAGAGTCCATCCGTTCACCTTTTCTGCGTCGCACAAAGACACGGTGGTTGGAACCAAAGATCTCAAATTTGGACTCATCAGACCAAAGCACAGATTTCCACTGGTCTAATGTCCATTCCTTGTGTTCTTTAGCCCAAACAAGTCTTGTCTGCTTGTTGCCTGTCCTTAGCAGTGGTTTCCTAGCAGCTATTTTACCATGAAGGCCTGCTGCACAAAGTCTCCTCTTAACAGTTGTTGTAGAGATGTGTCTGCTGCTAGAACTCTGTGTGGCATTGACCTGGTCTCTAATCTGAGCTGCTGTTAACCTGCGACTTTTAAGAACCAAGAATATAAGACATATTTTCTGTTGTTTCACACTTTTTTGTTAAGTATATAATTCCACATGTGTTAATTCATAGTTTGATGCCTTCAGTGCGAATGTACAATTTTCATAGTTATGAAAATACAGAAAAAAATTTAAATGAGAAGGTGTGTCCAAACTTTTGGTCTGTACTATATAATCAAAAGATGTCAGCAGAATATCGGTTGGAGTCAGTTTATTATCTGCAATGGAGCAGCTTAACATTGTATGTACCTTTGACATTGCTATGTAGTCCAAACCATCAGAGCAGTTAAAGACCACACACTGCACGGCCAGCGCCTTGGCCAAATCTTTGGTGGTCTCAGTTTTTCCTGTGCCGGCCGGACCTTCTGGAGCTCCACCAAGATTTAGATAAAAAGCACCGATCTACCAATGAAACATGGAAGAACTGGTATGAAATATCAATAAACTTTCTAATAAGTTTCATGCATCATACAAAAGTCAAAAAGATTTCTGAGCATAACCCATCACATCATAGCAGAGTCCGCTAGCATCTGTCAGTGAGCGGAGTGATGACCAGGCGTGGGGAGTTGCCCAGGTACTCATAGGTGGACTTCACATTGCAGGTGATGATTCGCACTCTCGCATTCTCATTCTCCCAGTAATAGCGGAGTTGGGCAAGCCACTGGAAGTCTGTTTCATGAGAAACTCCTGAGCAATGTAGGAAAAGATAGTCAACCTCTAAGACACTGCAGAATCACAAGGGAGAGTTTCTAAAGGGAAGGCAAATGCACATACATTATAGGACAAAACGCCTAGTCACCGAATTCTGCTTTTTTCATTTAGTCCCATTGCCCACGGTGTATAACATCCGGACTCTCAGCCCCCAGTTTATAAAATCCGGCCTCTCGCCTCCCCCGGTGTATAACATCCGCCCCTCGCCCCCCCGCCAGTGTATAAAATACATCCCCTCAACCCCACTGTATAACATCCAGCCCTCGGACATGTATAACATCTAGCCCCTCGTACCCCTAGGGTATAACATCTGGCCCCTCGGCCTTGTATAACATTAAGAATCTCGCCCCCCACCAGTGTATAACATCAATCCCCACGCCCCCCGGTGTATAACATCCGCCCTCCCATGCTGTGTGCTGTTACTAACATATGACAGAACGGCTGGTGGTGCAGAGCTCTCTGATACCAGCGTGGTCCTGTAATAGGAGCCACCAGGGTAACAAGTCTGGATATTAAATTTCTTCCCTCCTAAATCTTCCCCCATCACATGTGAGTGATATTATTAAGGAGTAGAAGGAACTGCAGCAACTCAGGAGACCCCGGAACATTACAGAGCAGGGTCACTGAGTGCTGAGGAGCAGAGGGCAGAACGCTTTCCTGACTCCATTGGTAACAACATCACCACAAACACTGCGCCCCCGCCAGGAGCTTTATGGCCGAGCAGCTGCATGCAGCCTTACATCACCAAGCACGATGCCGAGCGTCGGATGGAGTGGTGTGAAGCCGCCACCACAGGACTCTGGAGGAGACCTGTTCTGTGCAGTGACGGATCACACTTCTCTATCTGGCATCTGATGGACGAGTCTGGATTTGGTGAATGCCAGGAGAACGTTACCCTATTAACTGCATTGTGCCCGCTGTACAGTTTGCTGGTGGGGGTATGGCCTTGTTTTTAGGGGTTGGTCTAGGCCCCTTAGCTCCAGTGAAAAGATATCTTAATGCTTCAGCACAAGACATTTTAAACAATTGTAGCTTCCAACCCTAAGGGAATAGAAGAGCAGAACTGTTTCACACACGTTCTCAACCTCAACCCCACTAAACACCTTTAGGATGATTAATTAGAACAAATACTGCACAATGGCAGCATAAATATGTCACCGCAACATAGGGAAGAACAATGTCAGTCACACATCAATTACATTGCCATATGTCTGCTCAGGCTTAGAATGGCTGACCATTCAGAGAATTACATAATACCTACAAAGAAACCGAACAAAAGGTCATTAAAGGAATTGACATAAAAACCCTTTATTAGTACATCCATGGTTATGGAAGGACACTGCACAGAGGAGGGCACACACACCATTGATAGAAAATATTACACACCGCACCTAGGCCATCCAAACCACTGACTATAAAGAATATCAATTGTGGCAATGAGTCATATACAGGGGACGCCGACACCTACAGATGCCAAAACATTCCTATATAGTGACCACCATCTCAATATGCAGAAATGACTACTGCCCCATAGACGTCATTGTAAGTACACCCCAAGATTGCTTTACTGTGACAAGATCAATTGTGTCCTATGAAAACTCAAAGAAAAGAGGGGGGACTATAACATAGATATGGAAAGAACATAGGAATGGGGTGAAATGTATGAAGGTGCTCGGCATATTGAGCTGTGATATCTGTAGAGGGACGGACTCCATATTAACATCCTGTATATGGATTTAGAATAGGAGGCCATAAAAGCCCCTGTAGGTGTAATGTGGAGGGGGCACAATACCTTTCTCCATGTAGTGTATAATAAATAGAACATGGTATTGGAAAGTTTGGTGCCAGCCATGATGTTTGCACAAACCTGTTTGGATCATTTCCATGCCCACGTCACGAGCGTGCCCCTCTATGGTGACGAGAGCCCCCAATGTGCTGCGAGTCTGCTGGGACAATTTGCCTCCTCGCACAAGCTCCACAATATCATTTAGCTGGAGCTGCAGATTATCATAGGAGTTTTTCAGGCCCTACAAGAAGGATGTAACGGTGAAATCATCTGCAGAAACATTCATAGAACATACATATTGCAAGGGGGCTGAAATCTATACAGATTATAAGCTGCAGACTAGATTGAGAACTCCACAATATGCAGGCACTTTTTAATGTACACAACAATTTTACAACATATCTTTATAGAAGTTGGAGATCTGGATTGAACCCAGAGCTCCAAATACCCAGATGTACCTCTATAAAACCCTGCCACAAACAGCATGGAAAACTCAATGCAGATGGATTCATTTTATGCTGGTATTATGGGAAATCCCATACAATGTCTTCCCTTATTGGTAGATATGACGCGAGTAGAGATGAGCGAATGGATTTGCAGGACTCTGGTCCAACAGTCGGGTCAGTATTCCACGGCCGCAGGACCGGAGCTCCATGAAACAGCATCTCCGGCTCCTCTTTTGATGTCGATGTCATAGTTGTGGTGTGAGGCACAAATGACATCACGCCTGGCCGGCTAATCAAAAGAGGAGCCAGGGATGCCGGCATGTAAGAGGCGGTTAGCAAGGCTCCCATCCAACAGCCGCAGACTACTAACCTGCTCTCTTAGACCAAGGTCCTGCAAATTTAGTTGCTCATCTCTAGACAAGATGCATGAATCAATGCAAAATCCCAACTATCAAATACTATGGAGCCTTTTGGGTACCTTCAAGATATTGAGCCGCTGAACAACTGCAACCCCCAGGAGAAGACCCCTGGGCAAGAACAGTACATGGGCTCTTTGCAGTCTAATAACATACTGTGAAAGAAGCTACTTGCATCTTTTGATGTGAATGTGGGTCCCCTTACCTCTGTTGCACCAATGGTATATCCGCCCCTGGAAACTCCTATAAGCTGCGTCCCTGGATATGACAATCTATTAGCAGGAGAACACATGAAGTCTGTCTATGAATGTATATATATGTATTTCTCCCAGAAAATTATTACAATTACACATGTTTTGTTGTTCACATGTTCATTTAATTTGTGTGTATTGGAACACAAAAAGAAGATATTGGTCAACAATTTTGGTTCTCAAGTCCTCAGACAGTTCTCTTTTCCTCTTTCTGTTCTCCCTACTTAGTGTGGCACGTAACAACGCAAAGATTGAGTCAACTTTTCCCCTTTGTATCGGGTTTCAGGTGTGATTTTCATATTGCCCACACCTTTTACTTGCCACAGGTGAGTTTGAACGAGCATCACATGCTTGAAACAAAATTGTTTACCCACAATTTTGGAAAGATGCCAACAATTTTGTCTGGCCCATTTTTGGGGTTTTGTGTGAAATTATATCCAATTTGCCTTTTTTTCTCTGTTTTTTTTGTGTTGTTCCAATACACACAAAGGAAATAAACATGTGTATAACAAAAAATACACATGCAATTGCAATAATTTTATGGAAAATACTTCAAGGGTGCCAACACTTCCGGCCATGACTGTTTCTAGTGAAGCAATCTTGATCAGTAAAGGAGCTTATGCCGTACCTCTGGGCCACTGCCGATAGCTTCATGCACTTCACTTGTCCAGAACATCTGAGACACACAGAGCACGACCTGTCCCGGCCATTCCCTCACCCAGTCTTTTCTTGCAGTCTCAGGGTATGCCTTTTAAAAAACAAAGTTAAATTACGTTGACAGAAGCATTTAAGAGAGGGACAACCTTACTAGTATTATCCAGCAAATTCATTTCTACCGATTGCAGGTAGAAGATCTGCTACCTGGCTCTATAGCAAGAGATACATCATCCACAAATCATTCACTGCCGCCAAATAATCTTATACAAATATAAAAGTACTAGATTAGTTCCAATTAATGCTTTTGGTCTGTAGGTAGATCCGTACCATTCGTGACCGAGCAATAACATCATGCATGCTCCTTAACATGACATCTTCCCCTTGGATGAGCCACTTCTCCACGGCCCCCCGAGCCTCGGAGGTGGAGATGGTCTGGATGAGCTCTACGCGTTCCCCCTCGGTGCTGTACATGGCTTTGATGTCCAGGTTAGGAAGGAACTCCAGCTTTGCGATGCCTTCAAAGCCCTTCTTTAGATGTGGTTGGACCCGCAGAGGATCTTTAGTCTCAGAGAGAATTTCTAGCATTTCATCGTTGGACAGGAAGAAAAAGCTAAAGCGAAAATGCACAATATGATAAAAATGTCATTAAAGTATTGGGTCAGGCGCCATTTGTATTAGTGTCTATGTGAGAAAATAGAAAAGCAAAGCTTTAAAGTAAAGATTCAGTCCCCATACACATTGGATTAAAATAGTTTAAACCTGACGATTGCAGCAGGACCGGCCTACCCACTGATGTGTATGGGGGTCTCCTGACTCTCCCCCGATAGAGGATGTCAGGGCCAGAAGGATCGGGCAGATGGGATTTCAATACCCGGTCTTTTGGTTCTCAGGGGAGATAACCCGCTGCCGGAGGTGTCCAGTACCGACTTTCTCCTCTCTCCCCATTAAAAACACATGACTGTTCAGCAGAATATGTGGGAGTCAGGAGAAATAGCCAAATAACCATTCAGACCACGGGTATCTCATATCTCATGCGTATGGCTAGCTTAAAGGGGCTATCCAGCTTTGGGAACTTTTTTTTCTTAACTGAAATGGGTATTCCCATCTCCAGGATTCTACCCCAATATGTAATAGGCATAATAATAATAATATTAGCAAATAGCTCCAATTAGAAGTGTAGTACAGTTCTTCTGATTTGCTTTGTCGCTTACCCCATGTGCAGTGCATTGCAGTAGCTTAGGTTACGACCACTAGCAAATAACTGTCACTATATGAGTGGTCGTAACCATGGATACCGAAGCTACTGCAATGCCCTGCACATGGGGAAAGCGACATAGCGAATCAGAAGAACTATACTACATTTCTAACTGGAGGTATTTGCTAATATTATTATTATTACTACGCCTACTACATATTGGGATAGGATCTTGGAGATGGGAATACCCATTTATTTGCGAGTATTTGCGACAATTCAGTTTCATTAAAAATGTTGCACCGTTAGGCTTTTTGTTTCCTGCACATTCAGCTTTGATGTGATCTGTGGTCATAAATCGGCTAAGAGGAGCTGAAAAAAGACAGATTACAAATAAGTCCAATAGCCAGCGCAACACAGAGCCAATAGAAGGCAAACAGTGCAAAATTATTAATGAAATCCAATTACAAAAATGATTTCAATGCGTTTAAATAAGAAAAAAAAATTTCTTTAAGTAGTATATAGAATCATTGCAACAAGTGAAAGGACTATACCGTGGGAAAAAAGCCTCTTCTTCTCCAGATAGGCATTCAGCCCTTTCATGATTTTATCCAGAAGCACATTGCTGTCCTGAAGTTTTTCCAGAAGTCCGGTCAGAGAAGTGGCGCTTAAAACCTAAAACAAAGTAGATAGCCCATAAGTAAGATTCCATTATATAGTTATAGAGACTGAAAAAAGGTCACATTCATTGACTATTGTGCCAATAGTTCATATTGAAAAAAAAATGAGAACCTATTTGGATAGAAAATAGAAGATGCGGGAGGCTGGAGTCCAGGCAGTGCGGAGCCCCATAACCCGGAATCCTTGTGATGGAAGCATCAGGACACGGACTCTTGGAAAACATCAATCCTGGATGCAAGATGACCGTGCTTTCTTGTATCAGTCCACCATGAAGCATCCATTTACCTTCGGGTCTTTAACGCAATGTTTCATGATCTCTCTCCAGTTTCTGTCCACAGTCTGGAATAAGCGTCCTTCTTCAGGCTTTGCTGCATGATGTCCTCAGAAGAGAATATGGGGTCTAGATAAAGCCACTGGGCCTGCACCTTCAGCCATTCATCAATGGTTTCCTGGATCCTTATCAGTCGTTCCTCCCATTGCTTAAAGGAGGAGAGCAAAAAGTTAATTACACATAAAATGAAATTGATAGAAAAAAAATCCTATCATTTTAGAAGATAAATTTTCAATGGATATGAATTCTGAATTGTTGGACATTTGTAGGGAAAGTTTGGTGAGACTCCTTGATACCATCCCCTTTACATGTAAGCTGGAGCCGCATGTAACTTTAGCCTCGGAGATCCTAATGAAACCTTATCTTCTGCTAATAAGCAAGTGAATATTTTATACCTTGATTTCTTTCTCATAGGGCTTGATGAAAGGCGATCCCCTCATTGTCTGAGTCTTCACAATTTGGTCATCCAGAGTGGTTTGGATTTCATCCACTGCTGATAGAATAGAAACGCCAGATTCTCGATAGGGACTGGTATTAAAGGATATGGAGTCCCACATTTCTTCCATGGTATGCATCGCCTTCTACAGGGAAAACTCCTAATAAGAAAACACAGAAACTTTTCACTAGTAGCAGATTCCTCTTTGTTCCGACATTTGCCAACAGGGGATAGCGAGACGGCCTTCATTCACATTAGATTGTTGGCTGATCAAGTTGACTTTTAGGTTGAGCTTTAGGTTGGTCATTAAGGATACCCAACAGCTATCTATTCCACCCCATCTCTCAAAATATACATGCATGCCTATCTGACCTCAGCGTGCATATGTCCTGTACATGAAGAGGAGAGTAAGCAGATGTCAGTCTCAGCTAACTGGACTATTTGCCAAACAGACAGTTGAAATTCAAGTTATCACCTCCACATTTGTGATCGTCATTCCCCCATCTCAACCCCATGCACATTGGATGGTTAGTTCTGTCAAAAATGTAGGTTCGGCCAATATATCTAAAGTAAGTGGGTAAGTGACCAGTTTCATACTGTAAAAAAAGTTGATCTGGTCGCACTATTGAGATAGCAACTGGTGAAACTGCTACACTCTTGAGAAATCCACTGGTGAAACTGTCATACTCTTGAGAAATCCACTGGTGAAACTGTTATACCCTTGAGATAGCCACTGGTGAAACTTTTATACCCTTGAGATAGCCACAGGTGAAACTGTTATACCCTTGAGAGAGCCACTGGCGAAACTGTCACACTCGAGATGGCCACTGGCAAAACTGTTACACTCTTAAGATAGCTACTGGCGAAACTGTCACACTCTTAAGATAGCCACTGGCGAAACTGTCACACTCTTGAGATAGCCACTGGCAAAAAATCCACTGGTGAAACTGTTATACCCTTGAGATAGCCACTGGTGAAACTGTCACACTCTTGAGATAGCCACTGGCAAAACTGTCACACTCTTGAGATAGCCGGTGGCAAAACTGCCACATTCTTGAGATAGCCACTGGCGAAACTGCCACACTCTTCAGATAGCCACTGGCGAAACTGCCACACTCTTGAGATAGCCACTGTTTAAACCATCACACTCTTGAGATAGCCACTGGCAAAACCGTCACACTCTTGAGATAGCCACTGGCAAAACCGTCACACTCTTGAGAATGCCACTGGTGAAACTGTCATACTCTTGAGAAAATCCACTGGTGAAACTGTTATACCCTTGAGATAGCCACTGGTGAAACTGTCACACTCTTGAGTCAGCCACTGGCAAAAAATCCACTGGTGAAACTGTTACACTCTTGAGATAGCCACTGGCAATACCGTCACACTCTTGAGATAGCCACTGGAGAAACTGTCACACTGTTCAGATAGCCACTGGCGAAACTGTAACACTCTTGAGATAGCCACTGGCGAAACTATCACACTCTTGAGATAGCCACTGTCGAAACCATCACACTCTTGAGATAGCCACTGGCAAAACTGTCACACTCTTGAGATAGCCACTGGCAAAACTGTCACACTTTTGAGATAGCCACTGGCAAAACTGTCACACTCTGGAGATAGCCACTGTCGAAACCATCACACTCTGGAGATAGCCACTGGCAAAACTGTCACACTCTTAAGATAGCCGCTGGAGAAACTGTCACACTCTTGAGATAGCCACTGGCGAATCTGTCACACTCTTGAGAAATCCACTGGTGAAACTGTCACACTCTTGAGATAGCCACTGTCGAAACCATCACACTCTTGAGATAGCCACTGGCAAAACTGTGACTCTTGAGATAGCCACTGGCGAAACTGCCACACTCTTGAGATAGCCACTGGCGAATCTGTCACACTCTTGAGAAATCCACTGGAGAAACTGTCACACTCTTAAGATAGCCACTGGAGAAACTGTGACACTCTTGAGATAGTCATTGGAGAAATTGTGACACTCTTGAGATAGCCACTGGAGAAACTGTGACACTCTTAAGATAGCCACTGGAGAAACTGTGACACTCTTGAGATAGCCACTGGCGAATCTGTCACACTCTTGAGAAATCCACTGGAGAAACTGTCACACTCTTAAAATAGCCACTGGAGAAACTGTCACACTCTTAAGATAGCCACTGGAGAAACTGTGACACTCTTGAGATAGCCACTGGAGAAATTGTGACACTCTTGAGATAGCCACTGGAGAAACTGTGACACTCTTAAGATAGCCACTGGAGAAACTGTGACACTCTTGAGATAGCCACTGGCGAATCTGTCACACTCTTGAGAAATCCACTGGAGAAACTGTCACACTCTTAAGATAGCCACTGGAGAAACTGTGACACTCTTGAGATAGCCACTGGCGAAACTGTAACACTCTTGAGATAGCCACAGGCGAAACTGTCACACTCTTGAGATAGCCACTGGCGAAACTGTAACACTCTTGAGATAGCCACAGGCGAAACTGTCACACTCTTGAGATAGCCACTGTCGAAATCATCACACTCTTAAGATAGCCACTGTCAAAACTGTCACACTCTTAAGATAGCCACTGGAGAAACTGTCACACTCTTGAGATAGCCACTGGCGAATCTGTCACACTCTTGAGAAATCCACTGGTGAAACTGTCACACTCTTGAGATAGCCACTGTCGAAACCATCACACTCTTGAGATAACCACTGGCAAAACTGTGACACTCTTGAGATAGCCACTGGCGAAACTGCCACACTCTTGAGATAGCCACTGGCGAATCTGTCACACTCTTGAGAAATCCACTGGAGAAACTGTCACACTCTTAAGATAGCCACTGGAGAAACTGTGACACTCTTGAGATAGCCACTGGCGAAACTGTAACACTCTTGAGATAGCCACAGGCGAAACTGTCACACTCTTGAAATAGCCACTGTCGAAACCATCACACTCTTAAGATAGCCACTGGAAAAACTGTCACACTCTTGAGATAGCGACTGTCGAAACCATCACACTCTTGAGGTAGCCACTGGCAAAACTGTGACACTCTTGAGATAGCCACTGTCGAAACCATCACACTTTTAAGATAGCCACTGGTGAAACTGTCACACTCTTGAGATAGCCACTGGCGAAACTGTCACACTCTTGAGATAGCCACTGGCGAATCTGCCCATTTGGTAGACAGCTATTTCTCCCAATACACATTCACACCCTGCTCGGCTGAGCATGCATGCTTAATTAAACAGCGAGATGGGAAAAAGTCCCTGACAAACAGTTTGCAGCAATTTATTCCTTGTGGGAACTAAATGTTCTGCTTTCTAAAATGTAAAAAGCTCCAGCACTTTCCCCTGACAGCTATCGGCTTTCTTTTAACTCAATTCTCCTTTAGTTTTTTTTCGGTTTTCCATTGTTTGTTATTCATTTCAATAACAGGATAGTATTCTCGACCACCGATACACATTTATTAGCCAGAGATGCTTACCTTACTAGCTGCCGCACTAATCTGTTCACACTGGTGTAAGTGCGGATCCAAGCTCAGCTCCAGAACCTTCCTCAGGCTGGTGCCAGAATTCGGAGTGAGCTCAGAGCCAACTATCTCAGACATCTGGAGCCAATGTTGGGTTCTGATTCCTGGGTTGCAAAGGATGTTCACCAGAGGGATATATTCCTGAAAAGGAGTCAATCATAATCAGTGTCCCGGGATTACGGCTACAAAAATGAATTAAAGGGTTATTCCCATCTTCATAGATATTGTAAAAACCTGCACTTTTGCAATTTACGGCTTCTTGACATTTGCAGCCGTTCTTGAGATATTAACACTTTTCTTTTGTTTAGAGATCGTTGCCTAGGAGACCGACCACCGCTGCTGTCTCGATAGTAACCACTGTGCTGAAGTTGGCTGGGATTGGGAGGTAACAGCGCGCTCCAGCAAACCGGGCCCAGATTACTGATATATCCATTATTTGATGCATCTACCTTAAAAGCCTTGATTTGCTCGGTGATGGCAGAACACATGAGAACTATGCGGCTTTCCTTCTTTTCCTCGTCCACCGAATCCTTATCTTCAGACAGTGTCCGGTGTTGAGCCGCCTTTTTCTTCTCCTCTTCTAACGTCTTCTGCTTCTGCTGAAATAGTTTCATCATCTTGTAGACCTCTTGGAAGAATTCGTCCACCTCGGCTTCCATGCTTTCTACGTTCAGGTCAAGGAAAGCGCCGTCGATCCACCTGGAAGCGTGAGATTTTTCAAGACATATTTTGATAAATTTCATGTTTTTAGCTCATCTATTACTGTTTATTCTGCTTTTTTTCTCTTCTACATCTATGGCTATGGTTGTCCCATAAATAATCTTTAATCACCTATCCACAAGGTTGTTGATAAATATCTGATCACTGGGAGTCCGACTGCTGCAGCCCCCAGCAGTTTTGAAAGCGGTGGTCCTAGATACAGCTTTGTGAATGAAGCATGTGTGCATCTATGGGAGTGATGGTTACGCATGCGCATTACTGCTCCCATGAATGGAGCACTGGCTACGCATGCGCACTATCACTCCATTCACACAGTGGACTTAGGAACCTCTGTCCTCAGGATTACTGGAGGACCCTGTGGTTAGAGCACCCCTACCGATCATACATTTATCTCCTATTTTGCAGAAGGGATTGTCCGGCCTTGGGTTACAAGTCTACAGTCTATGTAACTGCGGACTTGTAAATTCTCACATTGCACCCACTGCGAGGATTTTCCGGTGCCGGGAACGGGCTGTTATGTGACCACAAGTATGTGATTTGCATACTTCTGACCACATTCCGACTAGACGTGTCTGGCTCCACTCAATATGCTTGCATTGAGCAAGGCCGGATATGTCTAGTTGGGATGTGACCGTATGTATGCAAATCACATACTTGCTGTCACACGCCTGTGCTCCCGATGCAGTGGAATCCTTATAACGCGCACAGTACACATGCTGTGAGGATTCACATGTCTGCAGTCACATGGAGTGACTGCAGACTTGTGCCCCAAGGCCGGACAGCCCTTTAATAACACATAATCCCCTTGTAATATATGCAAGACTTTTGGAGCTTGGTTATTTCCAGGACCGAAGAACAGTGATGGGGACAGAACGATTGGTTATTAGATATACTTTGTCCCTATAACGTTACAAGGGACAAAGTGCTGTAGATAAAGATGATTTTTGCTGCCATAAATGATTCGTTCCCGACGAATTAGTGTTTTGCTTGTTTATCGGGTGATTACTGGCACATTTACACAGGCTGATAATTGGGAATGATCATCAGCTTGTTTAAATGCGCCATTTACTCTCCACTACAGATCACGTATGGTGTTAATAAATAACGGTATGCCAAGAGTTAACTCAGAATTCCCCAATGGGGTGCACATACTTTTTTTCAGTTTTTTGCCATTTGTAAATCAGTGCAAAAAGTTTCTGGTAAGGTTCGATGTTGACTTTGAAGAATCCAGCTGAGGGTATGTTGTAAGGTCCCATTTATACAGTGCTTCTTCTTTGTTAATATAAGCCAACGCCTCCTCTGCATCTGCTATTCGCTTCTGTACAGTCCTCACATCTGTCACTTACTGAAACCAGGCACAATAAACACAGATAAGTAAAGGGTTAACCGGACTGCCTCCATTAAAGAAAATGAGTTAGACGCAACGCATTTCAGGCCTATTGGAACAACGCGTTTCAGGCCTATTGGACGCAATGCATTTCAGGCCTATTGGACGCAACGCGTTTCAGGCCTATTGGACTCAAATCGTTTCAGGCCTATTGGACGCAACACGTTTCAGGCCTATTGGACGCAATGCGTTTCAGGCCTATTGGACGCAATGCGTTTCAGGCCTATTGGACGCAACGCGTTTCAGGCCTAGTGGACGCTTTCATACGTCAGTGCTCAGGTGTGACGACTGCCTCTGACCTGCCTTTGCTTGACTGCACTTCAGGTTAAGCACTAGGGACTGCCTCTATAAAGACTGTTCTGGCTGATAATGGTGGTCAGTCGGGTTTATGTTTTTTTCATAGGTTTTTTTTGTATAGCAAAAATAATGCTGCAGTCAAGGGCGTAACTACAGTGCGTGCAGGGGGTTGCAATTGCATCTGGAGCTAAGGGGGGCCCAAAAGGTCTCTTTGACTCATATGAGAAGATCACTACTATTAAAGACCTGCAATAGTTGGGGGCCCTAATGGAGATTTTGCATTGAAGCTTCAGGTTACACTATTGGCTGTAGTCTCAATATTCTTGATTCTTGCCTTTAAAAAGGGATAGAACCCCCCCCCCCAAAAAAAAAACCAACAACATAAAAAAGGCCTAATGCAACTCCAAACCAGAGTTAGGGAGCATTTTATAACTACTTCCCAGGAACGCTCGTTTAAGGATAATTGTGCAGTATAAATAGGCTGCCAATCACCGACGAATGGCCAAACGCTTGTTCGTCGGGTGAAATGATCTTTTGTGTTGCACAAAAAAATTATCATTCACGACAACAATGATGCGTTTTGGGGTAAAAAGGATCTGTACAAATATGAAAAGAGTCTTAAAGTAATGAAAATAAGAAGAGGGAAAACTATAACACAGCCTGTGAGTATCATACCTGCTGCATCATATCCAGCTCAGAGCACTCTGCAAATTCTTCCATCCGACGCAAAAGTTTCTCCAGTTCCAGCACAAGCTTCTCTCTTTTCCCCAGAAGCTCGCCCTCTCCTTTACGCTTGGCGTTTTCAATCAGCTTTTAGAAAGGAACAGTTATCAAAAAATGCTCCCTGAGCGTCCCCTGTTTAATTACCTGGACACTGCAGGGGGCTGCTGCTTCATTGGAGCTGGCACCCGAGACCCCATTTTCAGAAATGAGCCCACATACCTGGTCGTTTTCATCAAACACTGGGTTGATATTTTTTGGCCACAATAACACTGTTGAGTTCAGGATGATATCTTCAGGTACAAATAAATGAACATCTAGAAGATAATTCATCCTCCGCTGACACTCCTAAAATTAAAAAAATGAAACTCACTATGTATTAATGTATCTAGCATCTACAATCACAGGGGTTGCACCAATTATATTTTTTCCAAAAACTTAGGTTATAAAATTATACTGATGCTCCACAACTCCAGTTCCCTCCATCGGTTTGTGTTCTTCCTGCTCTATGTGGACATGTGATTTCTGTAGCCAATCACTGGCTGTAGCAGGTTACCACCGTAGTCACTGATAGGCTGCAGCAATCACATGATCATGTTGGGGATCTCATCACTGAAACCTGGAGGGGGACTGGTAAGTATAGCTAGTATGACATGACCTATATATGGAAAAATACATATTAACCAGGACACAAGAAATATCGGAATAATCCTATATATTATTTTTTTCACTAATTATACCCAGGGACGTACGTACAGCATTGGTGCAGTAATTGATGCAAAAGGAGCCCGACCAAGTATTGAGGCATTTACTGATCAGACATTTTGGATTTTAAAAATATTTTTCAAGCTGTTGTTATAAAGTATTCTAATTTACTGAGATAATGACTTTTGTGTTTTCATTGGCTGTAAGCCATAATCATCAACATTAACAGAAATAAACAAGTGAAATAGATCACTCTGTCTGTAATGACTATATAATATAGGAGTTTCAATTTTTGTATTGAAGAACTGAAATAAATTAACTTTTTGATGATATTCTAATTTAGTGAGAAGCACCTGTATATTATATACTGGAATGTGATGATATTTTATGGTATCATAAGTAAAGTAATGTGAGATTCTGAACTTTTACTGTAGCATCAGCATCTATAACTCACTGTATGAAATCAGAGCAGAAGTAGCACTTGACCTCGACCCCAAGGGCCCCTGAATGGCACATGACAGGTAGAGGCCCATTACAGATTATTTTTTTCTATTGTGAAACCTCCTTGAATCCAGGATTTTACTCACTCTTCATTCTCCAATCTGTGATTTGTCACCAGTCTATCTAGTAATATATTTGCAAAACTTTTTGCTTTGTCAGCCAGGACTTGCTTTAAGTCATCGCAGTCGAGGTGTACCATGGTGAAGTAAGTGCGGGTCCCATGATATCTCTGGCCAGGGTGTGAAATTGTTCTATAAACTGGAATACAAATATACATCAGTCTCGTTTACAAGTGAGATTTCTGATTTGACCCTCAATTATTATCGGACACATTGCACCCCTCGCTCTGTAGGACTTAGGACAGTATTGATTCTAATGGGAATGGTAAGAAAATGATTCCTGAAACTTAGTCCTTGTTGCTGCGTCCACCCGACTCCAGCTGTGATCAGCTTATTGTCAAGGGACCCTTCAAACGAACCAAAGGGGGTCCCCGTAAAGTGAACCTGTCAGGTCCTTCAGGCATGCCAAATTCCTGCATTGACATCCACGGTATATATCTGGCAAAAATGTTTCTACCTTAAAAAACTAAACTTTTTATGTGCCGGCCGTCAAATGCAAATTGGGCATGTGAAATTAAGTATTATACACCTGTCTTGGGTATCCGAGCTCTGCTTCCTTCACTTCGGTCTGCTGCCCCGTGTTGTGCTCCACGTCAGGTTTTACAGGTTGTCCTGTGTAGCTCAGTGACATAATCTCCTAAATCCTATTTATGGACCGTTAGGACACACCTGGGTCTTAGGATTGAGTTTTTAGACTTTTGTTTGGTGTGCTCCACCTTCTGCGTTAACTTTCTTCCATTCCTACTGGGTTACGCTACATCCATCCTGCAGCTCCCAAGATTCCTGAGTGCCAATTCCTTGCTGCTCATGTGCCTTCCTGCTTACCACACCAACGCCCGGGGTCCGCGTGCCCACCCGGACCTGAGGCTTAGAAGATCCACCTCGCCAGGTGAGACTAAGATGCCATGATTTGGGTGTGATCTCAGCATCTGAGGTCGGATTTGTTTGTGGGAAGTGACGTCCCGCTGGACTAGTCCTAGATAACTTGCATATGATGAACGGCGCATACGCAGTCGATTTTTACTAGAAACATCAAAGCCAGTGTTGCTGTGCAGGGATGAGTCAATTTAACATAATGACGGTTCGAGATAATATGCAAGAAGGTCCAATATGTAAAAAAAAAACACATTATGATCACACATACGTACCTCTGTGTATTCATCAAACTGTGCTCCTCGGATAAGAAAGTTTCTACTTTCTCCGCGGCTGAACCATCCACCAGCCAGCTGAAGCTTTCAACTATCAAATAATATAACACAGAATTTATAGTTGTATCTAGACTCATCTTAATGTCGGACGGAGAAAACTTTCAAAGAGGATTATACAGCTGATCGGACATGGATTTATGAAAGCAAGTTCTCTGGCTTCATCAGGTCTAAGAGATCAATTTGATAATCTACATTTATATGGTGAAATCTAGAGACAGATCCTCTTTGAAGTGCTTATTAGACCAATGATATATAGTATTTCTGCATGATAATGTCTGATAGATGAGGATCACACCTCTGGGAATCCCTAACACTGGGTTCAATGGCTTTTGGAAAGGTATCAGGATCAAAGCGTCCACAGGAAGATCACGCTGCAAGCGCCGGCAGGAGATTTCTGATTGTGATTGTTCCATCCCTTTAATACTAGATTCACGTCCAGCTTCCCATATGTTCCATCGCTTTAATACTTACGATTCACGTCCAGCTTACTGTATGCACCATCCTTTTAATTATTCGCGGCCAGCTTACCATATGTACCATCCCTTTAATGATTCGCGGCCAGCTTACCATATGTACCATCCCTTTAATGACTCACTTCCAGCTTACCATATGTACCATACCTTTAATGACTCACGTCTAGCTTACCGTATGTACCATCCCTTTAATGACTCACATCCTGCTTACCGTATGTACCATCCCTTTAATGACTCACATCCTGCTTACCTTATGTACCATCCCTGTAATGACTCATGTCCAGCTTGCCGTATGCACCATCCCTTTAATGATTCATGTCCAGCTTACAGTATGTACCATCCTTTTAATGATTCATGTCCAGTTTACCGTATGTACCATCCCTTTAATGACTCACATCCTGCTTAACGTATGTACCATCCCTGTAATGACTCATGTCCAGCTTACCATATGTACCATCCCTGTAATGACTCATGTCCAGTTTACCGTATGTACCATCCCTTTAATGACTCACATCCTGCTTACCCTATGTACCATTCCTGTAATGACTCATGTCCAGCTTACCATATGTACCATGCCTTTAATGATTCGCGGCCAGCTTACCGTATGTACCATCCCTTTAAAGACTCACGTTCTACTTACTGTATGTACCATCCCTATAATGATTCACGTCCAGCTTACAGTATGTACCATCCCTTTAATGACTCACGTCGAGCTTACCGTATGTACCATCCCTTTAATGATTCACGTGCAGCTTACCATATGTACCATCCCTTTAATGACTCACGTCCAGCTTACAGTATGTACCATCCCTTTAATGATTCACGTCCAGCTTACAGTATGTACCATCCCTTTAATGACTCACGTCGAGCTTACCGTATGTACCATCCCTTTAATGATTCACGTCCAGCTTACCATATGTACCATCCCTTTAATGACTCATGTCCAGCTTACCATATGTACCATCCCTTTAATGATTCGCGGCCAGCTTACCATATGTACCATCCCTTTAATGACTCACTTCCAGCTTACCATATGTACCATCCCTTTAATGACTCACGTCGAGCTTACCGTATGTACCATCCCTTTAATGATTCACGTCCAGCTTACCATATGTACCATCCCTTTAATGACTCATGTCCAGCTTTCCGTATGTACCATCCCTTTAATGATTCACGTCGAGCTTACCGTATGTACCATCCCTTTAATGATTCACGTCCAGCTTACCATATGTACCATCCCTTTAATGATTCACGTCCCGCTTACCGTAGGTTTGGAAATGCCTGAATGGCTGGTGCAGATTGTGGCTGACGGCCTCCTTCAGCTTCAGCGCGGCAGAATCAAAGATGTAATCAGGGAGTTTGGCCTCGATGATCTGAACCGTGTTACTACCAGAAAGCCACGGCTGCACCGTCTGAATATTCTGGACAAGGAAGAACGTTCTATAAAGTGACATGAATACTGCAGAAGTCTCTAATATAAACCCCCTGAACATCCACCTATTATGATATAAATAAATCAAAAACTCCATACAAAGCTCCATATCCTCAGCATAGACATGGAATAAAAGCTGCCATGCTGTGTATCCTCAGTGGCCACTTTGGGAGCTTAAAGGCCATCTGTCACCCCAAAAATTCAGAGTTAACCACTTATACATTTAAAGCGCACCTGTCAGCAGGATTGAGCTCGGTGAAATACATACATTGCCAGGTGGGTGCCACTACACTGATTAAAATGATACCTTAGTTGATTAAATCCGTCCTGTGGTTCTTGTGTAACCTTTACTTTCAGTTTGGAGATAATGATATGCTCGTGCTCTGGGGCGGCCTGTGGGGGGCACTCTATCTGGTGCTCTGCTTACATATTCATCTGTATGCTCTTATGACACCTCACTGTGCCTTCACTGACCTGCCTCCTATTTTACATAATGCATCTAGTAGTGTGGGGCTAGGTAAAATAGGAGGCAGGTCAGTGGACGATCAGTGAGCTGTCATAAGAGCATACACATGAATATGTAAGCAGAGCACCAGATAGAGCGCCCCCACACGCCGCCCCGGAGCATAAGCATATCATTATTTCCAAACTGAAAGCAAAGATTACACAAGAACCACAGGACGAATTTCATCAACTAAGGTATCGTTTTACTCTGTGTAATGTCGCCCTCCTGACAGTGTATGTGGTTTACTCAGCACACTCCTGCTGACAGGTGCACTTTAATGGGGGACTGGAGTGGAGAGCCATCCCTTCATGGGGGCCCACCGGAGGATTCTCCAGTTCTCCTGTTGGCCAGTCCGAGCCTGTAAAAGTGTTCATGCTATCCAACTCTTCTACTTATAATTCTCATATATTTTTGCAATGTGTATTACAAAGTCAATATACTCGTTGTCCTATCCCTGCATGGGGGCCCACCGGAGGATACTGCTGCGGACGCTCATATACTAGGTGACAGCCAATAGCAATTGTAAATCAGCCAGTACTATATTTTTTTTGCTGTGATATTCCAAAATGGTGGCAGCAAATTTCCATTTTTTTTACTGCAGTTTTTACCTGTGAGTCACACATGTACCTACTATAAAAAGTAAGTTGTCAGCATTGAAAAAAATCCTGATTCCTGAAGGGGCTTGGAGATCCGAGTTAATATAAATAGTACAACTTCTTCTACGTCCTGGAAGCTTGGATAGAAATCCATTTTCTCGTCATCAAATGTAAGTTGCATTTTGAAGATTGGTAAAAATTGCAGGTCTATCAGGTCAAATAAACGGACATAAGTTTCTACAGTTTTCTGCAGAAGGTCTCTCACCTGTGGGGGGAGAAATCAGCAAGTATATATTAGTGTTTATAAGGAGAAAAAATACATGACTACGAGAGTGGTGCAGAAAACAGGGAGACGGACTGGGCCATAAGAGAAGAAAGCTGAGTGACAACATTTACTGTGGATGGGAAATCCTTCATCCCTTCAGCACCGGATCATTTTTTGTTTTGCATTTTTTCCTTCCCTTCTTCAAAAAGCCATACATTTTTTAATTTTTCCATTGATATAGCTGCAAGAGGCTATGTAATGTGCTGTAGCTTAAACCCTTCCCAACATATGACATACTGTTATGTCATATGTCATGTTCCTGTAGATGTGCAAAATTTGGACCTGGGCCCCCACCAGCATGTTGGTCAGATGTATGGGCCCTTGTAGCGTTCTAGATCCGATAATGATGCGCGTGTTCGCCCCTGCCTTGGATGTTTCCTGTAATAATTTCCCCCATCATAGCCCCATCCTATAATAATGTCTCTCATTCTAGGCCCCTTCCTGGTACAATGTTCGCCATCCTGCGCCCCTTCCTGTTATAATATCCCCTATCCAGGGCCTCTTCCTGTTATAATATCCACCTTCTGTGTATAATACCCTCCATCCTGAGCCCCTTTCAGCAATAACGTCCCAATCCTGGGCTCTTTCCTGGTATAATGTCCTTGATCCTGGCCCCTTCCTATAACAATGTCACCCATCCTGGTACAATGTCCCCCATCCTATAACAATGTCTTCCATCCTGGTATCCTGTCCCCCATCCTAGGCCCCATTCTGGTATAATGACCTCCATCCTTGTGCCCTTCCTGGTTTAATGTCCTTCATCTTGGCCCATGTCATGGTATAATGACCCCCATTCTGGTATAATGCTCCCTATCCTGGGCCGCTTCCTTGTACAATGCCGCCCATCCTGAACACCTGCCTTGTATAATGCTCCCCATCCTTGGCCCCTTCCTTGTGACATTCTCCCCATCATGCGCCCCTTCCTTGTATAATGCTCCCCATCATGCGCCCCTTCCTTGTATAATGCTCCCCATCATGCGCCCCTTCCTTGTATAGTGCTCCCCATCCTGCGCCCCTTCCTTGTATAGTGCTCCCCATCCTGCACCCCTTCCTTGCATAGTGCTCCCCATCCTGCGCCCCTTCCTTGTGTAATGCTCCCCATCTTGCGCCCCTTCCTTGTATAATGCTCCCCATCTTGCGCCCCTTCCTTGTGTAATGCTCCCCATCTTGCGCCCCTTCCTTGGGTAATGCTCCCCATCCTGCGCTCCTTCCTTGTGTAATGCACCTCATCCTAGGCTACTTCCTTGTATAATGCTCCCCATCTTGCACCCCTTCCTTGTGTAATGCTCCCCATCCTGCACCCCTTCCTTGTATAATGCTCCCCATCATGCGCCCCTTCCTTGTATAATGCTCCCCATCCTGCACCCCTTCCTTGTGTAATGCTCCCCATCCTGCACCCCTTCCTTGTATAATGCTCTCCATCTTGCGCCCCTTCCTTGTGTAATGCTCCCCATCCTGCGCCCCTTCCTTGTGTAATGCTCCTCATCCTAGGCTACTTCCTTGTATAATGCTCCCCATCTTGGGACCCTTCCATGTCTAATTCTCCCCATCCTGGGACCCTTCCTTGTATAATGCCTCTCATCCTAGGCTACTTACTTGTATAATGCTCCCCATCCTGGGACCCTTCCTTGTCTAATTCCCCCCATCCTGGGCCCTTTCCTTGTATAATGCTCCCCATCCTGGGCCCCTTCCTTATATAATGCGCCCCTTCCTTGTCTAATTCTCCCCACCCTGAGCCCCTTCCTTGTATAATGCTCCCCATCCTGGGACCCTTCCTTGTCTAATTCCCCCCATCCTGGGCACCTTCCTTATATAATGCTCCCCATCCTGGGCCCCTTCCTTGTCTAATTCCCCCCATCCTGGGCCCTTTCCTTGTATAATGCTCCCCATCCTGGGCCCCTTCCTTATATAATGCTCTCCATCCTGGGCCCCTTCCTTGTCTAATTCTCCCCACCCTGAGCCCCTTCCTTGTATAATGCTCCCCATCCTTGACCCTTTCCTGGTATAATGTTCTGTCGTTCTTTTCCAATACATTAAATAAACAAAAATAAATGATTCTTCTTACCTTCCTCCGCTCCCACGACATGCGGCGTCTTCTTCTGTAGCTGATTTCAGTGTGCCGGCACGGGCAGCGCATGACGTCACTTCCATGCGTCGCTCGTGACTGGCACGCCGACATCAGCTACCGGCCTTTGATTGGCTGGCGGCATGCATTGCAGCTCAGGGACCCGGCATGTTCCTGCGCAGCAATATACTTCAGCCGGATGTGCGTCCTCAGACTGTGGATGTGCCATAAATATATGAGATGGGAATACCACTCTGAGTCTATGTTTGATCCAGAGATACAATAATGAACATGAATCCTTATATATCACGGATCTTGCAGCCGCCTTTACCTGGTTGGACATAAGTGTCGAGACGCAGTTATAAAAGGAATCCAATTTATCCACTTTAATCAACTGCAGGACATCTTGATTGGCAAATAGATTGATCACTTTGGGGTACCAAGTGTTCAGCAACTTTTCTTCTGTCTTGGCACAAGCCAAGGATACGCTGCTCCTCAGGGATTCACATTCTACAGGACCCCTGGACCTGACAAAGAATAAAGCACTTTATCATATTAAACCTGACAGGGCACACCTGTGAAGTGAAGACCATTTCCGGTGACTTCCTCTTGAAGCTCATCAAGAGAATGCCAAGAGTATGCAAAGCAGTCATCAAAGCAAAAGGTGGCTACTTTGAAGAACCTAGAATATAAGACATATTTTCAGTTGTTTCACACTTTTTTGTTAAGTATATAATTCCACATGTGTTAATTCATAGTTTTGATGCCTTCAGTGTGAATGTACAAGTTTCAAAGTCATGAAAATACTGAAAAATCTTTAAATGAGAAGGTGTGTCCAAACTTTTGGTCTGTACTATATATACACACCCATATACAGTATACATATACATACACATATACAGTATACATATATACACACCCATATACAGTATACATATACATACACATATACAGTATACATATATACACACCCATATACAGTATACATATATACACACATATACAGTATACATATATATATACACACATATACAGTATACATATATACACACATATACAGTATAGATATATATACACACACATATACAGTATACATATATATACACACATATACAGTATACATATATACACACATATACAGTATACATATATATATACACACATATACAGTATACATATATACACACATATACAGTATACATATATATACACACACATATACAGTATACATATATATATACACATATACAGTATACATATATATACACACATACAGTATAAATATATACACATATATACAGTATATACACACACATATACAGTATACATATATACACACATATACAGTATACATATATATATATACACACATATACAGTATACATACAGTACAGACCAAAAGTTTGGACACACCTTCTCATTTAAAGATTTTTCTGTATTTTCATGACTATAAAAATTGTACATTCACACTGAAGGCATCAAAACTATGAATTAACACATGTGGAATTATATACTTAACAAAAAAGTGTGAAACAACTGAAAATATGTCTTATATTCTAGGTTCTTCAAAGTAGCCACCTTTGGCTTTGATGACTGCTTTGCACACTCTTGGCATTCTCTTGATGAGCTTCAAGAGGTAGTCACCAGAAATAGTTTTCACTTCACAGTTGTGCCCTGTCAGGTTTAATAAGTGGGATTTCTTGCCTTATAAATGGGGTTGGGACCATCAGTTGTGTTGTGCAGAAGTCACGTGGATACACAGCTGATAGTCCTACTGAATAGACTGTTAGCTGCTTTTTTCTTGCCATAATACAAATTCTAAGTAAAGAAAAACGAGTGGCCATCATTACTTTAATAAATGAAGGTCAGTCAGTCCGAAAAATTGGGAAAACTTTGAAAGTGTCCCCAAGTGCAGTTGCAAAAACCATCAAGCGCTACAAAGAAACTGGCTCACATGAGGACCGCCCCAGGAAAGGAAGACCAAGAGTCACCTCTGCTTCTGAGGATAAGTTTATCCGAGTCACCAGCCTCAGAAATCGCAGGTTAACAGCAGCTCAGATTAGAGACCAGGTCAATGCCTCACAGAGTTCTAGCAGCAGACACATCTCTTCAACAACTGTTAAGAGGAGACTTTGTGCAGCAGGCCTTCATGGTAAAATAGCTGCTAGGAAACCACTGCTAAGGACAGGCAACAAGCAGAAGAGACTTGTTTGGGCTAAAGAACACAAGGAATGGACATTAGACCAGTGGAAATCTGTGCTTTGGTCTGATGAGTCCAAATTTGAGATCTTTGGTTCCAACCACCGTGTCTTTGTGCGACGCAGAAAAGGTGAACGGATGGACTCTACATGCCTGGTTCCCACCGTGAAGCATGGAGGAGGAGGTGTGATGGTGTGGGGGTGCTTTGCTGGTGACACTGTTGGGGATTTATTCAAAATTGAAGGCATACTGAACCAGCATGGCTACCACAGCATCTTGCAGCGGCATGCTATTCCTTCCGGTTTGCGTTTAGTTGGACCATAATTTATTTTTCAACAGGACAATGACCCCAAACACACCTCCAGGCTGTGTAAGGGCTATTTGACCAAGAAGGAGAGTGATGGGGTGCTACGCCAGGTGACCTGGCCTCCATAGTCACCAGACCTGAACCCAATCGAGATGGTTTGGGGTGAGCTGGACCGCAGAGTGAAGGCAAAAGGGCCAACAAGTGCTAAGCATCTCTGGGAACTCCTTCAAGATTGTTGGAAGACCATTTCCGGTGACTACCTCTTGAAGCTCATCAAGAGAATGCCAAGAGTGTGCAAAGCAGTCATCAAAGCAAAAGGTGGCTACTTTGAAGAACCTAGAATATAAGACATATTTTCAGTTGTTTCACACTTTTTGGTTAAGTATATAATTCCACATGTGTTAATTCATAGTTTTGATGCCTTCAGTGTGAATGTACAATTTTCATAGTCATGAAAATACAGAAAAATCTTTAAATGAGAAGGTGTGTCCAAACTTTTGGTCTGTACTGTATATACACACATATACAGTATACATATATATATACACACATATACAGTATACATATATACACACATATACAGTATACATATATATACACACACATATACAGTATACATATATATATACACATATACAGTATACATATATATACACACATACAGTATAAATATATACACACATATACAGTATACATATATATACACACATATACAGTATAGATATATATACACACATATACAGTATAGATATATACACACACATATACAGTATACATATATATACACACATATACAGTATACATATATAGACACACATATACAGTATACAAATATATACACACATATACAGTATACATATATATACACACATATACAGTATACATATATATACACACATATACAGTATAGATATATATATACACACATATACAGTATACATATATATATACACACATATACAGTATACATATATACACACCCATATACAGTATACATATATATGCACACACATATACAGTATACATATATACACACATATATACAGTATACATATATATACACACATATACAGTATACATATACACACACTTAAAGCATACATATATATACACACATATACAGTATACATATATACACACACATATACAGTATACATATATACACACATATACAGTATACATATATATACACACACATATACAGTATACATATAAATACACACATATACAGTATACATATATATACACTTATACAGTATACATATATATACACACATATACAGTATACATATATATACACACACATACAGTACAGACCAAAAGTTTGGACACACCTTCTCATTTAAAGATTTTTCTGTATTTTCTTGACTATGAAAATTGTACATTCACACTGAAGGCATCAAAACTATGAATTAACACATGTGGAATTATATACTTCACAAAAAAAGTGTGAAACAACTGAAAATATGTCTTATATTCTAGGTTCTTCAAAGTAGCCACCTTTTGCTTTGATGACTGCTTTGCACACTCTTGATGAGCTTCAAGGGGTAGTCACCGGAAATGGTCTTCCAACAATCTTGAAGGAGTTCCCAGAGATGCTTAGCACTTGTTGGCCCTTTTGCCTTCTGCGGTCCAGCTCACCCCAAACCATCTCGATTGGGTTCAGGTCTGGTGACTGTGGAGGCCAGGTCATCTGGCGTAGCACCCCATCACTCTCCTGCTTGGTCAAATAGCCCTTACACAGCCTGGAGGTGTGTTTGGGGTCATTGTCCTCTTGAAAAATAAATGATTGTCCAACTAAACGCAAACTGGATGGAATAGCATGCCGCTGCAAGACGCTGTGGTAGCCATGCTGGTTCAGTATGCCTTCAATTTTGAATAAATCCCCAACAGTGTCACCAGCAAAGCACCCCCACACCATCACACCTCCTCCTCCATGCTTCACGGTGGGAATCAGGCCTGTAGAGTCCATCCGTTCACCTTTTCTGCGTCGCACAAAGACACGGTGGTTGGAACCAAAGATCTCAAATTTGGACTCATCAGACCAAAGCACAGATTTCCACTGGTCTAATGTCCATTCCTTGTGTTCTTTAGCCCAAACAAGTCTCTTCTGCTTGTTGCCTGTCCTTAGCAGTGGTTTCCTAGCAGCTATTTTACCATGAAGGCCTGCTGCACAAAGTCTCCTCTTAACAGTTGTTGTAGAGATGTGTCTGCTGCTAGAACTCTGTGTGGCATTGACCTGGTCTCTAATCTGAGTTGCTGTTAACCTGCGATTTCTGAGGCTGGTGACTCGGATAAACTTATCCTCAGAAGCAGAGGTGACTCTTGGTCTTCCTTTCGTGGGACGGTCCTCATGTGAGCCAGTTTCTTTGCAGCGCTTGATGGTTTTTGCAACTGCACTTGGGGACACTTTCAAAGTTTGCCCAATTTTTTGGACTGACTGACCTTCATTTCTTAAAGTAATGATGGCCACTCGTTTTTCTTTACTTAGCTGCTTTTTTCTTGCCATAATACAAATTCTAACAGTCTATTCAGTAGGACTATCAGCTGTGTATCCACCTAACTTCTGCACAACACAACTAATGGTCCCAACCCCATTTATAAGGCAAGAAATCCCACTTATTAAACCTGACAGGGCACACCTGTGAAGTGAAGACCATTTCTGGTGACTACCTCTTGAAGCTCATCAAGATAATGCCAAGAGTGTGAAAAGCAGTCATCAAAGCAAAAGGTGGCTACTTTGAAGAACCTAGAATATAAGACATATTTTCAGTTGTTTCACACTTTTTTGTTAAGTATATAATTCCACATGTGTTAATTCATAGTTTTGATGCCTTCAGTGTGAATGTACAATTTTCAAAGTCATGAAAATACAGAAAAATCTTTAAATGAGAAGGTGTGTCCAAACTTTTGGTCTGTACTGTATACAGTATACATATATACACACATATACAGTATACATATATATACACACACATATACAGTATACATATATATACACACATATACAGCATACATATATATACACACATATACAGTATACATATATATATACACACATATACAGTATACATATATATACACATATATACAGTATACATATAAATACACACATATACAGTATACATATATACATATATACAGTATACATATAAATACACATACAGTATACATATATATACACCCATATACAGTATACATATATATACACTTATACAGTATACATATATATACACACACAGTATAAATATATACACACCCATATATATATATATATACACACAGTATACATATATATACACACACATATACAGTATACATATATATACACACATATACAGTATACATACATATATATACACATATATACAGTATACATATATATACACACATATACAGTATACATATATATACACACATATACAGTATACATACATATATATATACACATATATACAGTATACATATATATACTCACATACAGTATAAATATATATATACACACATATACAGTATACATATATATATATACACACACATATACAGTATACATATATATATACACACATATACAGTATACATCCATATATATACACATATATACAGTATACATATATATACACACATATACAGTATACATATATACACATATACAGTATACATATATATACACACACATACAGTATACATATATACACACACACACAGTATAAATATATACACACCCATATACAGTATACATATATACACACATATACAGTATACATATATATACACACATACAGTATACATATATATACACACCCATATACAGTATACATATATACACACATATACAGTATACATATATATACACACATACAGTATACATATATATATACACACCCATATACAGTATACATATATATACACACCCATATACAGTATACATATATATACACACACATATACAGTATACATATATATATACACACATACAGTATACATATATATACACACATATACAGTATACATATATACACATATACAGTATACATATATATACACACACATACAGTATAAATATATACACACCCATATACAGTATACATATATACACACATATACAATATACATATATATACACATATACAGTATACATATATATACACACACACACAGTATAAATATATACACACCCATATACAGTATACATATATACACACACATATACAGTATACATATATATACACACATACAGTATACATATATATATATACACACACATATACAGTATACATATATATACACACATACAGTATAAATATATACACACCCATATACAGTATACATATATATACACACACACATATACAGTATACATATATATACACACACATACAGTATACATATATATACACACATACAGTATAAATATATACACACCCATATACAGTATACATATATACACACACATATACAGTATACATATATATATATATATATATATATATATATACACATATATACAGTATACATATATACACACACACATATACAGTATACATATATACACACACATATACAGTATACATATATATACAAACATATACAGTATACATATATATACACATATACAGTATAAATATATACACACCCATACACATATATATACACATATATACAGTATACATATATACACACATATACAGTATATATATATATATATATATATATACACACATACAGTATAAATATATACACACCCATATACATATATATACACATATATACAGTATACATATATATACACACATATACAGTATACATATGTGTCACCCTGGCCTGGATGCCACAAGTGTAATTAAAGCTGTGTCTGAGAGCAAGGGGGAGGTTCTCTAGTCAGGGGAACATTAGCATGCAATGCCTCCTGTCTCAGGCCAGTAGGGGGAGCTGGCTGCCCCTATAAAAGCTGGTACTGGGGGCAGGGTTAGAGAGAACTTGAAGGCCTGTCTCAGGACTGAGACTTGTCCCAGAGCAGAGCAGGGACAGAAAGTTGTATTGCACCTAAGAGGAAGTGTGGCAGGAGGAGAGCCACAAGCCAGAGACAAGAGGCGAAGAGAGCCTGTCTTGGCAGATAAAAGACTTACTTTACCAGACTTTGGTGTCTGAGGCTGGGAGGATTCCACATTCTCCAGCAGATAACCAGTCCGCAAGGGACTGTATATTCCTTGGCCTAAGAAGCCTGGAGGCCCTGCCACAACCGAAGGGACCAGTAAAGCCGTACAAGGCTGGGAGCAGAAAGGAACCCACGTCGCAGGCCAAACAGGCAAGGATACACGGAAAGCTCGGAAGCGTGGGCTGTTATCCTATAAAGAGGAGATAGTCAGAAGGAGCGCAGAAAGCACGGTAGGCCTACACCCTCACCCTGACTAGGGCCAATTTCCCCGTTGCTCTCAGACATCCAGGTCCGCTCCTAGCTGGGACTGTTTGTGGGTCAATTTACCTGTTCTAGTAAAGACCCTGGACTGCAACCTGTTGTCTGTGTGCTCCTTGCTCCTCCAGCACTATCAGCACTGGGACTCTCACTACCATCACGCCCACCATCCACTACACTGCCCTGGGGCCGCACTCTTCTCGTGGGGAGTCACACCATCCCAGCTGCATACATCATCAGCCCCAGCGGTCTGCCTTGCAGCGGCGGTTCCTAATGACCGCAAATCCACGGGTGGCGTAGTCGGACATAATCAACAACACATAACGGACTACTACTGGCCTGACCACCCTGAGCCACGGAACCGGGTTGCCACTACTACTCCCATCGTTCCCCCTATTGCCCGGATCCGAGTGCCCCACGGCCCAGGGGGCGAGTCAGCTTTGGCGTAGTCGGCAGGATTGCAACCAACCCGCCACAAACGGGTATTGTGTGCCTGAAAGAGACTGTACACGCACCTGAAAAGAGGTTTCCCGCCATCCAGAGCCGATTCCCGCCATCAGACGCCATCTTGGACCGTTTCCCGCCGTCTTCTGCCGTCTTCCCGCCATCCGCAGCTGTTTCCCGCCATAGGACGCCATCTTCAGGACGCCGCACGGGAAGAAGAGGGGCGTGGACGTCAAAACCGCGCGAGATCCGAAGCTCCGCCCCACGCACCGACGCTGCACAAGGTCCTGGAAGGGAGAGAGAGCGACGCTCACGTCATCAGGACGCGACGCCAGGTCCTCGTCCATAGCAGCAGCAGCGGAGCCGCGGCCTACAGAAGAGGATCGTCGGAAGGTAGGCCACGCTTAACTAGGGGGGAGGAAGATGTCGGACACAGAGGCGCCCACTACCACCAACGCGGCTGCAGCAGCGGTGATGCCCTTTTTCCTGCTCTACATCCCTGGAGCGGCCTGGCTGCCCAACTACTCAGGGGAGCCCCATGCCCTAACTGACTTTAAGGAAAGGCTGTACAGTTTGTTCCAAGTCTACCCCCTGACAGAGGAACAGAAGGTCAGCATACTAACAGGGCAGTTAACTGGCGCAGCCCAAAGGGAAGTAAAATCATGGCCCACTGAGGAGAAAAGGACTGTGAAGGGTATTCTGGCCCGGCTGCGGGGTACCTTTGACACACGTACCTCTGCTGAGATTAAAATGAGGTTCTATGGATGTAAGCAGCGGGCACAGGACAGCATCAGAGACTATGCCCTAAATCTGCAGGAAGCCTTGAGGGCTATTCAACAAACTGACCCTGGCAGTGTGCAGGAAACGGATAAGCTGCTAACAGAACAGTTCATAGAAGGTCTGCTGTCCAGCGCCCACAGGGCCCAGCTGCGCCTCATGTTCTTTCAGAACCCCGACCTGACCTTTGCCCAATTTAAGGACAGGGCCATAAGGGTGCTCCGTGAATCTGCAACCAGTGGCGCTATAAACCCCCGGCGCCCTGCTCTCACCTACCACCAGGAGGCGGCGCCCTCCTCCATGGACCCCGTGGGGGCTGATGCACAGGCCCTGAACCAAGCCCCGTTGAAAGACCTGCACCACCAAGTCCAGGAGCTGACCAGGAGCGTCGCGGCGTTGACCAGGACCGTCCAGGCGTTGCAAGTGGACCCGTCAAGACCCATAGAGCTGGCTTCAAGTCCGGAGGATGTCCCGTGGCGTCGTCAGAGGAGGATCCCGTCGTTCCGAGGGAGGCCCACAGACCGCTACGCAGAGGATGGACAGCCCATTTGCAGTTGATGCAACCAGCCCGGACACATTTCCAGGTACTGTAATTTAAACGGGTCCAACCTGGGGCAGAGGGCCAACCCCCAGGCATAAAATCACCAGGCCCTTATAATTGGCGTGATAAGTACGTTGGGGGGCGCCCGGTTTTACCCGTGGTGCTGGACGGTATCCCCATGAGCGCCTTGCTGGATACTGGGTCGCAAGTAACCACTATCCCTTATGTACTTTTTAAGCAGTATTGGACTGATGCTGATATCACACGGTATCCAGACAGTAACTTGAGCATCATCGCCAGTAATGACTTACCCGTGCCGCAGATGGCGTTCAAGGAGATGACCATTAAAATTGGTAAAGTTGAACTACCGGCACAGGTAGTAATTATTGTGGACATTGACCGACGTGAAAGTCACCCTAAAATAACTGTGGGTACTAACGTAATTGAAAATTGTCTTTCAGAGGTAATTGTAATTCTACAACAGGTAGCGGTGAATGCTAGTTCCAGCCAACAGAGAGTCCTCAACAAGGAGATAAAAGCCCTGATGAGATGGCAGCAGGTAGAACTGTCTGGTGGTGAGATCGGTAGCGTAAGAATGAGTGACCCATTCCCCATTTCCATGCCTCCCAAAAGTGAAATGATGATCTGGTGTCGGACTGCAATCGGGTTGAGAGGCAGAGACTACCAAGCCATGGTAGAATCCGTGTACTCAGACAGCAGGCCCACCATTTTGACAGCCCGGGGGGTGGTTGATGTCCGTCATGGGAGGGTGCCCGTTCGCATTCTCAACATTGGGGAGAGAGAGGTACACTTACCCAGGTACGCTACACTCGCCAAACTGTTTGTTGTCGAACACAAAGCTATCAGGGCTGTGGAACCCTTGCCTCCATCTCCTCAGGCGGAGGGTAATGGCTCCCAGAAACAAAAGGAGGACTGGTGCCAGAAACTCCACGTGGGTGCTGACTCCACTCCCCTGCACCAAAAACAAGGAGTCTACCGTGTGGTACAGGAGTACGAGAGAGTCTTTAGTAAGCACCCGCTAGACTTCGGCAGAGTAAAAGGGATAGAACACCACATCCCCACAGGGAGCCACCCACCGATAAAAGAAAGACACAGACCTGTACCCCCTGCACATTATCAGAACGCAAAGGGCATGCTAAGAGAAATGAAGGAAGCTGGGGTCATTAGAGATAGCTGTAGCCCCTGGGCAGCCCCCTTGGTTCTGGTGAAAAAGAAAGACGGCACCATGAGAATGTGGGTGGACTATAGACAAATCAACCGTATCACCCACAAAGACGCATATCCGCTGCCTAGAATAGAGGAGTCTTTAGCCGCACTAAAATCTGCTAACTTCTTTTCTACTTTGGACCTTACTAGCGGGTACTGGCAGGTTCCTGTGGCAGAGGCTGACAAGGAGAAGACCGCCTTCACCACCCCGATGGGACTGAGTGAGTTCAACTGTATGCCCTTCGGGCTCTGCAACGCACCAGGGACCTTCCAGCGGCTGATGGAATGCTGTCTAGGGCACCGAAACTTCGAGACGGTCCTCCTTTACCTGGACGACGTGATCGTCTATTCGAAGACCTACGAGGACCATCTGAAGCACCTGGCCGAGGTGTTCGAAGCCCTGGCAGGCTATGGCCTGAAGGTGAAACCATCGAAGTGTCACCTGCTGAAACCAAATGTCCAGTACCTAGGGCACGTGGTAAGTGCGGAAGGAGTAGCCCCCGACCCTGAAAAGGTCACGGCAATTAAGAGCTGGCCAAGCCCCTCGAACATCAAAGAGGTGAGACAGTTTCTCGGGTTGGTAGGCTACTACCGAAGGTTTATCCCCGGGTTCACTAAGATGGCAGCTCCTTTGCAGGACCTCCTGATCGGACAGTCTAAGTCCAGAAGTCAAAAGCCACCCTTCAAGTGGGATAAACCGAAGAGGAGTCCTTCCGCCAGCTAAAGATGGCCCTCACGGGGGATGAGATCCTGGCCTACCCTGATTATGGCCAGCCTTTCATTCTCCACACAGACGCCAGTAATGTGGGACTGGGAGCCATACTGTCCCAAAACCAACAGGGCAGAGAACGGGTGATTGCGTACGCCAGCCGGAAGCTGAGGCCCACCGAGAGGAAACCGGAGAATTACAGCTCCTTCAAGCTAGAATTCTTGGCAGTGGTGTGGGCCGTGACGGAACGCTTCAAGCATTACCTGGCCTCCGCAAAGTTCACCGTGTACACGGACAACAACCCGTTGACACACCTGGACAATGCAAGACTGGGTGCCCTAGAACAGCGGTGGATGGCCCGTCTCTCCAACTATGACTTCGTGATCAAGTACCGGCCCGCCAAAACCAATGCCAATGCTGACGCCCTATCGAGGATGCCTCACTTACCTGAAGGTGACGAAGACCCAGAAGAGCTGGAGGAGGTAGAACTCCCCGCGTTTCACCGGTATGGAGACGCTCAATACTCCCACCGCGTGAAGGAGGAGGATCTAACAACCGTGATGATCAATCCCCTACCTCACCACATCTGGGCCGAGACCCAAGATAGTGACCCTGCCATCCGCCTGGTGAAAGATCTGCTGACCCAGGAAGACGTCCGTATGGATCCGGATGCTCCAGAGGAAGCCAAGCAGCTGTGGAAGGAGAAGAGCAAGCTGTTCCTCTACGAAGGCAAGTTGTGCAGAAGGATTGTCAACCACCGGACGCACGAGCTGACCTGGCAAGTCGTGGTCCCAAGGCGGGATGAAGCTATGGTCCTGGGGGCTTACCATGACAGAGCGGGACACTTCGGTTGGAAGAAACTGGAGTTCCTGCTAAGAGGAAGATTCTTTTGGGTCGGCATGAGAGGAGCTGTAGAAAAGTGGTGCAGAGACTGTGGCCCTTGTCACCTGAGGAGGAAGGACCGCACCAGCCAGAAGACACCCTTGAGGCCCATCGTCACCACGCAGCCTCTTGAGCTGGTAGCTCTGGACCACGTCAAATTGGCTCCAAGCCGGTCTGGATACATCTATGCCCTGACAATCGTGGACCACTATTCCCGTTTTCTAGTGGTGGTCCCGGTAAAGGACTTGACAGCCCAAACAGCGGCCAGAGCCTTCCAGCAATATTTCTGCCGCCCACACGGGTATCCGGAACAGGTCCTGACAGACCAGGGTCCAGCGTTCGAGGCTGAAATCTTCCAGGAATTCTGCAACCTCTATGGCTGTAAGAAGATTCGTACAACGCCTTACCACCCCCAAACCAACGGGATGTGTGAGAAGATGAACAATATAGTCATTGATCTCCTAAAGACGTTGCCCCTGGAGGAACGCAGCCTGTGGCCAGAAAAACTGCCGGATCTGATAGACTTATACAATCATATCCCGGTGAATGCTACAAACTGCACCCCGGCTTACCTGATGCGAGCCAGACCAGGTAAGCTGCCCATAGACCTGGAGATGGGAGTCCTAACACCTGAGGACACCTCCCCGGATGTGGACTGGGATACGGAAAGGCAACTGCAGTACAAGAAGGTACAGGAGAGTGTGGAGAAGAGCCTGGCCCAGGTGAGAGAAAGGCAAGAAAGACTCTTCAACCAACACGCCCCTGCTGGTCCCCTAGAACCTGGTGAGCAGGTCCTGAAGCGGAAGAGAAGGCTACATAAGTTGGACGACCAGTGGGAAAGGGAACCCTACACTGTACTGCAGTCTGATCACGACAACCCGAAGGTGTGCGTGATCACCAAGGACGGAGGAGAAACCACTAGTGTCGTCTCCAGAGACCACCTCAAAAGATGCCCCGAGCAACTCCGTAGTGCAGAAGAGGATCACAGTGACCTTGAACCCGCAGAGGACAAGGAAGAAATGATCAGCACCGTTCTCGGAGAGTTCCCTCAGTCCTGGACTCGAATAAATGATGCTATAGTGCTACCCGTCCTGCATTTCCTGCAACCGGCACAGCAACAACCAACACCAGAGCCGGAAGGTGAAGAGGAGCAAGCAGTTCCAGAGGCAGAAGAGCCTGTACCAGCAGCCCAGGAGAGTCAACCCTCTGCTGACAGTGAGCCTGCCATGCCTGCGGTAAGCCAAAGGACCCGCAGACAGCTGCCTGCCCTACCTGTACACCCAGCTGGTAGCTGCGCCCCTAACGCTAGTGGGGAAAGCCAAGTCAGTCCACCACCAGACAGTGGGCTACGTAGATCAACCAGGACCACAAAGGGGCAGATATCCGCTCGCTGGAAAATATAGAGCGCGCTGAAATTGTAAATAACCCTGTTGCCAAATGTTGAATTGTTTGCCAAGTTACATGCATGTTTGGTAATTCTGTGTTTCAGTTTCTTGCAGCTACCGTAAGGACTCAATGGTTATGGACTTTTTATAACCGGGACCTTGTATGGACTGCGTTCGGAGCCTAACCCAGGAATGAACTAAGACTGTGAAGGACTTGGGGTAGGACAAACCCCCACCTGGTTAAGGCTCCCCGTTGTATTGGTGATATGGACACCCGGTCACAGGCCACACTGTGACCTTAAGAATTCAATCTGTGCGTCGTTTGTCTATTAATGTTTTATAGTCATGTATATTATCCTTGTTTATTGTTTAGTCCCGGAGTACTAAATTTCACTAGGGGGGAATGTGTCACCCTGGCCTGGATGCCACAAGTGTAATTAAAGCTGTGTCTGAGAGCAAGGGGGAGGTTCTCTAGTCAGGGGAACATTAGCATGCAATGCCTCCTGTCTCAGGCCAGTAGGGGGAGCTGGCTGCCCCTATAAAAGCTGGTACTGGGGGCAGGGTTAGAGAGAACTTGAAGGCCTGTCTCAGGACTGAGACTTGTCCCAGAGCAGAGCAGGGACAGAAAGTTGTATTGCACCTAAGAGGAAGTGTGGCAGGAGGAGAGCCACAAGCCAGAGACAAGAGGCGAAGAGAGCCTGTCTTGGCAGATAAAAGACTTACTTTACCAGACTTTGGTGTCTGAGGCTGGGAGGATTCCACATTCTCCAGCAGATAACCAGTCCGCAAGGGACTGTATATTCCTTGGCCTAAGAAGCCTGGAGGCCCTGCCACAACCGAAGGGACCAGTAAAGCCGTACAAGGCTGGGAGCAGAAAGGAACCCACGTCGCAGGCCAAACAGGCGAGGATACACGTAAAGCTCGGAAGCGTGGGCTGTTATCCTATAAAGAGGAGATAGTCAGAAGGAGCGCAGAAAGCACGGTAGGCCTACACCCTCACCCTGACTAGGGCCAATTTCCCCGTTGCTCTCAGACATCCAGGTCCGCTCATAGCTGGGACTGTTTGTGGGTCAATTTACCTGTTCTAGTAAAGACCCTGGACTGCAACCTGTTGTCTGTGTGCTCCTTGCTCCTCCAGCACTATCAGCACTGGGACTCTCACTACCATCACGCCCACCATCCACTACACTGCCCTGGGGCCGCACTCTTCCCGTGGGGAGTCACACCATCCCAGCTGCATACATCATCAGCCCCAGCGGTCTGCCTTGCAGCGGCGGTTCCTAATGACCGCAAATCCACGGGTGGTGTAGTCGGACATAATCAACAACACATAACGGACTACCACTGGCCTGACCACCCTGAGCCACGGAACCGGGTTGCCACTACTACTCCCATCGTTCCCCCTATTGCCTGGATCCGAGTGCCCCACGGCCCAGGGGGCGAGTCACATATATATACACACATATACAGTATACATATATATACACACTTATACAGTATAAATATATACACACCCATATACAGTATACATATATATACACACATATACAGTATACATATATATACACACATATACAGTATACATATATATATACAGTATACATATATATACACACATATACAGTATACATATATACACACATATACAGTATACATATATACACACATATACAGTATACATATATATATACACATACAGTATACATATATATACACACACATACAGTACAGACCAAAAGTTTGGACACACCTTGTCATTTAAAGATTTTTCTGTATTTTCATAACTATGAAAATTGTACATTCACACTGAAGGCATCAAAACTATGAATTAACACATGTGGAATTATATACTTAACAAAAAAGTGTGAAACAACTGAAAATATGTCTTATATTCTAGGTTCTTCAAAGTAGCAACCTTTTGCTTTGATGACTGCTTTGCACACTCTTGGCATTCTCTTGATGAGCTTCAAGAGGTAGTCACCGAAAATGGTTTTCACTTCACAGGTGTGCCCTGTCAACTTTCATAAGTGGGATTTCTTGCCTTATAAATGGGGTTGGGATCATCAGTTGTGTTGTGCAGAAGTCCGGTGGATACACAACTGATAGTCCTACTGAATAGACTGTTAGAAGTTGTATTATGGCAAGAAAAAAGCAGCTAAGTAAAGAAAAACGAGTGGCCATCATTACTTTAAGAAATGAAGGTCAGTCAGTCCGAAAAATTGGGAAAACTTTGAAAGTGTCCCCAAGTGCAGTTGCAAAAACCATCAAGCGCTACAAAGAAACTGGCTCACATGAGGACCGCCCCAGGAAAGGAAGACCAAGAGTCACCTCTGCTTCTGAGGATAAGTTTATCCGAGTCACCAGCCTCAGAAATCGCAGGTTAACAGCAGCTCAGATTAGAGACCAGGTCATTGCCACACAGAGTTCTAGCAGCAGACACATCTCTACAACAACTGTTAAGAGGAGACTTTGTGCAACAGGACTTCATGGTAAAATAGCTGCTAGGAAACCACTGCTAAGGACAGGCAACAAGCAGAAGAGACTTGTTTGGGCTAAAGAACGCAAGGAATGGACATTAGACCAGTGGAAATCTATGCTTTGGTCTGATGAGTCCAAATTTGAGATCTTTGGTTCCAACCACCATGTCTTTGTGCGACGCAGAAAAAGTGATCGGATGGACTCTACATGCCTGGTTCCCACCGTGAAGCATGGAGGAGGAGGTGTGATGGTGTGGGGGTGCTTTGTTGGTGACACTGTTGGGGATTTATTCAAAATTGAAGGCATACTGAACCAGCATGGCTACCACAGCATCTTGCAGCGGCATGCTATTCCATCTGGTTTGCTTTTAGTTGGACCATCATTCATTTTTCAACAGGACAATGACCCCAAACACACCTCCAGGCTGTGTAAAGGCTATTTGACCAAGGTGGAGAGTGATGGGGTGCTACGCCAGATGACCTGGCCTCCACAGTCACCAGACCTGAACCCAATCGAGATGGTTTGGGGTGAGCTGGACCGCATAGTGAAGGCAAAAGGGAAAAAAAGTGCTAAGCATCTCTGGGAACTCCTTCAAGATTGTTGGAAGACCATTTCCGGTGACTACCTCTTGAAGCTCATCAAGGGAATGCCAAGAGTGTTCAAAGCAGTCATCAAAGCAAAAGGTGGCTACTTTGAAGAACCTAGAATATAAGACATATTTTCAGTTGTTTCACACTTTTTTGTTAAGTATATATTTTTCCACATGTGTTAATTCATAGTTTGATGCCTTCAGTGTGAATGTACAATTTTCATAGTCATGAAAATACAGAAAAATCTTTAAATGAGAAGGTGTGTGCAAACTTTTGGTCTGTACTGTATATACACACACATATACAGTATACATATATATATACACATATATACAGTATATATATATATATATATATATATATACACACATATACAGTATACATATATACACACACATATACAGTATACATATACACACACATATACAGTATACATATATATATATACACATATATACAGTATATATATATATACACACATATACAGTATACATATATACACACACATATACAGTATACATATATACACACATATACAGTATACATATATATATATATATATATATACACACATATACAGTATACTTTTTTATATACACTTATACAGTATACATATATATACACACATATACAGTATACATATATATATATACACACCGTCCCTTGAGAAAGCAATGCATTGTCCACGCGAAACGCGCGTTGGGTAGGTGTTTTCTGTACTCTTTGTACCCTTCTCTTCCCCTTATGGGGAGTTCTCAGCTCTTGGGTTAGTGCCTTGATCATTTTGTTTGATGTACTATCATTCAGCTTTCTATGTACTCTCTTGCATCGCCTATTTCCCAATAGTACTTTGAATTTTTATATAGAGCATGGGGTACCTTAGCAATATTCATTGCTCCCCTGTGGTTGGGTATGCATAGTGTTCACTATTTGCTGTACATCATATTTTGCACTGTAATGATGCCTACCTGAGGCCTGTTGTTGGGGGGGGTCTTCTGTTCTCTCTTGCACACATCAGTATTTATATTTGTCCTTATGGATTTTACATGTACTTTAATGTATTTATACCAATAATAAAATCTTTTTTCTAATTGCATTTTGCTAAAAGCTCCATTTCTGTCTTCTGTTGTTTATATATACACACTTATACAGTATACATATACAGTACAGACCAAAAGTTTGGACACACCTTCTCATTTAAAGATTTTTCTGTATTTTCATGACTATGAAAATTGAACATTCACACTGAAGGCATCAAAACTATGAATTAACACATGTGGAATTATATACTTAACAAAAAAGTGTGAAACAATTGAAAATATGTCTTATATTCTAGGTTCTTCAAAGTAGCCACCTTTTGCTTTGATGACTGCTTTGCACACTCTTGGCATTCTCTTGATGAGCTTTAAGAGGTAGTCACCGGAAATGGTCTTCCAACAATCTTGAAGGAGTTCCCAGAGATGCTTAGCTCTTGTTGGCCCTTTTGCCATCACTCTGCGGTCCAGCTCACCCCAAACCATCTTGATTGGGTTCAGGTCTGGTGACTGTGGAGGCCATGTCATCTGGCGTAGCACCCCATCACTCTCCTTATTGGTCAAATAGACCTTACACAGCCTGGAGGTGTGTTTGGGGTCATTGTCCTGTTGAAAAATAAGTGATGGTCCAACTAAACGCAAACCGGATGGAATAGCATGCCGCTGCAAGATGCTGTGGTAGCCATGCTGTTTCAGTATGCCTTCAATTTTGAATAAATCCCCAACAGTGTCACCAGCAAAGCAGCCCCACACCATCACACCTTCTCCTCCATGCTTCACGGTGGGAACCAGGCATGTAGAGTCCATCCATTCACCTTTTCTGCGTCGCACAAAGACACGGTGGTTGGAACCAAAGATCTCAAGTTTGGACTCAACAGACCAAAACACAGATTTCCACTGGTCTAATGTCCATTCCTTGTGTTCTTTAGCCCAAACAAGTCTCTTCTGCTTGTTGCCTGTCCTTAGCAGTGGTTTCCTAGCAGCTATTTTACCATGAAGGCCTGCTGCACAAAGTGTCCTCTTAACAGTAGTTGTAGAGATGTGTCTGCTGCTAGAACTCTGTGTGGCATTGACCTGGTCTCTAATCTGAGCTGCTGTTAACCTGTGTTTTCTGAGGCTGGTGACTCTGATAAACTTATCCTCAGAAGCAGAGGTGACTCTTGGTCTTCCTTTCCTGGGGCGGTCCTCGTGTGAGCCAGTTTCTTTGTAACGCTTGATGGCTTTTGCAACTGCACTTGGAGACACTTTCAAAGTTTTTCCAATTTTTCGGACTGACTGACCTTCATTTCTTAAAGTAATGATGGCCACTCGTTTTTCTTTACTTAGCTGCTTTTTTCTTGCCATAATACGAATTCTAACAGTCTATTCTGTAGGACTATCAGCTGTGTATCCACCAGACTTCAGCACAACACAACTGATGGTCCCAACCCCATTTATAAGGCAATAAATCCCACTTATTAAACCTGACAGGGCACACCTGTGAAATGAAAACCATTTCCGGTGACTACCTCTTGAAGATCATCAAGAGAATGCCAAGAGTGTGCAAAGCAGTCATCAAAGCAAAAGGTGGCTACTTTGAAGAACCTAGAATATAAGACATATTTTCAGTTGTTTCACACTTTTTTGTTAAGTTTATAATTCCACATGTGTTAATTCATAGTTTTGATGCCTTCAGTGTGAATGTACAATTTTCATAGTCATGAAAATACAGAAAAATCTTTAAATGAGAAGGTGTGTCCAAACTTTTGGTCTGTACTGTATATACACACCCATATACAGTATACATATACATATATATATATATACACACATATACGGTATACATATATATACACACATATACAGTATACATATATATACACACATATACAGTATACATATATATACACACATATACAAGATACAAATATATATACACTTATACAGTATACATATATATATACACACATATACAGTATAAATGTGGCACCCCAGGGGTCTGGTTTCCACAGTAACGGCAATGTTATGTCTGAGAGCAGGTGGGAGGTCTCTTGGTCAGGGATCCTGTGCATGCCACACCTCCTGCCCAGTCCTGGGAGGGGAAGAACTTCCCCTATATAAACCTAGGGCTGAGGCAGGGTTGGTGAGTAGAGAAGAAGTAGAGACAGAGAAGAGAAGCAGCATAGGAAGAAACAACAGGAGCTCTGTGGGAGCAGTACTACAAAGAGTCAGGGGCTGGCAGCTGCAGAGCTCGCCCTGACTGAGAAGCTATCACCGGACCCGGAGTCCGAGGCTGTGGGGACTAACTCCTATCCAGCAGCAGAAACCGACCGGCAGGGGATTTCAGGTCCTCTGGCCAAGAAACCCGAAGGCACGGTCACACGCGTGGGACCAGCACCGCCGTCGTGGAGCGGAAGCTACTAGAAGGCCCCGAGTCACCGGCCATACGGGTGAGCACCACACGGTACACTCAGGGACGTGGGCTACTTATACCCGCCTCTAGCAAGGTAGCCAGAAGAGTACAGTTAGTTTGGGAGGCCTACAACTCCGCCTGGCTAGGGGAGATCCCATCTGCTCAAGGACTGACCAGGCCCCAATCGCTAGCCAGTACTCCGGGAGGGTCTATCTTTGTCACCAGTAAAGACCCTGAACTACACCGTACCGTCTCCGAGTGGTTCCTGCTACCCCCATCATCCACGTCGGCTGCCCTGAGGCCATACCCCTCCCGTTGGGGGTGATACTATCACGCTGCACAATCCTACCACCGGCCTCAGCGGTCTGCCCTGCAGCGGCAGCTCCTTCGCTGCATTCAACGGGTGGCGTAGTCGTACAACATCTACCACTAATACAGCGCCACTTAGTCTGACTCCCTGGGCACGGACCGGGTCACCGCCACGAGACTACAACCCTCAACAGATCCGGCTCCGGGTAAGCTCCCGCGTGCGCAACGCTGCGCGACACAGGCCCAGGGGTGCGTCAACTTTTGGCGTAGTCGGCAGGATCTCGTGCCCGCAACCACCGGGTACTGCGTGCCTGAAAAAGACTGTTCAAACTTACCAGTGGTGAAGATTCCCGCCATCCGGCGTCATCTTCAGCCTTCTTCCCGCCATCGGTGAAGATTCCCGCCATCCGGCGCCATTTTCAGCCTTCTTCCCGCCTTCCGTGGAGTTTTCCCGCCGTTTGACGCCATCTTGAAGACGCCGCGCGGGAAGAAGAGGGGCGTGGACTCCAAAAGCGCGCGAGAACTGAAGCCCCGCCTCACGTCCAGACGTCGCGTAAGGTCCTGGAAGGAGCCCAGCAGACGCTGACGTCACAGGAGCGCGACGGAAGGTCCTCAACCCTGACGATCCACTGCGGAGCCGCGGCCTACGGAAGAGGATCATCGCAAGGTAGGCCACGGTCCACTAGGGGGGAGAAGGATGTCGGATACGGAGGAGAGCTTCACCGCTTCAACCCCCGCCAGCGCCACCGCCGTTGCGGTCATGCCTTTCACCATGCCCTATATCCCGGGGGCAGCCTGGCTACCCCAGTACTCAGGGGAGTCACATACCCTGCATGACTTTAGAGAAAAGCTGGATAGCCTCTTCCAGGTGTATCCCCTCACAGAGGAGCAAAAAGTGAGCATCCTGGTGGCCCAATTAACCGGGGCAGCCCAAAGGGAGGTAAAGTCCCAGAGATACTAACCCGGCTGAGGGACACCTTTGATACCCGCACCTCAGCCGAGATCAAGCTTAGATTCTACGGGTGCAAACAGCGGGCACATGAGAGTATAAGGGACTATGCCCTGAACCTACAAGAGGCCCTGAGAGCCATTAAGCAGACCGACCCTGACGGCGTGGGAGACGAGGACAGGCTGTTGACTGAACAATTTATAGAGGGTTTATATTGCAATGCCCACCGAACCCAGTTGCGGGCAATGGCCTTACAGGACCCTCATCTGGGATTTGCACAGTTCAAGGACAGAGCCATCCGGGTGCTCCGAGAACCGGCACCAGGTGGCGTTGTGACCCACAGACGCCCCACTACCACTTACCACCAGGAGGCGGCACCCTTGTCGGCAGGGCCTGTGGGAGCTGATGCGCAGGCTTTGAACAATGACCCGGCTCCAGACCTGCACCAGCAGGTCCAAGAGCTAGCTAAAAGCGTTGCCGCGCTAACCCGAACTGTGCAGTCTTTACAGGTTTCCACTCCAGGGAAGATCCAGCTGGCATCCGGACCGGAGGACATCCCGTGGCGTCGACCAAGGAGGACCCCACCGGCCAGAGGAAGACCCAGCGACCGATACAACGAGGACGGACAACCCATCTGCCGCCGCTGCAATCAACCCGGACATATGGCAAGGTACTGTCCTTTAAACTGGCACAACCTGGGGTAGAGGGCCAAACCCCAGGAAAAAGATCATCAGGCCCATCGAACTGGCGCGACAGATATGTGGGAGGACGTCCAGTCTTGCCTGTGGTACTGGATGGCATCCCTATGAGTGCCCTATTGGACACCGGGTCACAGGTCACCACTATCCCGTACGTGCTCTTCAAGCAGTACTGGAATGACTCGGATATCACCCGCTACCCTGACGACGACTTGAGTATCATCGCCAGCAATGGTCAGCCCGTGCCACAGATTGGATTTAAAGAGGTGACCATTAAAATCGGTAGAGTCGAACTGGCAGCACAGGGACTGATCATTGTAGACATTGACAAACACGAGAGTCACCCAAAGATAACTCTAGGAACTAATGTAATGGAAAATTGTCTTGCAGAGGTGATTTTCCTTTTACAACAGGTTGCCAAGAACGCCAGCTCCGGCCAGCAGCGAGTGCTCCAGAAAGAGATCCGGGCACTGATGCGACGGCAACAGATAGAACTCTCCGGTGGTGAGATTGGTAGCTTAAGAATGTGTGACCCTTTTCCTATTGCCATGCCCCCAAAAAGTGAAATGATGATTTGGTGCCGGGCAGCTATTGGTCTGAGAGGTAGAGATTACCAGGCAATGGTAGAACCAGTTTACTCAGACAGTAGGCCCACCATTTTGACAGCACGGGGGGTGGTCAATGTACGCCATGGGAGGGTGCCCGTTCGCATAATAAATATCGGGAAGAGGGAAGTGTACCTGCCCCGGTATGCCACGCTAGCCAAATTGTATACCATCAATCAAAATTCCATACAGTCCGTAGAACCCTTGCCTCCATCTTCCCCGGAGGAAGGTAACGGCTCTAAAGAAACAATGGAGGACTGGTGTCAGCAACTACATTTGGGTACTGACTCCACTCCCTCACACCAGAAACAGGGAGTCTATCGGGTGGTTCAAGAGTACGAGAGAGTGTTTAGTAAACACCCGTTAGACTTCGGGCGAGTCAAGGGGGTAGAACACCACATCCCCACGGGAGACCATCTTCCCATAAAAGAGAGGTATCGACCCGTACCCCCTGCACACTACCAACACGCCAAGGGGATGCTTAGGGACATGAAGGAGGCTGGGGTGATCAGGGATAGCTGTAGCCCCTGGACAGCTCCACTAGTCTTAGTCAAAAAGAAAGACAACACCATGAGGATGTGTGTAGATTACCGGAAAATTAACAGTATCACACACAAGGATGCGTACCCCTTACCAAGGATAGAGGAGTCTTTGGCTGCTTTAAGATCTGCTAACTTCTTCTCTACCTTGGATCTCACTAGCGGGTACTGGCAGGTTCCTGTAGCAGAGGCGGACCGGGAGAAGACCGCATTCACCACCCCGATGGGACTTAGCGAGTTTACCTGTATGCCGTTCGGACTCTGCAACGCACCGGGAACCTTCCAACGATTAATGGAGTGCTGTCTGGGCCACAGAAACTTCGAGACGGTCCTGTTGTACCTGGACGATGTCATCGTATATTCCAAGACTTATGAGGACCACCTGAAACACCTGGCGGAAGTGTTCGAAGCTCTGGCAAGCTACGGCTTAAAGGTAAAACCCTCCAAGTGTCACCTCTTGAAACCAAAGGTGCAGTACCTGGGACACGTGGTGAGCGCTGACGGAGTGGCTCCCGACCCTGATAAGATCACCGCAATTAAGGAATGGCCAAGTCCCTCCAGTGTAAAGGAAGTGCGGCAGTTCCTCGGGTTGGTAGGCTATTACCGCAGATTCATCCCCGGTTTCACCAAAAAGGCAGCTCCTATGCAGGACCTCCTGATAGGCCAGTCCCGGAAGGCCAAGAACCAGAAGCCGCCCTTCAAATGGGAGAAGTTAGAAGAAGAGTCCTTCCGCCAGCTGAAGATGGCCCTCACGGGGGATGAAATCCTGGCGTACCCTGATTACAGCCAGCCCTTTATCCTCTACACCGACGCAAGTAACATCGGGCTAGGAGCCGTACTGTCCCAGATCCAGCAGGGGAAAGAACGAGTAATCGCTTACGCTAGCCGAAAACTGCGACCCACCGAAAGAAACCCTGAGAATTACAGCTCATTTAAGCTAGAGTTCCTGGCAGTGGTGTGGGCAGTCACCGAACGCTTTAAGCACTACCTCGCTTCTTCCCGTTTCACCGTGTACACGGATAACAACCCGTTGACACACCTGGACACGGCAAGACTCGGTGCCCTAGAGCAGAGATGGATGGCCCGTCTGTCCAACTACGAGTTCACAATCAAATACCGGGCAGGACGCTCCAATACCAACGCGGACGCCCTGTCCAGGATGCCAAACCTACCGGACGTAGGAGAAGATCCAGAGGGACTGGAAGAAGTCGAACTCCCCGCGTTCCACCATCATGGGACTATCCAGTATTCCCATCGGGTAAGGAGTAAGCAAGCCGCTACGTTTAACCCCTTGCCTCACTACAACTGGGAGGAAACGCAAGACAGTGACCCTGCCGTCCGGCTGGTGAAGGAGATGCTGACTCGGCCAGAGGCTCGCCTTGACCCAGACGCTCCGGAGGAAGCCAAGCAACTGTGGGCTGAGAAGAGTCGACTGTTCCTTTACAAGGGGAAGTTGTGCCGCAGAATGGTTAACTCCCGGACGCATGAACTAATCTGGCAAGTAGTGGTGCCACGGAGAGACGCAGCCATGGTGATGGAGGCATACCACGACGGGGCTGGACACTTCGGATGGAAGAAGCTGGAGTTCCTGCTGCGTGGGCGGTTCCACTGGGTAGGCATGAGGGGAACCATCGAGAGGTGGTGCAGAGACTGTGGCCCGTGCAACCTAAGAAGGAAGGACCGTGCCAGCCAGAAGACTCCCCTGCAGTCCATCGTCACCCGGCAGCCGTTGGAACTGGTAGCCTTGGATCATGTAAAACTGACCCCAAGCAGAAGTGGCTACGTCTACGCGTTAACCATTGTGGATCATTACTCCCGGTTCTTGGTTGTCGTCCCCGTTAAGGACTTAACGGCTCAAACAGCAGCTAGAGCCTTCCAGCAGCACTTCTGCCGTCCACACGGGTACCCGGACCAAGTGCTGACGGACCAGGGACCTGCCTTTGAAGCGGAGGTCTTCCAGGAATTCTGCAATCTGTATGGCTGCCGGAAGATAAGGACGACACCCTATCATCCGCAAACTAATGGACTTTGTGAGAAAATGAACCAGGTGGTAATGGATCTCCTGAAAACGTTGCCCCTGGAAGAACACAGTCTGTGGCCTGAGAAGCTGCCCGATCTGGTGAACCTATACAACCACATCCCGGTAGGTTCCACCAACTGTACCCCGGCTTACCTAATGAGGGCGAGACCTGGTAAGTTACCTGTTGACCTGGAAATGGGAGTCCTGACACCCGAGGACACTTCACCAGAAGCAGACTGGGACACAGAGAGGCAGCAGCAGTACCGGAAAGTACAGGAGAGCGTGGAGCGAAGTCTCTGTCAGGCTAGGGAAAGACAAGAGAAAACTTACAACCAGTATGCTCCCGCTGTTCCCCTGGTACCCGGAGAGCAGGTCTTGAAGAGGAAAAGACGGCTCCACAAGTTGGACGACCAGTGGGAGAAGGACCCGTACACCGTACTGCCCTCAAGCCACGAGAACCCGAAAGTCTGTACCATCAGTAAAGACGGAGGGGAGACCATAGCCATTGTATCCCAGGATCACCTGAAGAAGTGTCCTGAACAGCTACGGAACCCTGAAGAGGAACAAGAAGACCATCGACCCGTAGAGGAAAGGGAAGATATGGTTAGTACTGTGCTCGGAGACTTCCCTCGGTCCTGGACTCAAGTCAATGGTGCAGTTGTGGTACCCGTCCTCACGTTCCTCCAACCAGCATCCCAAGTGCCTACGGAGCAACAGGTAGAGCTGGAAGAGCAGCCGGTCCAGGAGGCAGAAGACTCCACACAAGCAGAACAGGAGGATCAACCCTCTGCTTATAGTGAGCCTGCCGTACCCCTAGTGAGCCAAAGAGCCGGTAGACAGCTGCCCAGTTTACCCTTGACAGCTCCTACACCCTGTAGTTCAGGGCTAGACAGTCAGCTCCGTAGGTCCACTAGGGCCACTAGAGGCCAGTTACCCGCACGTTGGAGGATTTGAAGTGTATAAATTGTTTTATTTGTGGTTACCTGTTTTTCTTGTTGCTTGTGTATAATTATGTGTTTCTAGTTATTTATAGGAGTCCTTGGTGGATTTACCGGGAATCCTTGTACATGGTTGGCGCGTAACCTAGGAATGGACTAAAGACTGTTAAGGACTCGGGGCAGGACAGACCCCTACCTGGTTACGTCTCCCTGTTTTGGTGAAATGGACACCTTGCTTTTCTTCAAAGACTGCACCCGGTTGCGGACACGCCGTAACCATCTTTATGTGTTTTTCTTATTGTATTATTATTGTTTATACCTTGTTATGTTTTTCTAAAAATATGTTTAGTCCCGGAGTACTAAATTTCACTAGGGGGGAATGTGGCACCCCAGGGGTCTGGTTTCCACAGTAACGGCAATGGTATGTCTGAGAGCAGGTGGGAGGTCTCTTGGTCAGGGATCCTGTGCATGCCAGACCTCCTGCCCAGTCCTGGGAGGGGAAGAACTTCCCCTATATAAACCTAGGGCTGAGGCAGGGTTGGTGAGTAGAGAAGAAGTAGAGACAGAGAAGAGAAGCAGCATAGGAAGAAACAACAGGAGCTCTGTGGGAGCAGTACTACAAAGAGTCAGGGGCTGGCAGCTGCAGAGCTCGCCCTGACTGAGAAGCTATCACCGGACCCGGAGTCCGAGGCTGTGGGGACTAACTCCTATCCAGCAGCAGAAACCGACCGGCAGGGGATTTCAGGTCCTCTGGCCAAGAAACCCGAAGGCACGGTCACACGCGTGGGACCAGCACCGCCGTCGTGGAGCGGAAGCTACTAGAAGGCCCCGAGTCACCGGCCATACGGGTGAGCACCACACGGTACACTCAGAGACGTGGGCTACTTATACCCGCCTCTAGCAAGGTAGCCAGAAGAGTACAGTTAGTTTGGGAGTCCTACAACTTCGCCTGGCTAGGGGAGATCCCATCTGCTCAAGGACTGACCAGGCCCCAATCGCTAGCCAGTACTCCGGGAGGGTCTATCTTTGTCACCAGTAAAGACCCTGAACTACACCGTACCGTCTCCGAGTGGTTCCTGCTACCCCCATCATCCACGTCGGCTGCCCTGAGGCCATACCTCTCCCGTTGGGGGTGATACTATCACGCTGCACAATCCTACCACCGGCCTCAGCGGTCTGCCCTGCAGCGGCAGCTCCTTCGCTGCATTCAACGGGTGGCGTAGTCGTACAACATCTACCACTAATACAGCGCCACTTAGTCTGACTCCCTGGGCACGGACCGGGTCACCGCCACGAGACTACAACCCTCAACAGATCCGGCTCCGGGTAAGCTCCCGCGTGCGCAACGCTGCGTGACACAGGCCCAGGGGTGCGTCATACATATATATACACACATACAGTATAAATATATACACACCCATATACATATATATATACACATATATACAGTATACATATATATACACACATATACAGTATACATATATATACACACATATACAGTATACATATATATACACACATACAGTATAAATATATACACACCCATATACATATATATATATACACATATATACAGTATACATATGTACACACATATACAGTATATATATATATATATATATATATACACACACATATACAGTATACATATATATATACACACATATACAGTATACATATATATATATATACACTTATACAGTATACATATATATATATACACTTATACAGTATACATATATATACACACACATACAGTATACATATATACACACCCACATACAGCATACATATACAGTACAGACCAAAAGTTTGGACACACCTTCTCGTTTAAAGATTTTTCTGTATTTTCATGACTATGAAAATTGTACATTCACACTGAAGGCATCAAAACTATGAATTAACACATGTGGAATTATATACTTAACAAAAAAGTGTGAAACAACTGAAAATATGTCTTATATTCTAGGTTCTTCAAAGTAGCCACCTTTAGCTTTGATGACTGCTTTGCACACTCTTGGCATTCTCTTGATGAGCTTCAAGAGGTAGTCACCGGAAATGGTCTTCCAACAATCTTGAAGGAGTTCCCAGAGATGCTTAGCACTTGTTAGCCCTTTTGCCTTCACTCTGCCGTCCAGCTCACCCCAAACCATCTTGATTGGGTTCAGGTCTGGTGACTGTGGAGGCCAGGTCATCTGGCGTAGCACCCCATCACTCTTCCTCTTGGTTAAATAGCCCTTACACAGCCTGGAGGTGTGTTTGGGGTCATTGTCCTGTTGAAAAATAAATGATGGTCCAACTAAACGCAAACCGGATGGAATAGCATGCCGCTGCAAGATGCTGTGGTAGCCATGCTGGTTCAGTATGCCTTCAATTTTGAATAAATCCTTAACAGTGTCACCAGCAAAGCACCCCCACACCATCACACCTCCTCCTCCATGCTTCACGGTGGGAACCAGGCATGTAGAGTCCATCCATTCACCTTTTCTGCGTCGCACAAAGACACGGTGGCTGGAACCAAAGATCTCAAATTTGGACTCATCAGACCAAAGCACAGATTTTCACTGGTCTAATGTCCATTCCTTGTGTTCTTTAGACCAAACAAGTCTCTTCTGCTTGTTGCCTGTCCTTAGCAGTGGTTTCCTAGCAGCTATTTTACCATGAAGGCCTGCTGCACAAAGTCTCCTCTTAACAGTTGTTGAAGAGATGTGTCTGCTGATAGGACTCTGTGTGGCATTGACCTGGTCTCTAATCTGAGCTGCTGTTAACTTGCGATTTCTGAGGCTGGTGACTCAGATAAACTTATCCTCAGAAGCAGAGGTGACTCTTGGTCTTCCTTTCCTGGGGCGGTCCTCATGTGAGCCAGTTTCTTTGTAGCGCTTGATGGTTTTTGCAACTGCACTTGGGGACACTTTCAAAGTTTGCCCAATTTTTCGGACTGACTGACCTTCATTTCTTAAAGTAATGATGGCCACTCGTTTTTCTTTACTTAGCTGCTTTTTTTCTTGCCATAATACAAATTCTAACAGTCTATTCAGTAGGACTATCAGCTGTGTATCCACCTGACTTCTGCACAACACAACTAACGGTCCCAACCCCATTTATAAGGCAAGAAATCCCACTTATTAAACCTGACAGGGCACACCTGTGAAGTGAAAACCATTTCCGGTGACTTCCTCTTGAAGCTCATCAAGAGAATGCCAAGAGTGTGCAAAGCAGTCATCAAAGCCAAAGGTGGCTACTTTGAAGAACCTAGAATATAAGACATATTTTCAGTTGTTTCACACTTTTTGTTAAGTATATAATTCCACATGTGTTAATTCATAGTTTTGATGCCTTCAGTGTGAATGTACAATTTTCATAGTCATGAAAATACAGAAAAATCTTTAAATGAGAAGGTGTGTCCAAACTTTGGTCTGTACTGTATATACACACCCATATACAGTATACATATATATACACACATACAGCATACATATATATATACACACATATACAGTATACATATATATACACATATATACAGTATACATATATATACACACATATATACAGTATACACACATATACAGCATACATATATATACACATATATACAGAATACATATATACACATATACACTATACATATACACTTATACAGTATACATATATATACACACTTATACAGTATACATATATACACACCCATATACAGTATACATATATATATACACACACATACAGTATACATATATATATACACACATACAGTATAAATATATACACACACATATACAGTAAACATATATATACACACACATACAGTATACATATATATATACACACATACAGTATAAATATATACACACACATATACAGTATACATATATACACACACATATACAGTATACATATATACACATATATACAGTATACATATATACACACACACACATATACAGTATACATATATATACATACATATACACTATACATATATACACACATATACACTATACATATATATACACACATATACAGTATACATATATATACACACATATACAGTATACATATATATACACACACATATACATATATATACACACATATACAGTATACATATATATACACACATATACAGTATACATATATACACACACACATATACACTATACATATATACACACACATATACACTACACATATATATACACACATATATATACACACATATACAGTATACATATATATACACACATACAGTATACATATATATACACACATATACAGTATACATATATATACACACACATATACAGTATAGATATATACACATATACAGTATACATATATACACACCCATATACAGTATACATATATATACACACATACAGCATACATATATATATACACACATATACAGTATACATATATATACACATATATACAGTATACATATATATACACACATATATACAGTATACACACATATACAGCATACATATATATACACATATATACAGAATACATATATACACATATACACTATACATATACACTTATACAGTATACATATATATACACACTTATACAGTATACATATATACACACCCATATACAGTATACATATATATATACACACACATACAGTATACATATATATATACACACATACAGTATAAATATATACACACACATATACAGTAAACATATATATACACACACATACAGTATACATATATATATACACACATACAGTATAAATATATACACACACATATACAGTATACATATATACACACACATATACAGTATACATATATACACATATATACAGTATACATATATACACACACACACATATACAGTATACATATATATACATACATATACACTATACATATATACACACATATACACTATACATATATATACACACATATACAGTATACATATATATACACACATATACAGTATACATATATATACACACATATACAGTATACATATATATACACACATATACAGTATACATATATACACACACACATATACACTATACATATATACACACACATATACACTATACATATATATACACACATATATATACACACATATACAGTATACATATATACACATATACAGTATACATATATATACACACACATATACAGTATAGATATATACACATATACAGTATACATATATATATACACACACATATACAGTATACATATATACACATATACAGTATAAATATATACACAGCCATATACAGTATACATATATACACATATACAGTATAAATATATACACAGCCTTATACAGTATACATATATATACACACACATATACAGTATACATATATATACACACATATACAGTATACATATATATACACATATACAGTATACATATATATACACACACACATACAGTATACATATATATACACATTCATATACAGTATACATATATACACATATACAGTATACATATATATACACACATACAGTATACATATATATATATATATATACACACATACAGTATAAATATATACACACACATATACAGTATACATATATATATACACATATATACAGTATACATATATATACACACATATACAGTATACATATATATATACACACATGTACAGTATACATATATATACACACATGTACAGTATACATATATATACACACATATACAGTATACATATATATACACACATATACACTATACATATATATACACACATATACACTATACATATATATACACACACATATACAGTATACATATATATACACACACATACAGTATACATATATATATACACACATATACAGTATACATATATACACACATATACAGTATACATACATACACACATATACAGTATACATATATACACACATATATACAGTATACATATACACACCCATATACAGTATACATATATATATACACACACATATACAGTATACATATATATATATACACATATACAGTATACATATATATACACACACATATACAATATACATCTATACACATATACAGTATAAATATATATATATACACATATATACAGTATACATATATGCACACACATATACACTATACATATATATACACCCATATACAGTATACATATATATACACATATACAGTATACATATATATACACACACATACAGTATAAATATATACACACCCATATACATATATATACACATATATACAGTATACATATATACACACATATATACAGTATACATATATACACACATACAGTATACATATATATACACACACACATACAGTATACATATATATACACACACACAGTATACATATATATACACACACACACACAGTATACATATATATACACACATATACAGTATACATATATACACACATATACAGTATACATATATACACACCCATATAAAGTATACATATATATACACACATATACAGTATACATATATATACACATATACAGTATACATATATACACACATATACAGTATACATATATATACACACATATACAGTATACATATATATACACACATATACAGTATACATCTATACACATATACAGTATTCATATATATACACATATATACAGTATACATATATACACACACACATACAGTATACATATACAGTATAAATATATACACATTCATATACAGTATACATATATACACATATACAGTATACATATAAATACACACACATACAGTATACATATATATACACACATATACAGTATACATATATATACACACATATACAGTATAAATATATATACACACATATACAGTATACATATATACACATATACAGTATACATATATATACACACACATACAGTATACATATATATACACACATACAGTATAAATATATATACACACATATACAGTATACATATATATACACACATATACAGTATACATATATACACATATACAGTATACATATATATACACACACATACAGTATACATATATATACACACATACAGTATAAATATATATACACACATATACAGTATACATATATACACATATACAGTATACATATATATACACACACATACAGTATACATATATATACACACATACAGTATAAATATATATACACACATATACAGTATACATATATATACACACATATACAGTATACATATATATATACAGTATACATATATACACACCCATATACAGTATACATATATACACATATATACAGTATACATATATACACACACACATACAGTATACATATATATACACACACATATACAGTATACATATATACACACATATACAGTATACATATATACACACACACATATACACTATACATATATATACACCCATATACAGTATACATATATATACACATATACAGTATAAATATATACACACCCATATACATATATATACACATATATACAGTATACATATATACACACATATACAGTATACATATATATACACACACATACAGTATAAATATATACACACCCATATACATACATATATACAGTATACATATATACACACATACAGTATACATATATACACACCCATATAAAGTATACATATATATACACACATATACAGTATACATATATATACACATATACAGTATACATATATACACACATATACAGTATACATATATACACACATATACAGTATACATATATATACACACATACAGTATAAATATATACACACCCATATAAAGTATACATATATATACACACATATACAGTATACATATATATACACATATACAGTATACATATATACACACATATACAGTATACATATATACACACACATATACAGTATACATATATACACACATATACAGTATACATATATACACACACATATACAGTATACATATATACACACATATACAGTATACATATATATACACATATACAGTATACATATATACACACATATACAGTATACATATATACACACACATATACAGTATACATATATACACACACATACAGTATAAATATATACACACCCATATAAAGTATACATATATATACACACATATACAGTATACATATATACACATATATACAGTATACATATATACACACATATATACAGTATACATATATACACACATACAGTATACATATATACACACCCATATAAAGTATACATATACACACACATATACAGTATACATATATATATACACACATACAGTATACATATATATACACACACATATACAGTATACATATATACACACACATATACAGTATACATATATATACACACACATACAGTATACATATATATACACACCTATACAGTATACATATATATACACATATACAGTATACATATATATATACACACACATATACAGTATACATATATATATATACACTTATATACAGTATACATATATATACACACCCATATACAGTATACATATATACACACATACAGTATACATATATACACACCCATATACAGTATACATATATATACACATATACAGTATACATATATATACACCCATATACAGTATACATATATATACACATATACAGTAAACATATATACACACATATATACAGTATACATATATACACACCCATATAAAGTATACATATATACACACACATATACAGTATACATATATATATACACACATACAGTATACATATATATACACACACATATACAATATACATATAAATACACACATATATACAGTATACATATATACACACCCATATAAAGTATACATATATACACACACATATACAGTATACATATATATATACACACATACAGTATACATATATATACACACACATATACAATATACATATATATACACACATATACAGTATACATATATACACACCCATATAAAGTATACATATATATACACCCATATACAGTATACATATATATACACATATATACAGTATACATATATACACACATATATACAGTATACATATATATACATATATACAGTATACATATATATATACACACATATACAGTATACATATATATACACACATATACAGTATACATATATATATATACACTTATATACAGTATACATATATATACACACATACAGTATACATATATACACACACATATACAGTATACATATATATACACATATATACAGTATACATATATATACACACATATACAGTATACATATATATACACACACATATACAGTATACATATATATACACACATACAGCATAAATATATATACACACATATACAGTATACATACATATACACATATACAGTATACATATATATACACACATATACAGTATACATATATACACACAAATATACAGTATACATATATATACACACATACAGTATACATATATATACACACACATATACAGTATACATATATATACACATATATACAGTATACATATATATACACACATACAGCATAAATATATACACACCCATTTACAGTATACATATATACACATATACAGTATACATATATATACACACATACAGTATACATATATATACACACACATATACAGTATACATATATATACACACATATACAGTATACATATATATACACACACATATACAGTATACATATATATACACACATACAGCATAAATATATACACACCCATTTACAGTATACATATATACACATATACAGTATACATATATATACACACACATATACAGTATACATATATACACACATATACAGTATACATATATATACACACATACAGTATACATATATATACACACACATATACAGTATACATATATATACACATATATACAGTATACATATATATACACACATATACAGTATATACACACACATATACAGTATACATATATACACATATATGGTATACATATATACACACATATACAGTATACATATATATACACACATACAGTATACGTATAGATACACATACATATACAGTATACATATATATATATACACATATACAGTATACATATACACACATATACAGTATACATATATATACACACATACAGTATACATATATACACACATATATACAGTATACATATATACACACATATACAGTATACATATATATACACATATATACAGTATACATATATATACACACATATACAGTATATACACACACATATACAGTATACATATATATACACACATACAGTATACATATATATACACATATATACAGTATACATATATATACACACATATACAGTATATACACACACATATACAGTATACATATATATACACACATATACAGTATACATATATATACACACATATACAGTATACATATATATATATATATACACATATACAGTATACATATACACACAAATACAGTATACATATATATACACACATACAGTATACATATATACACACATATATACAGCATAAATATATACACATATACAGGATACAGAAATATACACACACATATACAGTATAGATATATATACACACATATACAGTATACATATATATACACACATATACAGTATACATATATACACACATATACAGTATACATATACAGTATACATATATACACACATATACAGTATACATATACAGTATACATATATATACACACATATACAGTATACATATATACACACATATACAGTATACATATATATACACACATACAGTATACATATATACACACATATATACAGCATAAATATATACACATATACAGTATACAGAAATATACACACACATATACAGTATAGATATATATACACACATATACAGTATACATATATACACACATATACAGTATACATATATATATATCCACATATACAGTATACATATATACACACATATATACAGTATACATATATATACACATATATACAGTATACATATATATACACACATATACAGTATACATATATATACACACATATACAGTATACATATACACACACATATACAGTATACATATATGTACACATACCAGAGAAAAAAGCAAAGACCGAATCAACACTTCTATAGCAAAAAATGGTCAATATTTATTATGATACAAAGATCAGACATATACAAAGGTCAGTACAATATTATAAAAAAGGACAATAAAATCAATAACAGCCCTCTCTACATGTGACTCCACACAGGGACCCATAATATAGGTAATCCATGGCAGACCCAGATCCTATGTATTTAGTTTTATTATATCATATCTGCTATATATATATAACACACATAAGCATTAAAATGGATACTATATATGCTGATTACCCTCACTGCTGTATAGTGGAAACCAGTAGAAGTCATTTACCATATCACCCTCCTATTATCTACTATTATTGTCATGTGCGGTGCACTAGATGAATAGAGGGAACATAAATGTCCCCATTGTATGCTTACCGCAGCTATCCAGTGTCCAAATGTAATCACCAGGGGGCAATAGCACTGTTAGGGGTCCATAATGGGGAGGCACATGTCGAGAGAGACGCCCCTACGCGCGTTTCAGCTGTTCCCTTCATCAGGGGGCGTGTACACATATATACAGTATACATATATATACACACACATATACAGTATACATATATATACACACATACAGTATACAGATACACACACATATACAGTATACATATATATACACCCACATACAGTATACATATATATACACACATACAGTATACATATATATACACACACACATACAGTATACATATATATACACACATACAGTATACATATATACACACAAATATACAGTATACATATATACACACATATATACAGTATACATATATATACACACACATATACAGTATACATATATATACACACACATATACAGTATACATATACAGTACAGACCAAAAGTTTGGACACACCTTCTCATTTAAAGATTTTTCTGTATTTTCATGACTATGAAAATTGTACATTCACACTGAAGGCATCAAATTATTAATTAAACACATGTGGAATTATATACTTAACCGAAAAGTGTGAAACAGCTGAAAATATGTCTTATATTCCAGGTTCTTCAAAGTAGCCACCTTTTGCTTTGATGACTGCTTTGCACACTCTTGGCATTCTCTTGATGAGCTTCAAGAGGTAGTCACCGGAAATGGTTTTCACTTCACAGGTGTGCCCTGTCAGGTTTAATAAGTGGGATTTCTTGCCTTATAAATGGGGTAGGGACCATCAGTTGTGTTGTGTAGAAGTCTGGTGGATACACAGCTGATAGTCCTACTGAATAGACTGTTAGAATTAGTATTATGACAAGAAAAAAGCAGCTAAGTAAAGAAAAACGAGTGGCCATCATTACTTTAAGAAATGAAGGTCAGTCAGTCTGAAAAATTGGGAAAACTTTGAAAGTGTCCCCAAGTGCAGTTGCAAAAACCATCAAGCGCTATAAAGAAACTGGCTCACATGAGGAACGCCCCAGGAAAGGAAGACCAAGAGTCTCCTCTGCTTCTGAGGATAAATTTATCCGAGTCACCAGCCTCAGAAATCGCAGGTTAACAGCAGCTCAGATTAGAGACCAGGTCAATGCCACACAGAGTTCTAGCAGCAGACACATCTCTACAACAACTGTTAAGAGGAGACTTTGTGCAGCAGGCCTTCATGGTAAAATAGCTGCTAGGAAACCACTGTTGAGGACAGGCAACAAGCAGAAGAGACTTGTTTGGGCTAAAGAACACAAGGAATGGACATTAGACCAGTGGAAATCTGTGCTTTGGTCTGATGAGTCCAAATTTGAGATCTTTGGTTCCAACCACCGTTTCTTTGTGCGATGCAGAAAAGGTGAATGGATGGACTCTACATGCCTGGTTCCCACCGTGAAGCATGGAGGAGGAGGTGTGATGGTGTGGGGGTGCTTTGCTGGTGACATTGTTGGGGATTTATTCAAAATTGAAGGCATACTGAACCAGCATGGCTACCACAGCATCTTGCAGCGGCATGCTATTCCATCCGGTTTGCGTTTAGTTGGACCATCATTTATTTTTCAAGAGGACAATGACCCCAAACACACCTCCAGGCTGTGTAAGGGCTATTTGACCAAGGAGAAGAGTGATGGGGTGCTACGCCAGATGACCTGGCCTCCACAGTCACCAGACCTGAACCCAATCAAGATGGTTTGGGGTGAGCTGAACCGCAGAGTGAAGGCAAAAGGGCCAACAAGAGCTAAGCATCTCTGGGAACTCCTACAAGATTGTTGGAAGACCATTTCTGGTGACTACCTCTTGAAGCTCATCAAGAGAATGCCAAGAGTGTGCAAAGCAGTCATCAAAGCAAAAGGTGGCTACTTTGAAGAACCTAGAATATAAGACATATTTTCTGTTGTTTCACTCTTTTTTGTTAAGTGTATAATTCCACATGTGTTAATTCATAGTTTTGATGCCTTCAGTGTGAATGTACAATTTTCATAGTCATGAAAATACAGAAAAATCTTTAAATGAGAAGGTGTGTCCAAACTTTTGGTCTGCACTGTATATACACACACACATATACAGTATACATATATATACACACACACATATACCGTATACATATATATACACTTATATACAGTATACATATATATACACACACATATACAGTATACATATATATATACACTTATATACAGTATATATATATATATACACACACATATACAGTATACATATATATACACACACATATACAGTATACATATATATACACACATATACAGTATACATATCTATATACACACACATATACAGTATACATATATATACACACATACAGCATAAATATATACACACCCATATACAGTATTCATATATATACACATATATACAGTATACATATATATACACACATATACAGTATACATATATATACACATATACAGTATACATATATACACACACATATACAGTATACATATATATACACATATACAGTATACATATATATACACACCCATATACAGTATACATATATATACACACACATACAGTATACATATATACACACATATACAGTATACATATATATACACACATATACAGTATACATATATATACACACCCATATACAGTATACATATATATACAAATACAGTATACATATATATACACACATATACAGTATACATATATATACACACATATACAGTATTCATATATATATATACACATATATACAGTATACATATATATACACACATATAGCATAAATATATACACACCCATATACAGTATTCATATATATATATACACATATATACAGTATACATATATATACACACATATAGCATAAATATATACACACCCATATACAGTATTCATATATATACACATATATACAGTATACATATATACACACATATACAGTATACATATATATACACACACATATACAGTATACATATATACACACATATACAGTATACATATATATACACATATACAGTATACATATATATACACACCCATATACAGTATACATATATATACACACCCATATACAGTATACATATATATACACCCATATACAGTATACATATATACACACATATACAGTATACATATATATACACACATATACAGTATACATATATATACACACATATACAGTATACATATATATACACACACATATACAGTATACATATATATACACACATACAGTATACATATATATACACACACATATACAGTATACATATATATACACATCCATATACAATATACATATATATACACACACATATACAGTATACATATATATACACACATATACAGTATACATATATATATACACACATACAGTATACATATATACACACATATACACTATACATATATATACACACACATATACAGTATACATATATACACACATATACAGTATACATATATATATATACACACTTATACAGTATATATATATACACACCCATATACAGTATACATATATATACACACATATACAGTATACATATATATATACAGTGTACATATATATACACACATATACAGTATACATATATACACACACATATACAGTATACATATATATACACACCCATATACAGCATACATATATATACACATTTATACAGTATACATATATATATACACACATATACAGTATACATATATACACACACACATACAGTATACATATATATACACACATATACAGTATACATATATATACACACCCATATACAGTATACATATATATATACACACATACAGTATACATATATATATATACACATATATACAGTATACATATATACACACACACATATACAGTATACATATATATACACACACATATACAGTATACATATATATACACACACATATACAGTATACATATATATACACACATATACAATATACATATATATACACATATACAGTATACATATATATACACACATATACAGTATACATATATATACACACACATATACAGTATACATATATATACACACACATATACAGTATACATATATATACACATATACAGTATACATATATATACACACATATACAGTATACATATATACACACACACATATACAGTATACATATATATACACACACATATACAGTATACATATATATACACACACATATACAGTATACATATATATACACACATATACAATATACATATATATACACATATACAGTATACATATATATACACACATATACAGTATACATATATACACACACATACAGTATACATATATATACACACACATATACAGTATACATATATATACACATATATACAGCATAGATATATATACACACACATATACAGTATATATATATATACACACACATATACAGTATACATATATATACACACATATACAGTATACATATATATACACACATATAGCATAAATATATACACACCCATATACAGTATACATATATACACACATATAGCATAAATATATACACACCCATATACAGTATTCATATATATACACCCATATACAGTATACATATATACACACCCATATACAGTATACATATATACACACATATACAGTATACATATATATATATATATACACACTTATACAGTATATATATATACACACCCATAAACAGTATACATATATATACACACACATATACAGTATACATATATACACACATATACAGTATACATATATATATATACACACTTATACAGTATATATATATACACACCCATATACAGTATACATATATATACACACATATACAGTATACATATATATATATATATATATATATATACACACTTATACAGTATATATATACACACCCATATACAGTATACATATATATACACACACATATACAGTATACATATATACACACATATACAGTATACATATATATATATACACACTTATACAGTATATATATATACACACCCATATACAGTATACATATATATACACACATATACAGTATACATATATACACACCCATATACAGTATACATATATACACACATATACAGTATACATATATATATATACACACTTATACAGTATATATATATACACACCCATATACAGTATACATATATATACACACACATATACAGTATACATATATATACACACACATATACAGTATACATATATACACACATATACAGTATACATATATATATACACACTTATACAGTATATATATATATACACACCCATATACAGTATACATATATATACACACATATACAGCATACATATATATACACACCCATATACAGTATACATATATATATACACACACATATACAGTATACATATATACACACATATACAGTATACATATATATATATACACACTTATACAGTATATATATACACACACATATACAGTATACATATATACACACACATATACAGTATACATATATATACACACGCATATACAGTATACATATATATACACATTTATACAGTATACATATATATACACACATATACAGTATACATATATACACATATATACAGTATACATATATACACACACATACAGCATACATATATATACACACATATACAGTATACATATATATACACACCCATATACAGTATACATATATATATACACATTTATACAGTATACATATATATACACATATACAGTATACATATATATACACACATATACAGTATACATATATACACATATATACAGTATACATATATACACACATATACAGTATACATATATATATACACACATATATACAGTATACATATATATACACATATACAGTATACATATATACACACACACATATACAGTATTCATATATATACACACCCATATACAGCATACTTATATATACACACACATATAGAGTATACATATATATACACACATACAGTATACATATATACACATATACAGTATACATATATATACACACACATATACAGTATACATATATATACACACCCATATACAGTATACATATATATATACACATTTATACAGTATACATATATATACACACATATACAGTATACATATATACACATATATACAGTATACATATATACACACACATACAGTATACATATATATACACACATATACAGTATACATATATATACACACCCATATACAGTATTCATATATATACACACCCATATACAGCATACTTATATATACACACACATATAGAGTATACATATATATACACACATACAGTATACATATATACACATATACAGTATACATACAGTACAGACCAAAAGTTTGGACACACCTTCTTATTTAAAGATTTTCCTGCATTTTCATGACTATGAAAATTGTACATTCACACTGAAGGCATCAAAGCTATGAATTAACACATGTGGAATTATATACTTAACAAAAAAGTGTGAAACAGCTGAAAATATGTCTTATATTCTAGGTTCTTCAAAGTAGCCACCTTTTGCTTTGATGACTGCTTTGCACACTCTTGGCATTCTCTTGATGAGCTTCAAGAGGAAGTCACCGGAAATGGTCTTCCAACAATCTTGAAGGAGTTCCCAGAGATGCTTAGTACTTGTTGGCCCTTTTGCCTTCACTCTGCGGTCCAGCTCACCCCAAACCATCTCGATTGGGTTCAGGTCTGGTGACTGTGGAGGCCAGGTCATCTGGCGTAGCACCCCATCACTCTCCTTCTTGGTCAAATAGCCCTTACACAGCCTGGAGGTGTGTTTGGGGTCATTGTCCTGTAGAAAAATAAATGATGGTCCAACTAAATGCAAACCGGATGTAATAGCATGCCGCTGCAAGATGCTGTGGTAGCCATGCTAGTTCAGTATGCCTTCAATTTTGAATAAATCCTCAACAGTGTCACAAGCAAAGCACCCCCACACCATCACACCTCCTCCTCCATGCTTCACGGTGGGAACCAGGCATGTAGAGTCCATCCGTTCACCTTTTCTGCGTCGCACAAAGACACGGTGGTTGGAACCAAAGATCTCAAATTTGGACTCATCAGACCAAAGCACAGATTTCCACTGGTCTAATGTCCATTCCTTGTGTTCTTTAGCCCAAACAAGTCTCTTCTGCTTGTTGCCTGTCCTTAGCAGTGGTTTCCTAGCAGTTATTTTACCATGAAGGCCTGCTGCACAAAGTCTCCTCTTAACAGTTGTTGAAGAGATGTGTCTGCTGCTAGAACTCTGTGTGGCATTGACCCGGTCTCTAATCTGAGCTGCTGTTAACCTGCGATCTCTGAGGCTGGTGACTCGGATAAACTTATCCTCAGAAGCAGAGGTGACTCTTGGTCTTCCTTTCCTGGGGCGGTCCTCATGTGAGCCAGTTTCTTTGTAGCGGTTGATGGATTTTGCAACTGCACTTGGGAACACTTTCAAAGTTTGCCCATTTTTTCGGACTGACTGACCTTCATTTCTTAAAGTAATGATGGCCACTCGTTTTTCTTTACTTAGCTGCTTTTTTCTTGCCATAATACAAATTCTAACAGTCTATTCAGTAGGACTATCAGCTGTGTATCCACAAGACTTCTATACAACACAACTGATGGTCCCAACCCCATTTGTAAGCCAAGAAATCCCACTTATTAAACCTGACAGGGCACACCTGTGAAGTGAAAACCATTTCCGGTGACTACCTCTTGAAGTTCATCAAGAGAATGCCAAGAGTGAGCAAAGCAGTCATCAAAGCAAAAGGGGGCTACTTTGAAGAACCTAGAATATAAGACATATTTTCAGTTGTTTCACTCTTTTTTGTTAAGTATATAATTCCACATGTGTTAATTCATAGTTTTGATGCCTTCAGTGTGAATGTACAAGTTTCAAAGTCATGAAAATACTGAAAAATCTTTAAATGAGAAGGTGTGTCCAAACTTTTGGTCTGTACTGTATATATACACACACATATACAGTATACATATATATACACACATATACAATATACATATATATACACATATACAGTATACATATATACACACACATACAGTATAAATATATACACACATATACAGTATACATATATATACACACCCATATACAGCATACTTATATATACACACACATATAGAGTATACATATATATACACACATACAGTATACATATATACACATATACAGTATACATATATATACACACACATATACAGTATACATATATATACACACATATACAATATACATATATATACACATATACAGTATACATATACACACCCATATACAGTATACATATATATACACACCCATATACAGTATACATATATATTCACACATACAGTATACATATATATACACACACATATACAGTATACATATATACATACATATACAGTATACATATACACACCCATATACAGTATACATATATATACACACACATATACAGTATACATATATATACACACATATACAGTATACATATATATACACACATACAGTATACATATATATACACACACATATACAGTATACATATATATACACACCCATATACAGTATACATATATATACACACATATACAGTATACATATATATACACATATACAGTATACATATATATACACACACATATACAGTATACATATATATACACACCCATATACAATATACATATATATACACACACATATACAGTATACATATATATACACACATATACAGTATACATATATACACACATATAAACAGTATACATATATATATACAGTATACATACATACACACATATACAGTATACATATATATACACACACATATACAGTATACATATACACACACATATACAGTATACATATATACACAAATATATACAGTATACATATATACACATATACAGTATACATATATACACACACATATACAGTATACATATATATACAGTATACATATATATACACACATATACAGTATATATATATATGCACACATACAGTATACATATATATACACACACATACAGTATACATATATAAACACACATTCAGTATACATATATACACACATACAGTATACATATATATACACACATATACAGTATACATATATACACACATATATACAGTACACATATATACACACTTATACAGTATACATATATATACACACACATACAGTATACATATATATACACACATATACAGTATACATATATATATACACATATATACAGTATACATATATACACTTATACAGTGTACATATATATACACACACATATACAGTATACATATATATACACACATATACAGTAAAAATATATACACACACATATACAGTATACATATATATACAGTATACATATATATATACACACATACAGTATACATATATATACACACATATACAGTATACATATATATACACACATATACAGTATACATATATACACACATATATACAGTATACATATACAGTATACATATATACACACTTATACAGTATACATATATATACACACACATATACAGTATACATATATATACACACATATACAGTATACATATATATACACACACACATATACAGTATAAATATATACACACACATATACAGTATACATATATACACACATATACAGTATACATATATATATATATACACACACAAATACACAGTATACATATATATACACATATATACAGTATACAAATATACACCCATATACAGTATACATATATATACACACACATATACAGTATACATATATATACACACATACAGTATACATATATACACACATATATACAGTATACATATATACACACTTATACAGTATACATATATATACACACATATACAGTATACATATATATATACACACATATACAGTATACATATATATATACACACATACAGTATACATATATATACACATATACAGTATACATATATACACACACATATACAGTATACATATATACACACACATACAGTATAAATATATATACACACATATACAGTATACATATATATACACACATATACAGTATAAATATATACACACATATACAGTATACATATATATACACACCCATATACAGCATACTTATATATACACACACATATAGAGTATACATATATATACACACATACAGTATACATATATACACATATACAGTATACATATATATACACACACATATACAGTATACATATATATACACACCCATATACAGTATACATATATATTCACACATATACAGTATACATATATACATACATATACAGTATACATATACACACCCATATACAGTATACATATATATATACACACACATATACAGTATACATATATATATATACACATATACAGTATACATATATATACACACACATATACAGTATACATATATATACACACATACAGTATACATATATATACACACACATATACAGTATACATATATATACACACCCATATACAATATACATATATATACAGTATACATATATACACATATATACACACACATATACAGTATACATATATATACACACATATACAGTATACATATATACACACATATACAGTATACATACATACACACATATACAGTATACATATACAGTACAAACCAAAAGTTTGGACACACCTTCTCATTTAAAGATTTTTCTGTATTTTTATGACTTTGAAAAAATTGTACATTAACACTGAAGGCATCAAAACTAAGAATTAACACATGTGGAATTATATACTTAACAAAAAAGTGTGAAACAGCAGAAAATATGTCTTATATTCTAGGTTCTTCAAAGTAGCCACCTTTTGCTTTGATGACTGCTTTGCACACTCTTGGCATTCTCTTGATGAGCTTCAAGAGGTAGTCACCGGAAATGGTCTTCCAACAATTTTGAAGGAGTTCCCAGAGATGCTTAGCACTTGTTGGCCCTTTAGCCTTCACTCTGCGGTCCAACTCACCCCTAGCCATCTCAATTGGGTTCAAGTCTGGTGACTGTGGAGGCCAGGTCATCTGGCGTAGCACCCCATCACTCTCCTTCTTGGTCAAATAGCCCTTACACAGCCTGGAGGTGTGTTTGGGGTCATTGTCCTGTTGAAAAATAAATGATGGTCCAACTAAACGCAAACCAGATGGAATAGCATGCCGCTGCAAGATGCTGTGGTAGCCATGCCGGTTCAGTATGCCTTCAATTTTTAATAAATCCCCAACAGTGTCACCAGCAAAGCACCCCCACACCATCACACCTCCTCCTCCATGCTTCACTGTGGGAACCAGGCATGTAGAGTCCATCCGTTCACCTTTTCTGCGTCGCACAAAGACACGGTGGCTGGAACCAAAGATCTCAAATTTGGACTCAGAAGACCAAAGCACAGATTTCCACTGGTCCAATGTCCATTCCTTGTGTTTTTTTAGCCCAAACAAGTCTCTACTGCTTGTTTCCTGTCCTTAGCAGTGGTTTCCTAGCAGCTATTTTACCATGAAGGCCTGCTGCACAAAGTCTCCTCTTAACAGTTGTTGTAGAGATGTGTCTGTTGCTGGAACTCTGTGTGGCATTGACCTGGTCTCTAATCTGAGCTGCTGTTAACCTGCGATTTCTGAGGCTGGTGACTCGGATTAACTTATCCGCAGAAGCAGAGGTGACTCTTGGTCTTCCTTTCCTGGGGTGGTCCTCATGTGAGCCAGTTTCTTAGTAGCGCTTGATGGTTTTTGCAACTGCACTTGGGGGCACTTTCAAAGACCTTCATTTCTTTAAGTAATGATGGCCACTCGTTTTTCTTTACTTAGCTGCTCTTTTCTTGCCATGATACAAATTCTAACAGTCTATTCAGTAGGACTATCAGCTGTGCATCCACCAGACTTCTGCACAACACAACTGATGGTCCCAACCCCATTTATAAGGCAAGAAATCCCACTTATTAAACCTGACAGGGCACACCTGTGAAGTGAAAACCATTTCCAGTGACTACCTCTTGAAGCTCATCAAGAGAATGCCAAGAGTGTGCAAAGCAGTCATCAAAGCAAAAGGTGGCTACTTTAAAGAACCTAGAATATAAGACATATTTTCAGTTGTTTCACACTTTTTTGTTAAGTATATAATTCCACATGTGTTAATTCATAGTTTTGATGCCTTCAGTGTGAATGTACAATTTCCATAGTCATGAAAATACAGCAAAAACCTTTAAATTTAAAGGTGTGTCCAAACTTTTGGTCTGTACTGTATATACACATATACAGTATACATATATATACACACATACAGTATACATATATACACATATACAGTATACATATATATACACACACATATACAGTATACATATATATATATACACACATATACAGTATACATATATATACACACATATACAGTATACATATATAATACACACATATACAGTATACATATATATATATACACACATATACAGTATACATATATATACACACATATACAGTATACATATATATACACACCCATATACAGTATACATATATATTCACACATACAGTATACATATATATACACACATATACAGTATACATATATACATACATATACAGTATACATATATATACACACATATACAGTATACATATACACACCCATATACAGTATACATATATATATACACACATATATACAGTATACATATATATACACACATATACAGTATACATATATATACACACACATATACAGTATACATATATATATACACACATATACAGTATACATATATATATACACACACATATACAGTATACATATATACACACACATATACAGTATACATATATATACACACATATATACAGTATACATATATACACACATATACAGTATACATATATATACACACATATACACTATACATATATACACACATATATACAGTATACATATACAGTATACATATATACACACTTATACAGTATACATATATATACACACACATATACAGTATACATATATATACACACCCATATAGAGTATACATATATACACACATATATACAGTATACATATACAGTATACATATATACACACTTATACAGTATACATATATATACACACACACATACAGTATACATATATATACACACATATACAGTATACATATATACATACATATACAGTATACATATACACACCCATATACAGTATACATATATATGCACACATATACAGTATACATATATATACACACATATACAGTATACATATATATACACACACATATACAGTATACATATATATACACACATACAGTATACATATATATACACACACATATACAGTATACATATATATACACATCCATATACAATATACATATATATACACACACATATACAGTATACATATATATACACACATATACAGTATACATATATATATACACACATACAGTATACATATATACACACATATACAGTATACATATATATACACACACATATACAGTATACATATATATACACACCCATATACAGTATACATATATATATACACACATACAGTATACATATATACACACATCTACAGTATACATATAAATACACACACATATACAGTATACATATATATACACACACATATAGAGTATACATATATATACACACATACAGTATACATATATACACATATACAGTATACATATATATACACACACATATACAGTATACATATATATACACACACATATACAGTATACATATATATTCACACATACAGTATACATATATATACACACATATACAGTATACATATATACATACATATACAGTATACATACATACACACCCATATACAGTATACATATATATATACACACACATATACAGTATACATATATATACACACATATACAGTATACATATATATACACACACATATACAGTATACATATATATACACACATACAGTATACATATATATACACACACATATACAGTATACATATATATACACACCCATATACAATATACATATATATACACACACATATACAGTATACATATATATACACACATATACAGTATACATATATACACACATATACAGTATACATACATACACACATATACAGTATACATATATATACACATATACAGTATACATATATATACACACACATATACAGTATACATATATATACACATTTATACAGTATACATATATATACACATATATACAGTATACATATATATACACATTTATACAGTATACATATATATACACATATATACAGTATACATATATATACACACCCATATACAATATACATATATATACACACACATATACAGTATACATATATACACACATATACAGTATACATATATATACACACATATACAGTATACATATATATATATACACACATATACAGTATAAATATATATACACATATACAGTATACATATATATACACACATATACAGTATACATATATACACTTATACAGTATACATATATATACACACACATATACAGTATAAATATATACACACACATATACAGTATACATATATATATAGTATACATATATATATATACATATACCGTATATTCCGGCGTATAAGACGACTTTTGAAGACTGAAAAATCTTCTGTCTAGTCTGGGGTCGTCTTATACGCCGGTAATGCTTTTGAACTTTCAGAAATTGACATGCGGGGATACTCTGGGGGTGTTAATAAGCTGCCGTGGCCGTATCCCTGCCATGTCGGAGTTAATATAAGGTGGAGGGAGTTAAAATACGGCGGCGGTAGGTCCAGACAGTCAGCGCTTCTGTGCTGAAACTGACACATCGCTGCGTATTCCCAGCTCCGGACACAGCGCAGGGCTTCTGTGCCGACAGCTTTCACTTGTCACAGAAGCGCTGCGCTGTGTCCGGAGCTGGGAAGTTCGCATCGCTTCTGTGACAATATATGAAAAGCCGGCAATTCAGCAGCGGCATAAGCCGGCACCCGACAATTTAGAATAGAAAGAATAGAGCTTCACACATAGATTAGATAGATAGAAACATGTCAGTCATATATATATGAAGTACAGTGATAGTGTTGCTTACTGTACTTGTCATTTAGTGTAAAGGATTTATTAAAAAAAATAATAGTGTTTTCATGCACCGTCTCTTTAAGAAAGCCGGCCGGCAATTCAGCATCTGTACCCGACAATTTATAACAGACAGAATAGAGCATCATACATAGATTAGATAGATAGAAACATGTCAGTCACATATATAAGAAGTACAGTGACAGTGCTGGTTACTGTACTTGTCATCTAGTGTTAAAATAACGGATTTATTTAAAAAAAAATTGGCGTGGGGTTCCCCTTAATTTTAGTCTCTAGCGGAGGTTAAGCAGACAGCTGGGGCAGATGTTTGAAGCCTGGGAAGGGGGTAATACCCACGGAGCTTCCCAGGCTACTAATATCAGCCCCCAGCTGAATACTTAGCCTTTACTAGCTATTAAAATGGGGGACCCCCCAAAAAAAATGACGTGGGGTCCCCCCTAATTTAATAGCTAGCAAAGGCTAGGCAGACAGCTGGGGGCTGATATTAATAGCCCAGGAAGGGAGCCATGAATATTGGCCCCCTCCCAGGCTAGAAACATCAGCCGTCAGCCGCCCCAGAAATGGCGCATCCATAGGATGCGCCAATTCTGGCACTTAGCCTCGCTTTTCCACGCTGCCCTGGTGCGGTGGCAGGGGGGTAATAGGGCTGGGGTTGATGTCAGCTTATAATGCCAGCTGACATCAAGCCCAGGTTAGTAATGGAGAGGCGTCTATAAGACACCCCCATTACTAACCCCATAGTCAAAGTTAAAAAAAACACAAACACCCAGAATAAAGTCCTTTAATTGAAATAAAGACACAATTCTTTATTGTTCTAAATTAAACCATACTTACCATCACGCCCATTCCAGCTGAAGCCAACGATCTCCTCCAATAAAAGAAAAATAATAAAGCAACCTCATCCTTACCTCTCCATGGTTCCCAGGACCGGTCCAGCTCTGCTACATTCACATGACAGGCTGGACCGCAGCAGAACGCTGCCATCCAGCCTGTCATCCCGCAGACACTGAGAAGCGCAGGCATACTTGCGCTCTGCAGTGTCTGGCTGTGACGGCATCCAGATGAGCCGACAATGAACTCAGCTCACCTCCTGGACGTCCGTCACTGACAGCGTGGGAAACTTCTACTGCGCATGCGGGGAGCAGGAGAATTTTCCCACGCTGTCAGTGACGTGCATGAGGTGAGCCGAGTTCATTGGACATGATCTCGGCTCATCTGGATGCCGTCACAGTCAGACACTGAGGAGCACAAGCATGCCTGCGCTTCTCAGTGTCTGCCGCATGGCAAGCTGGATGGCAGCGTTCTGCTGCGGTGCAGCCTGTCATGTGAATGTAGCAGAGCTGGACCGGTCCTGGGAACCATGGAGAGGTAAGGATGAGGTTGGTTTATTATTTTTCTTTTATTGCAGGAGATCGTTGGCTTCAGCTGGAATGGGCATGACTGTAAGTATGGTTTAATTTAGAACATTAAAAAATTGTGTCTTTATTTCAATTAAAGGACTTTATTCTGGGTGTTGTGTTTTTTTTAATTACTTTACTAGAAATTCATGGTGGTCATGTCTAATATTGGCGTGACCCCATGAATTTCGGGCTTAGGGCCAGCTGATAATGCCAAGCTGGCCCTAACCCCTTTATTACCCAGTGAGCCACCGCACCAGGGCCCTGGATGAGTTGGGTACAGCGCCAGAAGATGGCGCTTCTATGAACGCGCCATTTTCCGGGGTGGCTGCGGACTGCAATTTGCAGCGGGGGGGGCCCAGAAAGCTTGGGCCTCCCTGCGCTGCGGATTCCAGCTCCCAGCTGCCTAGTTGTACCTGGCTGGACACAAAAATAGGGCGAAGCTCCACGTCAACATTTTTGGGAAAAATTAATTACAAAATTAATAATTTAGGGACTGCATCTTTATTAACCCCTCAATTGTCATTTAGTGTTAAAATAAAGGATTTTTTAAAAAGAAAATTGGCGTGGGATCCACCATCATTATAGTCTCTAGCGGAGGTTAAGCAGACGGCTGGGGCAGATGTTTGAAGTCTGGGAAGAGGGTAATACCCACGGAGCTTCCCAGGCTACTAATATCAGCCCCCAGCTGAATACCTAGCCTTTACTAGCTATTAGAATGGGGGACCCCCCCAAAAAATGACGTGGGGTCCCCCCTATTTTAATATGTTTATGAGTGACAGTTTTCCTGCTATATACCTGCATGTCATAAGAATTTAAATTAAAAAAAGGACCATGTTAAATTCAAATCTGTTTTTTTTTAATTTTTACCGGTGTTTGGTATGCGTTGGAAAAGGGGTAGTCTTATACGGTGAATATATCCTAAACTCTATATTTTAACAGGAAAGTAGGGGGGTCGTCTTATACACCAGGTCGTCTTATACGCCGGAATATACGGTACATATACAGTATACATACAGTACAGACCAAAAGTTTGGAGACACCTTCTCATTTAAAGATTTTTCTGTATTTTCATGACTATGAAAATTGTACATTCACACTGAAGGCATCAAAACTATGAATTGACACATGTGGAATTATATACTTAACAAAAAAGTGTGAAACAACTGAAAATATGTCTTATATTCTAAGTTCTTCAAAGTAGCCACCTTTAGCTTTGATGACTGCTTTGCACACTCTTGGCATTCTCTTGATGAGCTTCAAGAGGTAGTCACCGTAAATGGTCTTCCAACAATCTTGAAGGAGTTCCCAGAGATGCTTAGCACTTGTTGGCCCTTTTGCCTTCACTCTGCGGTCCAGCTCACCCCAAACCATCTCGATTGGGTTCAGGTCTGGTGACTGTGGAGGCCAGGTCATCTGGCGTAGCACCCCATCACTCTCCTTCTTGGTCAAATAGCCCTTACACAGCCTGGAGGTGTGTTTGAGGTCATTGTCCTGTTGAAAAATAAATGATGGTCCAGCTAAACGCAAACCGGATGGAATAGCATGCCGCTGCAAGACGCTGTGGTAGCCATGCTGGTTCAGTATGCCTTCAATTTTGAATAAATCCCCAACAGTGTCACCAGCAAAGCACCCCCACACCATCACACCTCCTCCTCTATGCTTCACGGTGGGAACCAGGCATGTAGAGTCCATCCATTCACCTTTTCTGCGTCGCACAAAGACAAGGTGGTTGGAACCAAAGATCTCAAATTTGGACTCATCAGACCAAAGCACAGATTTCCACTGGTCTAATGTCCATTCCTTGTGTTCTTTAGCCCAAACAAGTCTCTTCTGCTTGTTGCCTGTCCTTAGCAGTGGTTTCCTAGCAGCTATTTTACCATGAAGGCCTGCTGCACAAAGTCTCCTCTTAACAGTTGTTGAAGAGATGTGTCTGCTGCTAGAACTCTGTGTGGCATTGACCTGGTCTCTAATCTGAGCTGCTGTTAACCTGCGATTTCTGAGGCAGGTGACTCGGATAAACTTATCCTCAGAAGCAGAGGTGATTCTTGGTCTTCCTTTCCTGGGGCAGTCCTCATGTGAGCCAGTTTCTTTAAAGCGCTTGATGGTTTTTGCAACTGCACTTGGGGACACTTTCAAAGTTTTCCCAATTTTTCGGACTGACTGACCTTCATTTCTTAAAGTAATGATGGCCACTCGTTTTTCTTTACTTAGCTGCTTTTTTCTTGCCATTATACAAATTCTAACAGTCTATTTAGTAGGACTATCAGCTGTGTATACACCAGACTTCTGCACAACACAACTGATGGTCCCAACCACATTTATAAGGCAAGAAATCCCACTTATTAAACCTGACAGGGCACACCTGTGAAGTGAAAACCATTTCCGGTGACTACCTCTTGAAGCTCATCAAGAGAATGCCAAGAGTGTGCAAAGCAGTCATCAAAGCAAAAGGTGGCTACTTTGAAGAACCAAGAATATAAGACATATTTTCATTTGTTTCATACTTTTTTGTTAAGTATATAATTCCACATGTGTTAATTCATAGTTTGATGCCTTCAGTGTGAATGTACAATTTTCATAGTCATGAAAATACAGAAAAATCTTTAAATGAGAAGGTGTGTCCAAACTTTTGGTCTGTACTGTATATATGCACACATACAGTATACATATGTATACACACACATACAGTATACATATATACACACATATACAGTATACATATATATACACACATATACAGTATACATATATATATACACACACATACAGTATACATATATACACACATATACAGTATACATATATATACACACATACAGTATACATATATACACACATATATACAGTATACATATATACACACTTATACAGTATACATATATATACACACACATATACAGTATACATATATATACACACACATATACAATATACATATATATACACACATATACAGTATACATATATATACACATATATACAGTATACATATATACACATATATACAGTATACATATATATACACATATATACAGTATACATATATACACACATATACAGTATACATATATACACACACATATACAGTATACATATATATACACACATATACAGTATACATATATACACACACATATACAATATACATATATATACACACATATACAGTATACATATATATACACACATATACAATATACATATATATACACACATATACAGTATACATATATACACACACATATACAATATACATATATATACACACATATACAGTATACATATATACACACACATATACAATATACATATATATACACACATATACAGTATACATATATATACACATATATACAGTATACATATATACACATATATACAGTATACATATATATACACATATATACAGTATACATATATACACACATATACAGTATACATATATACACACACATATACAGCATACATATATATACACACATATACAGTATACATATATATATATACACACATATACAGTATACATATATATATATATACACACAAATACACAGTATACATATATATACACAGATATACAGTATACAAATATACACCCATATACAGTATACATATATATACACACACATATACAGTATACATATATATATACACACATATACAGTATACATATATACACACATATACAGTATACATATATATACACACACATATACAATATACATATATATACACACATATACAGTATACATATATATACACACATACAGTATACATATATACACACATATATACAGTATACATATATACACACTTATACAGTATACATATATATACACACATATACAGTATACATATATATATACACACATACAGTATACATATATACACATATATACAGTATACATATATACACATATACAGTATACATATATATACACACATACAGTATACATACATATACACCCATATACAGTATACATATATATATACACACCCATATACAGTATACATATATATATATACATATATACAGTATACATATATATACACACATATACAGTATACATATATATATACACACATACAGTATACATACATATACACACATATACAGTATACATACATATACACACATATACAGTATACATACATATACACACCCATATACAGTATAAATATATACACACATATACAGTATACATATATATATACACACATATACAGTATACATACATATACACACATATACAGTATACATACATATACACACATATACAGTATACATACATATACACACCCATATACAGTATACATATATACACACATATACAGTATACATATATATACACACACATACAGTATACATATATACACACCCATATACAGTATACATATATACACACCCATATATACAGTATACATATATATATACACACACATATACAGTATACATATATATATACACACACATATACAGTATACATATATATACACACATATACAGTATACATATATATACACATATACAGTATAAATATATACACACATATATACACACATATACAGTATACATATATATACACACATATACAGTATACATATATACACACACATATACAGTATACATATATACACATATACAGTATACATATATACACACACATACAGTATAAATATATACACAGCCACAAACAGTATACATATATATACACACATACAGTATACATATATACACACACATATACAGTATAAATATATACACACATATATACACACATATACAGTATACATATATATACACACATATACAGTATACATATATACACACACACATATACAGTATACATATATACACATATACAGTATACATATATACACACACATACAGTATAAATATATACACACCCACAAACAGTATACATATATATATACACACCCATATATACAGTATACATATATACACACATATACAGTATACAAATATATATATACACTTATATACAGTATACATATATATACACACATACAGTATACATATATACACACACATATACAGTATACATATATATACACACATACAGTATACATATATATACACATATATACAGTATACATAGATACACACACATATCTATAATATAACCGGGGATGCGTGTCTCTGTCTGAAGCCTCTATAGACTGCGCATGTGTGACACGCAGTCTGGCTCCAGAGAGGAGCAGGCATCCAGCCGTTACAGGTAAGAGGTGTATAGCGCCGGAGATCGCGGGTTGCGTAGACACTGAACGCATACTGTGATCTCCGGCGCCATACTTACCTGACCGGGAGGAGCGTTGCCTCGGCGCCTCTCTTCGCTGGAGACCGGGGGCGGAATGAAGGCGTCGGACCGGCGCGTGCGCATTGCGCTATCCGGCGCCATTTTACTGAAGACACATTTGCAGTGTGTCTTCAGCAAAATGGCGCCGGACAGCGCGGTGCTCCGGCGCCGCACTCCTCCCCCGGCCTCCGGCAGAACAGGACGCAGCAGCGCTGGAGTACAGAGAAGAAAGGTGAGTATAACTGTTTATTTTTTTTGTATGTGTGTACAGTGTGTAAGGGATGAGGGGGCCGCACATAACAGGATTGTGGGGTGAGGGGACCATGCATATATTAGGATTGGGGGGGTGAGGGGTACCACACATACCAGGATTGGGGGTGAGGGGTACCACACATACCAGGACTGGGGGGTGAGGGGTACCACACATACAAGGATTGGGGGTGAGGGGTACCACACATACCGGGATTGGGGGTGAGGGGTACCACACATACCAGGATTGGGGGTGAGGGGTACCACACATACCAGGATTGGGGGTGAGGGGTACCACGCATACCAGGATTGGGGAGTGAGGGGTACCACGCATACCAGGATTGGGGGGTGAGGGGTATCACGCATGCCAGGATTGGGCGGTGAGGGGTGCCACACATACCAGGATTGGGGGGTGAGGGGTGCCACACATACCAGGATTGGGGGGTGAGGGGTATCACGCATACCAGGATTGGGGGGTAAGGGGACCATGCATTACAGGATTGGGGGTGAGGGGACCATGCATAACAGGATTAGGGATGAGGGGTGCCATGCATACCAGGATTGGGGGTGAGAGGTGCCATGCATACCAGTATTGGGGGTGAGGGGTACCATGTATACCAGAATTGTGGGGTTTGGGGACCATGCATACCAGGACTGGGGGTGAGGGGTGCCATGTATACCAGAATTGGGGGGTAAGGGGACCATGCATACCAGGATTGGGGGTGAGGGGTGCCATGCATACCAGGATTGGGGAATGAGGGGTGCCATGCATACCAGGATTGGGGGTGAGGGGACCATGCATACCAGGATTGGGGAATGAGGGGTGCCATGTATACCAGGATTGGGGAATAACGGGTGCCATGCATACCAGGATTGGGGGTGAGGGGACCATGCATACCAGGATTGGGGAATGAGGGGTGCCATGTATACCAGGATTGGGGAATGAGGGGTGCCATGCATACCAGGATTGGGGGGGTGAAGGGACCATGCATACCAGGATTATGGGGCGAGGGGTGCCATGCATGCCACAATAGGATGGGGGCAGCACAAATACCAGGATGGGAAACCATATACCAATAAAAATGCTCGCCACCCGGGCGCAGAATGGGTTCAATAGCTAGTACATATATATAGTAATACAGCATATACACACACATATATATACTGTATATATACACATACACACATATATACAGTAATACAGCATATACATACACATATATATACTGTATATACACACACACATATATACTGTATATATATACACACACACACACATACAGTAATACAGCATATACATACACATATATATACTGTATATACACACACACATATATATCCTGTATATATACACAAACACACATATATATCCTGTATATATACACACACACATATATACTGTATATACACACACATATATACTGTATATATACACACACACATATATACTGTATATATACACACACACACATATATATATATATATACTGTATATATACACACACACATATATATACTGTATATATACACACACACATATATACAGTAATACAGCATATACACACACATATATATATTGTATATATACACACACACACATATATACAGTAATACAGCATATACACACACATATATATACACACACACACACATATATATACTGTATATATACACACACACACACATATATACAGTAATACAGCATATACACACACATATATATACACACACACACATATATATACTGTATATATACACACACACATATATATACTGTATACATACACACACACATATATATATACTGTATATATACACACACACATATATATACTGTATATACACACACACACATATATATACTGTATATATACACACACACACATATATATATATACTGTATATACACACACACATATATATATACTGTATATATACACACACACACACATATATATGCTGTATACATACACACACATATATATATACTGTATATATACACACACACATATATATATACTGTATATATACACACACACACATATATATATACTGTATACATACACACACACATATATATATACTGTATATATACACACACATATATATATACTGTATATATACACACACACACATATATATTCTGTATATACACACACACACATATATATAATGTATATATACACACGCACATATATATATATATATATCTGGCTACAGGGCCGCGCTGCGTCCTCTGTGTCTCTGTACAGATATAAGTGTAACACGTACTGGATTCAGCACAGGTGACAGTCTGCCATAGAGCTGACGTGCAGTACATACACTGTGTTATGGGGGCGCTCACCTGTGCGGACCCCGCGCTCCGGCCACTTCTTCTCTGCTCATATAAGGTCTCTCTTCCTGACATTAAATAATTCGGTTGTCATGGCAGCGGAGGCGGGGCATTGGTAGGGGGCGTGTCTGGTATAGGGCAGATTGGGGCGGGGCTGTCATGCAGTGCTTGTCTCATCGCTGTAATTTCCTGCTGATGCCACCTGGTGGACAGCTTTGGTCAGTACACACTGAGAATGCTTACATGGTGGGGGAGGTGCAGCTTATATATGTATATATACAGTCACAATGCAGCTAGGGGTGTGTTCACATGGTGTTTTTTTAAACATTTTTTTCCACATTATAAAACTCAGAGTTGTCAGGAAAAGCATTGCATGTATTTTTGATGTATGCCTCATACTAAATACATTTTTGAAGATTTTTTTTTAATCTTCCATCCTATACTCGGGCACTGGCTGTATATTGTTGTGGCCCCGGGACTTGCTTAGATCCGCTGGGTGGCATTGCCAGCTACATTGCAGTAAATGGGTGACCTGAAATCCCACATTTATCCTGTGACCGGTTAGGGACTTTTATTTCTTAAAGAAGGGGCTCGTGCTATTAATCCCAGACAATCCATTAATGGAGTTTCCATCAAGAGAATGCCGAGAGCGTGCAAAGCAGTCATCAAAGCAAAAGGTGGCTACTTTGAAGAACCTAGAATATAAGACATATTTTCACTTGTTTCACACTTTTTTGTTAAGTATATAATTCCACATGTGTTAATTCATAGTTTTGATGCCTTCAGTGCGAATGTACAATTTTCATAGTCATGAAAATACAGAAAAATCTTTAAATGAGAAGGTGTGTCCAAACTTTTGGTCTGTACTGTATATATATATATATATATATATATATATATATATATATATGGCAAAGAGTGGGAAGGGGTTAATCACAGGCTCATAAAACAAACAAACAAAACAAATATTGGTTCTATCTTTTACACATTTGGGGTAGCCCTTAAGAGGGCCGTTGGGTCAAAGAGAGAGAGAGAGAGACGAGAGAGGGGAGGGAGAGATACTGGGAGATACCAAGAGAGAGAAAAAAAGAGAGACCCAACCAGTGCAAGGCTAAGCCGGGCAGGCGGCAGCGGCTATTTATACCCACTGCTGATCTCTGATTGGTGGAAAATCTGGGTGTGGCTGCTCTCTGATTGGTGGAAAATCTGGGTGTGGCTGCTCTGTCATTGGTCAGCATTATGACCTCACAGTGGCGATGACTCATACCTCCTGGGTGGTTCTTCTGGGCGGTTCTGTTTTCTGACTGGTGGAAATTCTGATCAGCATTATGACCTCACAGTGGCCGTGACTCATGTTTCATGGACTGTTCTATCTGGGTGACCTGAAACATGCTGATCTCTGATTGGTGGAAATTCAAGTCATCTTCATGACATCACAATCAGCATGTTATTACTGCTGAGATGTTCAGTTTTTTCCTAAATTTCCTACATTTTGACCTAATTTATTAGCACATATATACCACTCATTCCTACAATCAAAGGATCAGGAAACCACTCTGAAATCAATATCCTACAATTTACCCCAACAGCAAAAAAACAACTATACACAAAATACCAAAAGATATATCAGATTATTAATGAGCAAATAAAAGACACAATCACGTAAAAATAATTTTTAGAAAGGTGTAGAAAAAATGCTGTAAAGTAAGAACGCTTCAAAAATAGAAATGTTAATGATTTATTTAATCAATTAACAAAATACAAGTGAATGAACAAACGAAAAATCTAGATCCAATCAATATTTGGTGTGACCAACTTTTCACTTTAAAGCAGCATCAATTCTTCTAGGTACACCTGCGCAAAGTCAGGGATTTTGTAATAATACAGTCAGGTGTCTGGTCATACACCATGGCAAGACTGAGCAAGAATACACAAGGAAGTTATACTACATCAGCAAGGTCTCTAAGGCACAAATTTCAAAGCAGATTGAGGGTTCAAGATGTGTCATTCAAGCACTTATGAAGAAGCACAAGAAAATGTGCAACGTTGAGGTCAGTAGATGCAGTGGTCGGCCAAGGAAACTTAGTGCAGCAGATGTATGACACATTATGGTTACTTTCCTTCAAAAGCGGAAGATGTCCAGCAGTGCCATCAGCTCAGAACAGGCAGCAACCAGTGGGACTCAGCTTCACTCATCTACTGTTCAGAGAAGACTGGCCAGAAGTGGTCTTCATAGCAGTATTGTGGCGCAAAAGCCATATCTTCCACATCAAAACAAGGCCAAGTGACTCAACTATGCATTAAAACAGAGGAACCAGGTTGTAGAAAATTGGCAGGATGTGCTCTGGACGGTTGAGTCAAAATATGAAAAATGTTGTTATTACAGAAGAGATTTTGTTCACTGAAGGGCTGGAGAGCAGTACAATAATGAGTGTCTGTGGGCAATAGTGATGCATAAGCACGGTGGAGGGTCCTGTAAGTTTGGGGCTGCATTTCAGCAAATGGAGGTGGAAATTGGGTCAGAATTATTGGTTCCCTCAATGCTGAGATATAGAGGCAGATACTTATCCATCATGCAATATCATCAGGGAGGTGTCTGATTGGATCCAAATGTTTTCTTCAGCAGAACAACAACCCCAAATGTACAGCTAATGTCATTAAGAATTATCTTCAATGTAAAGAACAAGGAGTCCTGGAAATGATCTGGTCCCACCCAGTGGAGTAACTAGAGTCTGATAGGCCCCCACCTGCATGTTGGTCAGATGTATGGGCCCTTGTAGCGTTCTGGATCCTATAAAGATACAGTATATGTGTTCTCTCCCTATGTAGTAATGTTTCCCATCCTGGCTCCTTTTTGTAATAATCTCCCACATGCTGGACCTTATGCTATAACATTTTCCACCACCTGTGCCCCTGTCTGGTAATGTCCCCATTCTGGCATAATTTCCTTCATTCTAGTTTAATGTCCCCATCCTGGTATAGTGTCCCCATTCTGATATAATGTCCCCATTTTGGTATAATGTCTCTAACCTGGTATAATATCCCCTATGCTGGTGTAATGCTCCCAATTCTGCTATAATGTCCCAAAAGCTGGTATAATGCCCCACATCCTGGTATAGTAGTGTAACATGTTGACATGTCTTTCTGGTAATGAGCTCATTTTTTATGACAGTGTAAATTTCTCCTGCAATGACTTAGTCCGGCCATTAGGGGTCAGCAAGAAACATGTAAAGAAAAAGCCCGGGAAAACACTGATCCAGGAAGTCCAGAAAGAAGGCGACAGGCGTCTGAATGCTGTTTTGTTGTTGGAGAGCTTATACAGACTGGGGCCATACTGTGTGTCCAAGGAGAAGCTGTGCCCTGTGAGTAACTGAGATATGTGACCGGTCACCAACTGTGTAGTCAGTTAGGGAAAGCTAGTTAGTGATTCCAGTAGTGCTGAGAACTGCCTGGTGTATATCACTGCTGATGGACTGAGCAGGCTTGATCCAGAGATTGTGAAGGATCTGGTATACTAAGACTGTGCACATGGATACTACAAAGGAGCCCTGTTGTGAACTACACTTTGAGACTGACATTGATTCTAATTCCTGCTGACACCTGGATGTGCTGGAGAGCTTGATGAGAAGGAGAAGCTGATCAAACCCTGTGGCCGGAGATCAGAGTCTAGTTAAAGGTTTAGTTTGTTAACTGTTTGCATATGCATTAAGTCTGAGAGATTTCTCTTTGCTCTTGTAAGAAGAGAAACTGTACACTGTATAGGTAACGCATTGGTAAAATATATATGAGTGTTCTCTAAGGGGAAGACAAGGGTACCCAGATCTCATTGTATTAGTGTGGGAGGGGGGTGTAAGGTTATATTCCTGGGAGGACCACGTGCCACGTCCGCGGTAACGTCCTGGGTAGGCCCTGTACTGAATAAGGGTGGGAGCGGCATAGCCCAGGGGTAGATTGGCTCATCCCCGCGAGATTGGCATGTGGCTCTTTCGGGCTGCATAACTTGTATTTTGTGTTAGTGGCTGCTGTGGCCCATATTTTGTAGAATTGTTTAACCCTGTCATTTTTGCGACCAGGAAAAAGAAAGTTATTTGCCACTGTACAAAGGTCGGAGTCAATCATAGCAGCGCCGTGTTCCTTATACACATTTGACCGGCGTTCCGGTCGTTACAGTATCTCCAGTTCTGGCATAATGTCCCCCATGCTGCTATAATATCCCCCATACTGGTATAATATCATCATTGTGATATAATGTCCTCCATCCTGGTATAACATCTAGTGTTGAGCCACCCCCGTAGTGTTCGAGTTCGGTTCGGTTCGTCGAACACCCTTGTGTTCGTCGAACTGTTCGTCGAACACCTTCGAACACCATTAAAACCAATGGCAGGCAAACAAAAACACATAGAAACACATAGAAAACACCTTCAAAGGTGTCCAAAAGCTGACAAACTGCTCAGAAGACACAACTAACACATGGAAAAGTGACAAGTACATATAGTCATGCGAAAAGAAAAGAGGTGGAGGAGTAAAAGGAGGGGGAGACACAGATATAGGCATGTCATGCCCTTCTAAAATCCAAAAGGTGAGATGCCGACACGGCCAGTCCATTCCTGCCCGTGCCACCTCCGTGTCGCCGGGTTTGTGCCAGAGACGCAGTGGACCCTCACGGCCAGCCCCCCTCTCCCAATACTGGTGCCTGTCCGCTGGTGGGTCGAGCGAGCCCCCCTGTGGTGGAGGCAGGTCTAAGCTTTTTAATTTAAATTGTCTCTCTAATTTGAATGAATACACTTTAAATCCTTTTACAAGGATCTATTGGAGGGCAAGTCTCATGCCAGCAGCCGCGTAATTCCAGCTCCAGTAGCGTCCACTAAAGCTGCTGCAGTTAAAAAGCTTTTATAAGGATCGAGCTCGGCGGTCCACCGCAAGGCGTCCTACAGCCAGTCCCAGCCCCTATGCCTTGGGGTGCCTCCTGATGCTCTTCACTGAGTATCCTGGGGTCCCGAAGCATTTCCTTTGAAAAAATTAAGTGTCCAAACTACAGGTGGTGTAGCTTGCTTAACAGCTGGGATAATCCACTGACTAGCAGACACTGCTACTAGGCACAAAGTATTTCCTGGGCTAGATGCAGTTAAAAATTTGTAATTAGATACTCTCGTTGGATGCTGAGAAAGCATTCCATAGAGTCTCCTGGCACGCCATATATTATTCTCTTAAAAAGCTTGAGGTAGGGGTCTAGGGGACCCTTTTATAGCCAAAATCACGGCCCTGTATCGCAATACGTCACCTACGCTGAAGATAAATGGAACTGTAGAACCCCGAGGGCTCGGTTGCTACAGAGGTATTGCATCTCACCCAGAGGTGTGATATCTCACTCTCAGGTAAGGATGGAGTGTGGATCAGGACCCCGACACCTGCATGCATTACACCACATTGCCGTGGGGCAGGGCGACCAATATGCCCCTGAGATGGGCACGACAGTCCCTGTCCCTGGCTGGAGTGGGGGGAGGAAACACTGAGGAAGGGGAACCCTGTAGTGCAGGAGCAGGGAGGAAGCAGTTCCTGGGTGCATTGAGAAGGGAGTATAAAAGGTGGGCACCATCTTAGTTCAGTGCAGAGAAGTCTGAGCAGAAGTGACAGGGAGCAGGGGCTCTGCATGAGCTCTGCTCCGGAGGCGGGCCTAGTAACAGAGGCCCAGGCCTGGAAGAGGGAGAAAGAAGGAAGAGGAGCGGAGAAGGCTCCAGGAACGAGGAATGAAGGGATCCCAGGGGTGCGGACGGGCTAGTCGCCACCGCACGCCAGAATCCACCTGCGTGGAGGGGTCAGGCCAAAGGGGGAGACCGGTCCCCGAAACTAATGGAGGTGGGAAACGACCCTCAGCTAGAAACCGGAGGCTGTGACATTTTATGTGGCGCAGCCCCTCGCTACACCCGCTAGGAAGGCACCACATAGGGTCAGGGAAACTGGCGCCAAGTTTACCAAGAGGAGGCCCGAGGCAGCCGGACAGAAGCGTTGGTAAGAAAGGCCAGACAAAGGACATACAAAGGGGGTCCTGTGAAGCGCTCCAAAGTTATCTGGGAGTTGTCTGAGCCGCTCCCCTGGTGAGCACAGTACGACGTGGGCAGCCGTTACCTGCAGAAGTGGTCTGGATAATAAGAACTGTGAGTAAAGGCCCTGGACTGCATCACTGACTCCGTGTCGTTACTGCTGCTGCCCTGCACCATCACCCCCATCCTCCGCATACACTGCCCTGAGGCTATACTCCTCCCGTGGGGAGTTATACTACGCTCTGCTGCACCCACAACACCAGCCTCAGCGGTCTGCCCTGCAGCGGCGGTTCACTCTGACCGCAATCCACGGGTGGCGTAGTCAGACATTTAAACATCAAAACCACATAAATAGTTCCGCCACTGGTTTGACCGCCCTGAGCCACGGAACCGGGTCGCCGCCACGGAGACTACAACCACCAGCATCCACCAAAAAGGGTCCGGCTCCGGGTGTCCCAAGGCCCAGGGGGCACGTCAGAACATTTTCATCACCTTTCATAATCACCAATGGGACAAGGCGGGGATGTCCTCTGTCCCCTCTCTTATACATCCTAATGATAGAGCACCTGCTCTCATCAATTCGCCATAACCCCAATATTAGGTGGATTGAGGTGGGAGGCACCGAGTACAAGTGCTCTCTATTCGCTGATGATGTCCTAGTATATATCACTCAATCACATATATCCATCCCTGCTGTTATGGCTGAAATAGATCCCTTTGTTACATGGTCAAATTTTAAAATCAATGCAGCGAAGTCTGAGGCCCTCGATGTCTCCCTCCCCAAATCCATACAGGATTTCATCCAGTCCAACTTTCCCTTTGCCTGGCCCTCACAGGGTATCAAATACTTAGGAATTCCTATTCATAGAAACCTCTCCCGTCTATGTTATCTTAATTTTGGGCCCTTTATTGAACAACTCCATACAGACCACGGTTGGCAAGTTAGAACTGTAAGATTCACTACGTGAACCACTGGTGTTTTTTGGAAAAGCACATGTACACTGTGTTCCAAATTATTATGCAAAAAGTGTTTAGGAGTGATAAGGGAAGAATTTGTTTGTTTGTCAGTTAAACTCATTGATGGTGATGTGTGTCAGGGCTCTTTATATCACTGTAAGCAATTGCAGACACCTGTGCTAATTAGTTTGGCAGCTGTGTCCAATGAAAGGCAAGACTATTTAAGAAGGCTGTCCCACATTATTAAGCAGCCTACATTTTCTGCCAAAATGGGAAAGAAAAGGGATGTGTTGGCTGCTGAGAAGCAACAAATTGTGGAGTGTTTAGGTCAAGGCATGACTACAATCAACATTGTGCGATGATCAGGATGAAGTGTCTTGGCAATCAGGAAGTATGTAGCTGATTCACAGTACACACGTGTGCGTGCTGAAAAGGGCAAATTGAGGACTCTTTCCTACAGGCAATTAAGTCAGGTTAAAAGAGCAGCGGCAAAAAAGCCTTGTCATAGCAGCAGACAAGTTTTTGAAGCTAGTGGTGCCTCCAACGTCCCCATAACAACAAGATGCAGGGTCCTTCAGAGGTTTGCAACTGTGCGTAAGCCATCCTGTCGACCTCCTCTATCCACTGCACACAAGCAGAAACGGCTCCAGTTGGCCAAACAATACATGAAGACTGACTTCAAAACTGTTTTGTTCACGGATGAGTGCCGTGCAACGCTCGATGGTCCAGATGGATGGAGTGGAGGATGGCTGGTTGATGGACACCCCACGCAAACACGGCTACAGCGCCAACAAGGTGGAGGTGGAGTAATGTTTTGGGCTGGAATCATGGTGAGAGAGATTGTCAAGATGAACTCCATAATGTATGTGGAGTTTCTCAAACAGCACTTCCTGCCATGGTTCAAGAAGAAGAACCGTGTATTCCACAGCAAGATCATTTTCATGCATGATAATGCACCGTCTCATGCTGCACATAACACATCTGCATCTCTGGCTGATATGGGCATAAAAGAGGACAAACTTATGGTGTGACCCCCATGCTCCCCTGACCTCTACCTCATTCAGAACCTCTGGAGCATCATCAAAAGGAGTGTCTATGATGGCGGGAGGCAGTTCACATCTAGGCAACAGCTCTGGGAGGGTATTCTGTCCTCATGCAAAACAATTGAAGCAGAAACCATCCAAAACCTGACAAATTCAATGGACGAGAGAGTTCAGAAGCTCCTTTCGAACAAGGGGTCCTATGTGCAAATGTAACATCACCTAGAATAAAGTTTTGAGTTGAAAACTGTTTGATTTCAGTTTCTAATAACCTGCTAATGCTTATAATTTCAAAAATGACCATTTTTTTGTTCTTTATTAAAATCAAAAGGTTGATCGAAGAGTGTGGGGGATCTAAGAGTGTGGCAACCCAGTAGTCATGATTACTTCGAATTCTGACAATCTGAGGGTCATGTTGCAGGTAGTGCAGCAAGAAGGCACTCATGTGTCTTGCGCATCTAGGCGCCCCAAAATAATTTTCCGGGCTAGATGCAGCTAAAAATTATTATTAATTTTAAATCTGGTGGAGCTTAGTATAGATAGCCTAATAGAATCAGTGCTGCACACTGCTACAAAGCCCAAATTATTTTCCAGCCAAGATACAGATAAACATGATTAGTAATTTGAAAGCTTAAAACGGTCGGTGAGGTGATTTTAACCAATCATCAAGCTTTTACTCTCCCCAGGATGACACAGGGGTAGAAAAGTCGTTTCGGATCCATGATTTGTTCATCTTTATGAACGTGAGTCTGTCTACATTATCAGTGGAGAGCCGCGTGCGCTTATCTGTCAGCACACCACCAGCAGCGCTGAACACACGTTCAGACAGAACGCTGGCTGCGGGGCATGACAAGATCTCCAAGGCGTAAGTGGTGAGCTCCGGCCATTTATCCAGATTGGAAGCCCAAAAAGAGCAAGGGTCCAGTGACACAGTCATGGCTTCAATGTTTACTTGGAGATACTCCTGTACCATCGTCTCTAGGCGTTGACTATGTGTCAGACTTCTTGTCTCCTGTGGCCTTGCAAAGGATGGGCTAAAAAAGTGGTGAAATGATTCTGCAAAATTGATGTTACCAGCAGATACTGTGTTTCTGTTACGGTTTGAGTGCTGAACACTCGACGGTCCCAAGGTTGGCAAGTTGGAACTGTGAGATTCACTACGTGCACCACTGGTGTTTTGTGGAAAAGCACACGTAAGATTCTGCAACAGTCTCTGCTGATACTCCTGCATGTGTGCATCCCTTTCTATGGCAGGAATAATTTCTGCAAATTTACTTTTGTACCAGGGATCTAACAGTGTGGCAACCCAGTAGTCAGGATTATTTCTAATTCTCACAATTCGAGGGTCATGTTGCAGGTAGTGCAGCAAGAAGGCACTCATGTGTGTTGCGCATCCAGGAGCACCAAGTCCCTGTTGTGTTGGTGGCGAGGTAACAATCATGCTTCATTCCTCTGTCCTCTCCCCCCAACCTCGCACAACAGAAATGTGATCAAGGTCTCCCTCATCTGATGAGTCTTCCATCAGTTCGTCCTCCACTTCTTCCTGGGCTCCTGCACCTTCCTCACTAGTTTGGCTGCTACCATGCGCCCTGGTAAAACCATCTCCCCCACCCTCACATGCCTGCCGCCTTGGTGCTGCCGACCGTCTGGAACTTGCAGATGTTAGCCCTTCCGCATACAACTCCTCCTCCTATACTTCCTCCACCTCCTCTTGTGCCACCACCTGACTCCGAATTTTGTTTAACATGTGCTCCAGCATGTAAATCACCGGAATAGTCATGCTGATAATGGCATCGTCAGCACTAAACATCTTCGTCGCCATTTCAAAACTGTGCAGAAGGGTGCATAGGTCCCAGATCTGAGACCACTCCTCCAGCGTGATTTGCCCCACCTCTGGATCTCGTTGGCCCAGGCTATAGGTCAGAACGTATTGCACCAGGGCTTGTCGGTGCTGCCACAGTCGCTGCAACATGTGCAGAGTTGAATTCCACCAGGTAGGCACATCGCATTTTAGCCGGTGAAGTGGCAGGCCCAACGACTTCTGTAGAGATGTAAGTCGCTGAGCTGCGGGATGCGAACGGCGGAAGTGAGCACACAGCAACCGTGCCCTCTGCAGAAGGCCATCTAGTCCGGGATAGTGGGCTAAAAATTGCTGGACAACCAGGTTCAACACGTGAGCCATATAAGGCACGTGTGTGACATTGCCACGGCGAAGGGCCGCACCCAGGTTTGCAGCATTGTCGCACACGGCCTTCCCTGGTTTCAGGTTCAGTGGAGACAACCATTCATGAAATTGGTTCTCCAGAGCTGACCACAACTCCTCAGCTGTGTGACTCACATTTCCCAGACATTTCAAAGTAAAAACCACCTGATGACGTTGAGCCCTACTGCCAGCATAGTAAGGAGGTATGCAGGATCCCTTTTGCGCAGTTAGAAAGCTTGTGGCATGACCAGACAGGCTTTGGGTGCAGGTGGAGGACCGAGAGGAGGTTGAGGAGGCAGAAGCAGTGGAGGAACTTTGAGATAAAGAGGATTGACGCACAACTCGTGGGGACGGCAAGACTTGGACAGCAGCCCCTTGTCCTGCTGTCACCATAGTTACCCAGTGCCCAGTCAGCGACATGTAACGCCCCTGTCCATGCCTACTCGTCCAAGTGTCTGTGGTGAAATGCACCCTGTCACACACAGAGTTTCTCAAATAAGTGGTGATGTTGTGTGCGACATGCTGGTGGAGCGCAGGCACACCTTTCTTTGAGAAGTAGTGCCGACTGGGCATCTGGTACTGGGGCACTGCGACGGACATAAGGTCTCGAAAATCCTCTGTGTCCACCAGGCGGAAAGGCAGCATTTCTGTAGCCAAGAGCTTGCAGATATTGAAATTCAACCTCTTAGCTTTCTCATGGCTAGGAGGAAATGGTCTTTTACTTGTCCACATCTGAGGGACCGAGGGCTGGCTGTTGTGCTTAGACGGGGTTGATAAGGGTGTCCCCGGCAAACTGCCGGTCTGTGAGGAAGATGCAGGCGGACATGTTAGGTTGCCTTGATCCAAAGGTGGTGCTATCGATGTCGAACAGCGCTCAACACCAGCTGGTGTTACCACCTCCAAAGAAAATGATGACCTGTCAATCACGCTGGCTGTTGCGGGTAAAGAGGTGGCAGGTCTGCGTCCCAAAACAGGTGTGACTGCTGTCCCCCCAGTCACAGAGGATGAAGAGGCCGCGGATGCACAAGATGTGGTAGATGGTGGTTGGCCCGGCCGGCTAGGCCGCATTGTAGCACAGTGAGCTTCCCACAGCAACTTATGCTTCATGTCCATGTGCCGGTTCATGCATGAAGTACTCAAAACTATGTATTTTTGGCCTCTACTCAGCTTTTGCTGACAAACGTTACAGATAACACGAGTTGGGTCATCTTTATCGATCTGAAAAAATACCCAGGCTATGCAAGGCTTAGCACCCATGCGACCTGAAGAGCCACCACGACTTGTGGTGAGAGGCAGAGTTGTGTTTGAGGATGCAGTTGTTGACGTGCTTCCAGTACTACGTCTCTGTCCAGGAAGGCGCAACCTGACCTCGTCGTCACTAGCATCCTCCTCCACCTCCTCTGCTGACCTCATCTCTTGGCTGACTGTGGGTTGACAGTAAGTGGGATTTCCAACCTCATCATCATCACCCTGTGTGTTATCACACCCGTCATCCTCAGAGCCAACCTGTTCCTGCCCTGACAAAAAACTAAAGTTGTCGCTCCAATCAGGTATTTGAGTCTCATCATCGTCTTCCTCATTGTCTCCACCAACAGGAGTTACAGTTTGGGAATGAGGGTCTACATTATGGTCAGAACCTTCTGCGTCTGGTCCTGGATCCGACTCATAAAGATTCTGGGCATCAGTGCAGATCATTTCCTTGTCTGGATTCACAGAAGCTCTGGAGCCGACCTCTGATTCCCAGGCTATAGTATGAGTAAACAGCTCTGCAGACTCAACCATCTGTTCTACCTCATACTCAGACGGGCAGCTGGAGATTTGGGAGCTGTGAGGAAGCAAGTGCGATTGGGGTGACACCTCTGAGGACTGGAGTATTTGTGATGTTGAAGTTGAGGTGGAGGAGAGCCCACTTAAAGGAGCACTTGATATCCGTTGAAGCACCTGCTGTTTTTGTGCCTCATCTGGAATTTGTAGCAATTGGCGTGGCCGTAAGAAAGGGATCTTATCACATTGTCCGCTAAAAGAAGTAGACATTTTAGTTTGGCTGGAAGATGGTCTTTCTTCTGCAGATGTTACTGTTGCTTTAACACCTACCTACCCCACGGACACAACCTTTTTCCCCTTCCCAACATGCCTATTCCCCTTTCCACCAGCAGCAGGCCTTTTTCCACTCATTTTGGTGGTTAACTAATTCACAACTCTGGAGTTGTTTGCACAAAAAAACAATGGATGGGAACCGAGCAGAGCTGAGTGGCCAAACTGTGGTATTAGGCCAAAAGTATTGGCTGGGTTAGATGCAGAAAAAAATTATATTCAATTTGCAACCTGATGGAGGTCAGTATAGATGGACTAATAGAACAAGTCCCACACACTGCTAGAAGCCCAAATATTTTTTCAGAGCTAGATGCAGATAAAAATTATTTTTAATTTGCAACCTGATGGAGGTCAGTATAGATGGACTAATAGACCAAGTCCCACACACCGCTAGAAGCCCAACTATTTTTTCAGAGCTAGATGCAGAAAAAAATTATATTCAATTTGCAACCTGATGGAGGTCAGTATAGATGGACTAATAGAACAAGTCCCACACACTGCTAGAAGCCCAAATATTTTTTCAGAGCTAGATGCAGATAAAAATTATTTTTAATTTGCAACCTGGTGGAGGTTAGTATAGATGGACTAATAGAATGATGCTATGCCCAAAAGGTTTTACTTCACTAGGTGCAGTAAAAAAATTGGTATTCTATACACAGGTGGTATATCTTGCAACACAGATAGGCTACTCCACTGACTAACACACTCTGCAATAGGCCAAAAAGGATTTGCTTTGCTAGATTTAGCCAAATGCTGTGAAAAAAACTTGCACAGTACTGGCACAGTCCTGCCTGGCAAAAACTGATGTAACTTAGTCCTGAAAAGGACTGCAATTACAATTAGTCTTTACTCCCAACCTATCTATTTAAGAGCACAGACCTGCCTGATAAAAGTCGTAGGAAATGCTGTAAACTAGTCCTTAAAAGGACTGCAATCACAACTCTTCCCTACTCCCAAGCTATCTGGAGATTTGTGCGAAAATTGGCTTGAAATTAACAAGGTATAGCGCACACAGCAACAGCGGTGCCGTCTAACACGCAGCTGCAGCAGTGAGAAAATGGTGGCGACGGGGAAAATGGCTGGGTCTTATAGGGCAAGGACATGTGACATACACTGCCAATGACACATGCCCTTGCTTGTGTGAAAAAAAGCACTTAGCTCTGTGTGTGTGCTGCTAATAAGCTGACAGATTGCACCTCCCCACTGTAAATGCGGGAAAGAGAAAAAAAAATGGAGATCTTCATTATTCCTGCAGAGATCCATCCCCTGCCCCTCCCCCCGCCCTACACTCAAACTGCGTATTAACATTAATTTTCAGCATTACTGAGAAAAAATCCAGTTATGATTTTGGTGCACGAACAGTTATCGAACATAACCTCGAACAGCCGAATTTTTTTCAAATCGTTCGTGTTCGCCGAACGGCTCGAACACCGCCCAAAACAGCTCGAATTTGAAATTGGCGAACAGTTCGAGTCGAACAACGCTCATGTCTAATTACATCATCATTGTGATATGATGTCTCCATTCTTATATAGTGCCACCCATCCGGGTATGGTGTACACCATTCTGGTATAGTGTGCCTTATTCTGGCATAATGTCCCCAATTCTGGTATAATTTCCCCATTCTGATATAATGTCCCCATTCTGATTTAATGTCCCCCTTCCTGGTATATTGTCCCCATTCTGATATATTGTCCCCATTCTGATATAGTGTATTCATCTTGGTAAAATGTCCCCATACTAGTATAATGTCCCCATTCTGGTATAATGTCCCCATCCTGGTATAATGCCCCCCATCCTGGTTTAATGACCATCATACTGGTTTAATGTCCCTCGCCCTGGTTTAATGTCCCCCATCCTGGTACAATGCACTCCATTCTGTTACAGTGTCTCACATTCTGGCATAATGACCTAATTCTGATATAATGTCCCCATTCTGGTATAATGTACCCATTCTGGCATAATGTCCCCCATCCTGGTATGGTATCTACTAAGCTGCCATCCTAGGGATGGGTTATCAATATCAGATCGGTGGGCTCCGACATGCGGCTCTGGCTCTACCCATCAGTTGTTTGCAACGCTCAGATGTAAATAGTTTGAAGATCTGAACATCACTGCTCCATTCACTGTACTGTGGGTCCTGCAAGTCAGCTAATATTCATGTAATAGGAGCTGATCTGCAGCACCAGGTAGCAGCCACTACACAGTGACCAGAGCTGTGATGTTCAGCTCCTCAACAATGTTTACATCTGACCTCTGCCAGAGTTTCAAACAACTGAGTAGTGGAGGTGCCCCGTGCCGGACCCCCACAAATCAGATATTAATGAGCTAACCAGGGGATAGGCCATCAATATGTTTGCCCTGGAAATTCCCTTTAAGGCCCACCTGCACATACTATGTATATAATATATATATATGGCAAAGCGTGGGAAGGGGTTAATCACAGGCTCATAAAACGGACAAACAACACAAATATTAGTTCTATCTTTTACACATTTGGGGGTAGCCCTTAAGAGGGCTATTGGGTCAAGGAGATAGAGAGAGAGGGGAGGGAGAGATACCGGGACATACCAAGAGAGAGAAAAAAAGAGAGACCCAACCAGTGCAAGGCTAAGCCAGGCAGGCGGCAGCGGCTATTTATACCCACTGCTGATCTCCGATTGGTGGAAAATCTGGGTGTGGCTGCTCTGTGATTGGTCAGCATTATGACCTCACAGTGGCGATGACTCATACCTCCTGGGTGGTTCTTCTGGGCGGTTCTGTTTTCTGACTGGTGGAAATTCTGATCAGCATTATGACCTCACAGTGGCCGTGACTCATGTTTCATGGACTGTTCTATCTGGGTGATCTGAAACATGCTGATCTCTGATTGGTGGATATTCAAGTCATCTTCATGACATCACAATCAGCATGTTATTACTGCTGAGATGTTCAGTTTTTTCCTACATTTCCTACGTTTTGTCCTAATTTATTAGCACATATATACCACTCATTCCTACAATCAAAGGATCAGGAAACCACTCTGAAATCAATATCCTACAATTTACCCCAACAGCAAAAAAACAACTATACACAAAATACCAAAAGATATATCAGATTATTAATGAGCAAATAAAAGACACAATCACATAAAAATAATTTTTAGAAAGGTGTAGAAAAAATGCTGTAAAGTAAGAACGCTTCAGAAATAGAAATGTTAATGATTTATTTAATCAATTAACAAAATACAAGTGAATGAACAAACGAAAAATCTAGATCCAATCAATATTTGGTGTGACCAACTTTTCACTTTAAAACAGCATCAATTCTTCTAGGTACACCTGCGCAAAGTCAGGGATTTTGTAATAATACAGTCAGGTGTCTGGTCATACACCATGGCAAGACTGAGCAAGAATACGCAAGGAAGTTATACTACATCAGCAAGGTGTCTAAGGCACAAATTTCAAAGCGGATTGAGGGTTCAAGATGTGTCATTCAAACACTTATAAAGAAGCACAAGAAAATGTGCAACGTTGAGGTCAGTAGATGTAGTGGTTGGCCAAGGAAACTTAGTGCAGCAGATGTATGACACATTATGGTTACTTTCCTTCAAAAGCGGAAGACGTCCAGCAGTGCCATCAGCTCAGAACTGGCAGCAACCAGTGGGACTCAGCTTCACTCATCTACTGTTCAGAGAAGACTGGCCAGAAGTGGTCTTCATAGCAGAATTGTGGCGAAAAAGCCATATCTTCCACATCAAAACAAGACCAAGTGACTCAACTATGCATTAAAACAGAGGAACCAGGGTGTAGAAAATTGGCAGGATGTGCTCTGGACGGTTGAGTCAAAATATGAAAAATGTTGTTATTACAGAAGAGATTTTGTTCACTGAAGGGCTGGAGAGCAGTACAATAATGAGTGTCTGTGGGCAATAGTGATGCATAAGCACGGTGGAGGGTCCTGTAAGTTTGGGGCTGCATTTCAGCAAATGGAGGTGGAAATTGGGTCAGAATTATTGGTTCCCTCAATGCTGAGATATAGAGGCAGATACTTATCCATCATGCAATATCATCAGGGAGGTGTCTGATTGGATCCAAATGTTTTCTTCAGCAGAACAACCACCCCAAACGAACAGCCAATGTCAATAAGAATTATCTTCAATGTAAAGAACAAGGAGTCCTGGAAATGATCTGGTCCCACCCAGTGGAGTAACTAGAGTCTGATAGGCCCCCACCTGCATGTTGGTCAGATGTATGGGCCCTTTTAGCGTTCTGGATCCTATAAAGATATATGTGTTCTCCCTATGTAGTAATGTCCCCCCTGGCTCCTTCTTGTAATAATCTCCCACATGCTGGGCCTTATGCTATAACATTTTCCCCCACCTGTGCCCCTGTCTGGTAATGTCCCCATTCTGGCATAATTTCCTTCATTCTGGTTTAATGTCCCCATCCTGGTATAGTTTCCCCATTCTGATATAATGTCCCCATTTTGGTATAATGTCTCTAACCTGGTATAATATCCCCCATGCTGGTGTAATGCTCCCAAGTCTGCTATAATGTCCCCAATCTGGTATAATGCCCCACATCCTGGTATAGTATCTCCAGTTCTGGCATAATGTCCCCCATGCTGCTATAATATCCCCCATATTGGTATAATATCATCATTGTTATATAATGTCCCCCATCCTGGTATAACATCATCATTGTGATATAATGTCCCCATTCTGATATACTGTCACCCATCTGGGTATGGTATACCCCATTCTGGTATAGTGTCCCTTATTCTGGTATAATGTCCCCAATTCTGGTATAATTTCGCCATTCTGATATAATGTCCCCATTCTCATTTAATGTCCCCCTTCCTGGTATATTGTCCCCATTCAGATATATTGTCCCCATTCTGATATAGTGTTCTTCATCTTGGTAAAATGTCCCCATACTAGTATAGTGTCCCCATTCTGGTATAATGTCCCCATCCTGGTATAATGCCCCCCCATCCTGGCTTAATGACCATCATACAGGTTTAATGTCCCTCGCCCTGGTTGAATGTCCCCCATCCTGGTACAATGCACTCCATTCTGTTACAGTGTCTCACATTCTGGCATAATGACCTAATTCTAATATAATGTACACATTCTGGCATAATGTCCCCCATCCTGGTATGGTATCTACTGAGCTGCCATCCTGGGGATGGGTTATCAATATCAGATCTGTGGGCTCCGACACGCGACACTGGCTCTACCCATCAGTTGCTTGCAACGCTCAGATGTAAATAGTTTGAAGATCTGAACATCACTGCTCCATTCACTGTACTGTGGGTCCTGCAAGTCAGCTAATATTCATGTAATAGGAGCTGATCTGCAGCACCAGGTAGCAGCCACTACACAGTGACCAGAGCTGTGATGTTCAGCTCCTCAACAATGTTTACATCTGACCTCTGCCAGAGTTTCAAACAACTGAGTAGTGGAGGTGCCACGTGCCGGACCCCCACAAATCTGATATTAATGAGCTAACCAGGGGATAGGCCATCAATATGTTTGTCCTGGAAATTCCCTTTAAGGCACACCTGCACATACTATGTATATAATATATATATGGCAAAGAGTGGGAAGGGGTTAATCACAGGCTCATAAAACGGACAAACAACACAAATATTGGTTCTATCTTTTACACATTTGCGGTAGCCCCTAAGAGGGCCGTTGGGTCAAAGAGAGAGAGAGAGAAGAGAGAGGGGAGGGAGAGATACCAGGAGATAACAAGAGAGAGAAAAAAGAGAGACCCAACCAGTGCAAGGCTAAGCCGGGCAGGCGGCAGCGGCTATTTATACCCACTGCTCATCTCTGATTGGTGGAAAATCTGGGTGTGGCTGCTCTGTGATTGGTCAGCATTATGACCTCACAGTGGTGATGACTCATACCTCCTGGGTGGTTCTTCTGGGCAGTTCTGTTTTCTGACTGGTGGAAATTCTAATCAGCATTATGACCTCACAGTGGCCGTGACTCATGTTTCATGGACTGTTCTATCTGGGTTACCTGAAACATGCTGATCTCTGATTGGTGGAAATTCAAGTCATCTTCATGACATCACAATCAGCATGTTATTACTGCTGAGATGTTCAGTTTTTTCCTAAATTTCCTACGTTTTGTCCTAATTTATTAGCACATATATACCACTCATTCCTACAATCAAAGGATCAGGAAACCACTCTGAAATCAATATCCTACAATTTACCCCAACAGCAAAAAAACAACTATACACAAAATACCAAAAGATATATCAGATTATTAATGAGCAAATAAAAGACACAATCACGTAAACATAATTTTTAGAAAGGTGTAGAAAAAATGCTGTAAAGTAAGAACGCTTCAAAAATAGAAATGTTAATGATTTATTTAATCAATTAACAAAATACAAGTGAATGAACAAACGAAAAATCTAGATCCAATCAATATTTGGTGTGACCAACTTTTCACTTTAAAACAGCATCAATTCTTCTAGGTACACCTGCGCAAAGTCAGGGATTTTGTAATAATACAGTCAGGTGTCTGGTCATACACCATGGCAAGACTGAGCAAGAATACACAAGGAAGATATACTACATCAGTAAGGTCTCTAAGGCACAAATTTCAAAGCAGATTGAGGGTTCAAGATGTTGTCATTCAAGCACTTATGAAGAAGCACAAGAAAATGTGCAACGTTGAGGTCAGTAGATGCAGTGGTCGGCTAAGGAAACTTAGTGCAGCAGATGTATGACACATTATGGTTACTTTCCTTCAAAAGCGGAAGATGTCCAGCAGTGCCATCAGCTCAGAACAGGCAGCAACCAGTGGGACTCAGCTTCACTCATCTACTGTTCAGAGAAGACTGGCCAGAAGTGGTCTTCATAGCAGAATTGTGGCGAAAAAGCCATATCTTCCACATCAAAACAAGGCCAAGTGACTCAACTATGCATTAAAACAGAGGAACCAGGGTGCAGAAAATTGGCAGGATGTGCTCTGGACGGTTGAGTCAAAATATGAAAAATGTTATTACAGATGAGATTTTTTTCACTGAAGGGCTGGAGAGCAGTACAATAATGAGTGTCTGTGGGCAATAGTGATGCATAAGCACGGTGGAGGGTCCTGTAAGTTTGGGGCTGCATTTCAGCAAATGGAGGTGGAAATTGGGTCAGAATTATTGGTTCCCTCAATGCTGAGATATAGAGGCAGATACTTATCCATCATGCAGTATCATCAGGGAGGTGTCTGATTGGATCCAAATGTTTTCTTCAGCAGAACAACAACCCCAAATGTACAGCCAATGTCATTAAGAATTATCTTCAATGTAAAGAACAAGGAGTCCTGGAAATGATCTGGTCCCACCCAGTGGAGTAACTAGAGTCTGATAGGCCCCCACCTGCATGTTGGTCAGATGTATGGGCCCTTGTAGCGTTCTGGATCCTATAAAGATATATGTGTTCTCTCCCTATGTAGTAATGTCCCCATCCTGGCTCCTTCTTGTAATAATCTCCCACATGCTGGGCCTTATGCTATAACATTTTCCCCCACCTGTGCCCCTGTCTGGTAATGTCCCCATTCTGGAATCATTTCCTTCATTCTGGTATAATGTCCCCATCCTGGTATTCCTAATACTCCTGTGTTAGTTCTGGATCTCAGCAGTGCCTCCACTCATAGGCGGATTATAATGAGGGCAATCCGGGCGACCGCCCGGGGCCCCGAGCCTGCAGGGGGCCCGCGGCTCCGGGCGCAGTGTCTAATGCCGGATTGCCCTCTTTATATGTGCGGGCCGCCGCGGCACATACCGGTAGCAGTGGCGGGAGGGGGGGCCCCGGACCGCTCCCCCAGCAGCGGCCGCCGCTACTTCTTCATCGGCCGGGCCAGCACTGCAGCAGTTAACTTCCCTGTGCTGGCCCGGCCGCGTCACTGCTAGGAGACATGGCCCTGTGCGCGGCCTTATCTCCTAGCTCTGACGTCACGCAGTGCGCGCCCGGCCTGCAGTGCTGCACTGGAGAAGAGAGAGAGCAGGCAGGAGGAATGGAGCTGGGGGATGGTGAGTGTGAGTGTGTGTGTGTGTGTGTGTGTGGGCAGATGTGTATGTGTGTGTCTGTGTAGGCAGGTGTGTGTGTCTGTGTGGGCAGGTGTGTGTGTGTGTGTCTGTGTGGGCAGGTGTGTGTGTGTGGGCAGGTGTGTGTGTGTGTGGGCAGGTGTGTGTGTGGGCAGGTGTGTGTGTGTGTGGGCAGATGTGTGGGTGTGGGCAGATGTGTGGGTGTGTGTGTGGGCAGGTGTGTGTGTGTGTGGGCAGGTGTGTGTGTGTCTGTGTGGGCAGGTGTGTGTGTGTCTGTGTGGGCAGGTGTGTGTGTGTGTGTCTGTCTGTGTGGGCAGGTGTGTGTGTGTGTGTCTGTGTGGGCAGGTGTGTGTGTGTGTGTGTGTGGGCAGGTGTGTGTGTGGGCAGGTGTGTGTGTGGGCAGGTGTGTGTGGGCAGGTGTGTGTGTGTGTCTGTGTGGGCAGGTGTGTGTGTGTGGGCAGGTGTGTGTGTGTGTGGGCAGGTGTGTGTGTGGGCAGGTGTGTGTGTGGGCAGGTGTGTGTGTGTGGGCAGGTGTGTGTGTGTGTGTGGGCAGGTGTGTGTGTGTCTGTGTGGGCAGGTGTGTGTGTGTGTCTGTGTGGGCAGGTGTGTGTGTGTGTCTGTGTGGGCAGGTGTGTGTGTCTGTGTGGGCAGGTGTGTGTGTCTGTGTGGGCAGGTGTGTGTGTGTGTCTGTGTGGGCAGGTGTGTGTGTGTGTGTCTGTGTGGGCAGGTGTGTGTGTGTGTATGTGGGGGCAGGTGTGTGTGTGGGCAGGTGTGTGTGTGGGCAGGTGTGTGTGGGCAGGTATGTGTGGGCAGGTGTGTGTGTGTGGGCAGGTGTGTGTGTGTGTGGGCAGGTGTGTGTGTGTGTGGGCAGGTGTGTGTGTGGGCAGATGTGTGTGTGTGTCTGTGTGGGCAGGTGTGTGTGTGGGCAGATGTGTGTGTGTGTGTGGGCAGATGTGTTTGTGTGTGTGTGTGTGGGCAGATGTGTGTGTGTGTGTGTGGGCAGATGTGTGTGGGCAGATGTGTGTGTGTGGGCTGATGTGTGCGTGTGTGTGTGGGCAGATGTGTGTGTGTGTGTGTGTGGGCAGATGTGTGTGGGCAGGTGTGTGTGTGTGGGCAGGTGTGTGTGTGTGGGCAGGTGTGTGTGTGGGCAGGTGTGTGTGTGTGTCTGTGTGGGCAGGTGTGTGTGTGTGTGGGCAGGTGTGTGTGTGTGTGGGCAGATGTGTGTGTGTGTGTGTGTGGGCAGGTTAGAAAGTCTTGCCCTGTTGAACACTACACCTGACTTGAGGCCACCACCTCTTGGTTGTCCAATGTTCTTGCTTCTCTATGGCTGTTCTCAGATATTCATTATACCAGCTCCCCAGAATACCAAAGCTAGGGTGGGTGACCACGAGCCCTGGTGGTGGTCATAACTGCGGCCACCCAGGGGCAATACTCCATAACAACAATCCCCTGAGGTGGTGTAGGATGTAAGGACCTATTCACACTACATTCAGCGCTGCATTCAGGTCTTTACACAAGGCTTACAACTGAATCCCTGAAATTCAGGATTGTGCTGTCTGAAATGAGACATCTGAAAGCAGAGCAAATGGAGCCTAAAGATTCAGACTTTAGCCTCGGTTTGCCTTTGTTCAAATCAATGGCTATGTCAAGGCCCATCTGAATGCCATTTTTCAGGGATTTAGATAGAAGCCTGGAAAGAGGAGATGAATGCATTGCAAAATTCAGTGTGAATAGGCCCTTATATCTGGAGTCTTGATATTGATGCCACATGCATTTTACTTGTTTTTAACTTAAAAAAAAAATACACACACACAAATTATACACACACACACTATACATACACACATACACACACACTATACATACACACACACAGATGTGTGTGTGGGCAGGTGTGTGTGTGTGGGCAGGTGTGTGTGTGTGCGCATATGTGTGTGTGTGCGCATGTGTGTGTGTGGGCAGGTGTGTGTGTGATGTCTGTTTGTGTGTGTGTGTGTGTGTGTGTGGGCAGATGTCATTGTGTGATGTCTGTTTGTATGTATTTTTGTGTTTCAAATGTGTTTATGCGTGTCTGTATATGTTTGTGTGTGTGCATGACTGCATGCGGCCTCCTGCTGAATATAGTTGGCGCCGTGCGGCCTCCTGATGTCTCTGGGGGGGGCGCCGTGTGGCCCCCCGCTGTGTATAGATGGCTACGTGCGGCCCCCCGCTGTGTATAGATGGCTACGTGCGGCCCCCCGCTGTGTATAGATGGCTACGTGCGGCCCCCCCGCTGTGTATAGACGGTGCCGTGCGCCCCCCCGCTGTGTATAGATGGCTACGTGCGCCCCCCGCTGTGTATAGATGGCTACGTGCGGCCCCCCGCTGAGTATAGATGTCGCTGTGCGGCCTCCTGCTGTGTATAGATGGCTACGTGCGGCCTGCCGCTGAGTATACATGGCACATAGCCATCTATAAACGTATACTTAGCAGGAGGCCGCACGTAGCCATCTATACACAGCGGGAGGCCGCACGGCGCCATCTATACACAGCGGGAGTCTCAGTGCTTTGCAAGAGCAGTCCATAAATTCTGCTTGACTAATTCTGAGCACCATAAAGTCTGGTTCGCTTCTAACCTGCTGTCTTCATTTTCAGCTTGCTGAATTCTAACTCATTTACTGTCATTCGAGACGATGCCTTTGCTGGTCTCTTTCACCTTGAATACCTGTAAGTGCTCCACTTAATGTCATATTTTTGATTCTGTTCTTCTTCATCTTATGGCATGTGCAATTGTATGAGCAAGTATTCATATGAATTTATGACCTACTTAAACCTTCTAGGACCTTAAATTTTATTCAATCAAATTTTTTTCCAGTTTAAAACTATGGGACATATATGTGCCTTGGTCCTCAAAGGGTTTTTAAAGGGGCTGCAAATATAAATACGAAAAAAATAATTCAATTAGTGCTTTTTGTGTTCATTTAATTTTTATTTGAAGTCCATTTTTTTTATATACCTTGAAATTAAGCCCTACCCCATGGAATGAAGCCCTACCTACATGACATCTGAGAGCTACATGGATCCCGCTTGTGAGGTGCCTGTACGTCACTACTATTCAGTTTTAGGGTCCACTCACTAAGCCATATATTCTCTCATGCAAGAGAATAGGGCCAATTATGCTAATGACACTCGGCTCAAACTCTGTCAGAGCTTCAACTGAGTGTGATCCGATTCTCTCGCAGCACAGATATGGAGAAGATGGAGAACTTAATTTCTCCATCTTCTCCATAGTCTCTGTGAGTGTTTATCGGACTGCACTTGGATGACATCCGAGTGCAGTCCAATGTTTTACGTGCACCCATAGACTTGTATGGGTGCACATGGTCCGAATATCGAATGAGATTATTTTCTCATGCCAATAATCGCAGATCTGCACTGTCCCATAGTATAACATAGGGCCGAGTCTTATCCGATAAAACATCACATAGCATTCGGCCGTGTTATACGACAGTGTGAGCGAGCCCTTAGAGTCAAGGAATATGTACATGCAGATGATGATATTACTCTCCAAGTGTATATTTTTTTAGGCGAGTTCATAGTAAATGCTTTGCCTTTTTGACATGTGATCAACTAAAGAACAAGAAAGATTTAGGACCTCCCCTATAGAGAAATGGAAAATAGTTTGGAGGACTTGCATGTCCTTTTTTATTTATTATGAGAAAATCATAAAAGATCCCGTTTTTTAACCATGCTGTGACTTTCTGCTGAGGGAGAGGGAGAGAGCTGCCCTATTCAGAGTCTGTAATAAGACCTGCTGACAAAAGTGTTGAAGATACAGTCTAATGTGAATTAACAATGAAAAAAAGTTAATTTCACAAATGGCTTGTATTTTTTTAATACAAACTTTTTTGTGTTTACAGCTCCTTTAAAGGGAATCTGTCATCAGGTTTTTGCCACCTAATCTGAGAGCAGCATAATGTAGGGTTAGAGGCACTGATTCCAGTAATGTGTCACTTACTGGGCTGCTTAGTGTTGTTTTGATAAAATCATTGATTTGTCAGAAGGTAATTATCACTAGATGACTAGTAAGTTCTGTAGGACCCCACCCCCATTACTGATCAGTAGATTTCTGTGTACACTGAGCATGGGCAGAAAGCTGCCAATCAGTGGTGTGGGTGGGGCTATACAGAGCGCAGCATTCAGAGAGCTGCTAGATCTGCAGCAGATAAAACGGTGATTTTCTCAAAATGACAACAAGCAGCTGAAAAAGTGACACATCGCTGGAATCAGGGTATCTGTCCCAATATTGTGCTGCTCTCAGATGAGGCAGCACAATTAATATTGTGCCAAATTAATTTCCCGTGAACTATCACATGATCTATCACAGGGGATCATGTGACATGTCACGTGATAAATCAGGGGGGGGGCCTTCTAAACTGCCCGGGGCCCTTGCTACTCTTAATCCACCCCTGCCTCCACTGTAACACCCCTTTAGGGCTACCACGGTATGCTGGGTGTTATGGGGGGTCTCACCTCTCTAGGGCGCAGTGCCTCCACCCGAATCTTGATTGGAGCTCTCACTGGGACTGCAGAAGGACTGTTATCTTCTGCCAGGGACTGATTCGGGAAGCCCCTGCCACAGCTCAGTACACACACACACAGAACAGGAGTAAAACTGTTTAACAGGTTTATTGCTATGCAGCAGAAATGAGTTGGATTTAAAGAAATAACATACAATACAAGTAACGGTGCTCTGTAAAAGTCATATACATATCACAATCTAATTCTACCCCGCCCCCGCAAATATATAACGTAGCAGGTTTTCCCTTTTTTGTATTAACTCAGTCCAAACGTTGGGGCCCAGTTGCCGCGGATGTTGGCACGCAAATTATAACCGTTGGTGCACTTAGATGAATATTAATGTCAATAGTCTGGGTTGTAGTGTACTCACTGTAAATAGCGCTGGTAGAACCACAAGTCTCAGAAGGGCACTCACGGTACGTCTCAAACGGTCGTAAGTTTCGCTGGACACCAGCTGGGGGTGGCAGGATTCAGCCATTTATATGGTGGGAGTGCCGGCAGAACTCTCCGAGTGCTTGATGTCACTTGCTTCACAGGGTGACAAGGCCGCGCTCTCTCCAGTAGCGCAGGTATATCAGAGGGAACGGCAACACTCTGCAGCGTAGAGGAATACAAATCCACAGCACTCCGTCTTTCACAGCAAGCTGCCACGCTCTCTTTCCTCTGAACTTTTACTTTCACTTCCTGCCCAGCTCCCTCCCCCAAGTCCCTCCTCCTCCAATCCACTCTCTCTCCTTCGATCCTTCCAGGCTGTGTCATTTGACTGAAACAAGGGTCCCTGGGAATTGTAGTCCACTGCAGCTCAGGGGAAAAACGATTAATGTCTGTAGATCCCTGTTTAACAGCAGCTGCAAAGCTCTTCTTAGTGTCTGTAAGTCCCAGTATACCAGTAGCTGATCTGAGAGTTCCATGTGCAGGTGTTACATTCTCCCCCTGGTGAGTCATTGAAAGTGTCCCATCAGGACATGAGGACTCACCACCTGAAACATGAATGGGGGTTAAGGCATCCTGACTAACACCAAATTTACATGCACACCAACCACCACCTGGACACATGGGAGATACTGGGAAATAAGGCCAAACAGAATTTGAATTAGGGTGTATCAGCCTGGGGACCTCAGTGGTATGTCCCATTCTATCATAGGTCAGCATCATGGGTGGCCTAGTGTCCCGTTTGGGACGAGTGTGTACTGAGGGGGTCCCCTCCTCAGCCCCCGACTCTTGTCTCTCAAGAACGGGCTCCTCCAGGTGGATCTCTTCATTCAATAAATGTCCATCTTCTGAACTTTCCCCCAATTGTGGGCAGGGTGCACTCGCCTCCTGACAAATGTCCCTTTTCTTTGTTTCTACTTCAGAAGTCTGGTTTACAGGGTCCGCGCCCATGGGGCATGGGTCCTCTGTCCACCTGTAGCTCCATTGACCGTCGGGTCCCCATTCATCCCCAGACTCGCTGTCATTTCCTCCTGAGGCAACCCCAGGCTGGGGTGGTTTGTGACACCTACGACTTCTCCTATTGCACGGAAGGGTTGTATGAATTCCTTGAGCTGGCAATGGGGGTAAAGGGATGTTTTTTCCCACAGGCAACAGATGGTGTCAATGATAGGTTTTGACAGCTCCGCCCCCTTTCTCGGGCTTCACTCTGTAGGCCGGGACACCGGGCAACTTCTCCATCACCACATAAGGGTCAGGACACCACCGATCAGCAAGCTTGTGCTTCCCAGGAAGGCCCAGAAGTTGGATAAGGACTCTATCTCCAGGCAGTAAAACTTGTTCTCGAACCCTACAGTCGTAGCGAGTCTTATTGCGCTTCCCTGACTGACCAGAGGCCTGCTCTGCCAATCTGTAAGCTTTTGTCAAATCTTCTTTTAGCTGGGACACATATTTTAAGTAGGTCTTCCCATTAGAACGGTCAATGGATGTCCGAAAACTAATATCCACTGGCAGTCGGGCTTTTCTTCCAAACATGAGGAAATAAGGAGAGTATCCAGTTGACTCATTCGTGGTGCAATTGTAGGCATGAACCAACTGGCTCACATTCCTGCTCCAGTGTCCCTTCTTCCTGGGATCCAAAGTGCCTAACATGTTCAGAAGGGTACGATTGAATCTCTCAGGTTGAGGGTCCCCTTGGGGGTGATATGGTGTGGTTCTGGATTTCTTGATCCCACAGAGAGCGCATAGCTACTTTCGAAATCTCTTCCTTGATCTGTATGGATGCGGGCAGGCAGCCCGTAATGTACGAAGAACTTCCCCCATAGTGTTTTTGCCACAGTAATTGCCCTTTGATCTTTAGTGGGGTAGGCTTGGGCATATCGGGTGAAATGGTCAGTGACCACTAACACATTACTGACATTGCTTTCATCAGGCTCGATGGAGAGGAAATCAATGCACACTAGCTCAAGTGGGCCATCACTGGTAATGTTCACAAGGGGGGCTGTTCTCAAAGGCTAGGTTTTTCTCAACACACACCGGGAGCATGATTTGCAGTATTCTTCAATATCCGCTTCCATGCGAGGCCAGTAAAATCGGTCGGCCACAAGACTCGTGGTCTTCTCGATGCCAAGATGTCCATGGTCATCATGCAGGGACTTCATGACCATCCTCCGAAATCGGGTGGGTAACACCAGCTGTCTGCGGACTCCTCCCTTCTGGCACTTTGCCTCCCGGTATAGTAGTCCATTTCTTACTACTAGAGACTCTAGCTGCCGAGTCACCAAGGCAGACTCCTCTGTTCTTAATGCATTCTTTTCAGGCCTCCAGCCCCTCTTAACCCACCATCGGACTACCCCCACTGATCGATCCTCCTGCTGCGCCTTTCTGACTTGATTAAGAGTCAGTTGAGGGAGAGAGTCTGAATTCACATTTGTCACTCGGCAGTACAACAACGGGAGCGCTTCATTGGATACTCCTAAGAATTTAGCACAGCACTGTGTAGCGTCGGCGTCCCTGCCTCCTGCTAGGCAGGGACGCTGTTCCCCTCACCTCTCCGCTCTGTGCCCGGCGTCTTCCTCCCGCTCTGCTGGCAGCGCGCGCTGCTTCCCGGCCCCGGTGCTTAGGGCGCGCGCGCGCTCCCCCTCTCTTAAAGGGGCCGCGCGCGCCGTCCTAAGGAGTCCCCGGCCAATGGCCGGAGGACTTCACCATATATAAGGCACCTCCTCCAAAATGGAGGTGCCCGAGCAATGTTGTTGCAAAGTCTTCACTCTGCTTCAGCCCTCAGGTCCTGTTTCCAGTTACCTGCCAGTCACCTGCCAGATTCCTGCCTGTTACCTGCCAGTCACCTGCCAGATTCCTGCTTGATACCTGCCAGATATCCGTTTACCTGCTTGCAAGTCTGCAGTCCGACGATCTGCCTTCCGACACCTGTCAGTCTGTCTATGGACCAGCCTGCCCGCTCACCTGGGAGCGCTCGTCTGCTACCTGCATGCTAGCCTACCTGGAGGCTCCGCCGTCACTTGCCGTGACCACCTGCCTGTCCAGAGACTCTTGTCTGCTCACCTGGGAGCGCTCATCTGCTACCTGCCTGCTAGCCTACCTGGAGGCTCCGCCGTCACTTGCCGTGACCACCTGCCTGTCCAGAGACTCCTGTCTGCTCACCTGGGAGCGCTCATCTGCTACCTGCCTGCTAGCCTACCTGGAGGCTCCGCTGTCACTTGCCGTGACCACCTGCCTGTCCAGAGACTCTCGCCTACTCACCTAGGAGCGCTCACCTGCTACCTGCCTGCTAGCCTACCTGGAGGCTCTGCCGTCACTAGCCGTGACCACCTGCCTGTCCAGAGACTGTCCCTGTCACTTGCCGTGAGTACCCGTCCTTCTACCCAGAGACTGTCCCTGTCACTTGCTGTGACTACCTGCCCTTCTACCCAGAGACTGTCCCTGTCACTTGCCATGACTACCTGCCCTTCTACCCAGAGACTGTCCCTGTCACTTGCCGTGACTACCTGCCCTTCTACCCAGAGACTGTCCCTGTCACTTGCCGTGATAACCTGCCCGTCTTCCCTGGGAGCCACCCGCTTCCTTACAAGGACCGCCCCCTTGTATAGTTGCTCAGAGGTTCCGCCTCCCAGACCCGTTACAGTTTGCTCGGGCCATGGAATCCGGTGGCACCCAAGCTCCCTCGCTCTCGGACCTATGTCATGAACTGTCCCGTCAGAGGTCCCAGCAGGAATCCATCCTGAGTCACCTGCGGAGTGTCAACTCTCGCCTGGACACTCTGTCTGCTCCACCTGCAACCACCTCTAGTGTCATGACTCGCAACCCGGCAGCGCCGCTGCCCACCAATACCATGGTATCCTGTCCCGGACCCCGGTTTTCTGCACCTCCTCGTTTCGGAGGTGACTCCGCTCAAGCTCGGGGCTTCATAAACCAGTGCACCCTGCACTTTGAACTCTTGTCCCACCAGTTTATCTCCGACCGGTCCAAAGTAGCCTTTATCATGTCCCACCTCACGGGGGAGGCTCTGGCTTGGCTAAATCCTCTGTGGGAGAGAGGAGATCCCCTGGTGTCCGACCTGCCAGCCTTTGTCACGGCTTTCCGGAAAGTCTTCAACGAACCCGGACGGAAGACCTCATCCGCATCGTCTCTGCTACGTCTCCGTCAAGGAGATCTCACCGTGGGCCAATATGCCATACGGTTCCGTACCCTTGCTTCGGAGCTGGCCTGGGATAACGACGCTCTGGTGTCTGTCTTCTGGGAGGGTCTGTCCGGCCGTATTAAAGATGAACTCGCCGGTCGGGACATTCCTACCACTCTCGACGACTTAATAACACTTGCCACCCGGATTGACATCCGATTCCAGGAGCGCGCCAGAGAGGTTACCCGTGAGAGGAGGTTTCCACGTCTAGCCCCCACCTTCCAGAAACCCGTCACTCCCTCCGTTACTCCCCAGGCACACTCACCTGAGCCTATGCAGGTCGACCAGACCAAGATGGTCAAAACCCGTCAAGACTTACGCCGTGCCGAGGGGAGCTGCTTCTACTGTGGCAGTAAGGAGCACCGGATCCGTTCCTGCCCATAGAGGTCGGGAAACGCCTGTGTCTAGGATCGCTCAGAGAGGTCTCACTAGACAAAAGTAAACCCTCTCCATCTCTGATGCTGTCAGTCTCTATCACCTGCGGAGAGAACCGCTATTTCGAATTGGCTCAACTTGACTCAGGAGCTGCTGGAAATCTCATTTCTCAGTCTCTGGTAGAGAGATACCGCATTCCCACCAAACCTCTGGCCGTACCTTTATCTGTCGCCGCCGTGGATGGGGGCCTCTTACCACATCCCATCCAACTCGTCACCGAATCCATAACTCTGTAGGTGGGAATGCTGCATTCTGAGAGCATCTTCTTTCATGTTCTGCCTGGACTCTCTCACGCACTCTTGTTAGGCCTACCTTGGCTCCAGAAACATGCACCCGTGCTTGACTGGCAGACCGGAGAAGTCCTTCGCTGGGGACAGGACTGCCATAGGACTTATCTAGTTCCCGTTCATCCTGCTCGTCCTTCTCCGACCCCAGTCAGTCTACCCGGTCTACCGGTTCCCTATTGGTCTTATGCGGATGTCTTCAATAAAAAAGAAGCAGAGACATTACCCCCTCATAGACCATACGATTGTCCAATCTACCTGATTCCCGGCTCTACTCCTCCCCGTGGGCGTATCTACCCTTTGTCCGCAGCGGAGACCCGGTCCATGTCAGAATATATTGAGGAGAATCTGGCCCGGGGATTTATACGGAAATCTACCTCCCCGGCGGGAGCAGGCTTCTTCTTCGTCAAAAAGAAGGACGGCTCACTCCGTCCATGTATAGATTATAGAGGCCTTAACCAGATTACAGTGAAGAATAAATACCCCCTCCCGCTCATTCCTGAATTATTTGACCGCCTGAGGGGGGCTAAAATCTTCACCAAACTGGATCTCCGTGGGGCGTATAACCTGGTCCGTATCCGTCAGGGGGATGAGTGGAAGATGGCATTCAACACCCGGGACGGCCACTATGAGTACCTTGTAATGCCCTTCGGTCTCTGTTAACGCTCCTGCCGTCTTTCAAGAGTTGGTCAATGACATCTTCCGTGACCTTCCCTACTCCTGCGTGGTGGTGTACCTGGTCGACATCTTGGTCTTCTCTCCGGACCTTCCTACTCACCGGAGGGATGTTCGTCAGGTCCTGCTCAGGCTCAGGCAGAACCACCTCTACGCTAAATATGAGAAGTGCATCTTTGAGCAGACCTCTCTTCCATTTCTGGGCTACATAATCTCTCAGACCGGCCTACAAATGGATCCTGAGAAACTGTCTGCCATCCAGAAGTGGCCTCGACCAGAGGGGTTGAAGGCTATTCAGCGGTTCCTGGGCTTCGCCAACTATTACCGCCTCTTCATACCGCACTTCTCTTCCCGGACTGCCCCTATCTCTGCACTCACCCGTAACGGTACTAATCCCAGAAGATGGCCGCCCGAAGCTGAGGAGGCCTTTCTTTCCTTAAAACAGGCCTTCTCCTCCGCCCCGGTGCTGCATCGTCCGGACGGCAACAAACAATTCTTCCTAGAAGTTGACGCTTCCTCCTCCGGAGCCGGGGCGGTACCTACCCAAAAGTCATCTTCCGGGAGAATGGTAACCTGCGTTTTTTTCTCCAAACTCTTCTCCTCTTCTGAGCGCAACTATTCTATTGGAGACCGTGAATTGTTAGCCATTAAGCTGGCACTGGAGGAGTGGCGTTACCTGCTCGAGGGGGCTCTTCACCCGGTAATAATTTACATGGACCACAAGAACTTGGCTTACCTTCAGAGCAGCCAGAGACTTAACCCGCGCCAAGCCCGGTGGTCCTTGTTTTTTGCCCGCTTTGATTTTGTTCTTCATTTTCGTCCGGCAGACAAAAACATCAAAGCTGACGCCTTGTCCCGATCCTTCCTGGTGTCTGATCTGGAGGAGGAACCTAAGCACATCATTGATCCCGCCAGAGTAATGCAAGTGGCTCCAGTGAATCTAAATCGTCTCCCTCCCGGTAAGACGTTTGTAACTGTACCTGATCGGAAGAAGGTCCTACACTGGGGTCATTCGTCTAAGCCAGCTGGCCACTTTGGTCAGAAAAAGACCCTCCAGCTCATTACCCGGCATTACTGGTGGCCTACCCTGCACAAGGATGTAATAGACTTTGTTTCTGCCTGTGTGTCCTGCGCCCGCAACTGTTAGAACCTTGCTCTTAGGTTTTTTTTTCCTTTGCTGGTCACATGACCTTGTTGGCCTATTTAAGCCTGCTCCGCCCTTCTGGCTTGGCTGGACTTCATTGTATAACTACTTTCTAGCTAGCCTGTGCTCTGTATCTTACTCTGTTAGTTTGCTTGGTCTACGGACCTCTATGTTCTATATATTTTGTTTGTTCGTCTGTCTGCTACTATTTCTGTTAGGAGGTGTCCCATATTCCTCCCAGTCCTTAGTACTTGTAGGGATTCCTTCCCCACATCTATAGGTCTCCGTACAGACTAGCTTAGGACTTTAGCAGGTCTGATCGCAGGATCAGGTTCCCTGTTACATCGTAGGGATTCAGCTGAGTTCTATCGTAGGGACAGATCTCCTCTCTTTCCTTAGCTCTGGTAGCAGAACATAACAGTAAGTCCAGCCTGCAAATTCTCTAAGGAAAGATTTTTCTGTTCCATCATGGTGTCGGTTCAGGATTTGGCTCATCGCCTGCAGGGACTCTCTCTGGAGGTGGCCGAGCTCCGTCAGCACGTGAGTAACTGTCCTGGAGCACATTTCTTGGAGCCTAAGGTATGTTTGCCGGATTTATTTTTTGGTGAACATCGAGAATTTTTTTCATTTAAAAATGCTTGCTTATTGTATTTTCGTTTGAGACCCAAGTCCTCTGGGGATGAATCCCAGCGCATAGGGTTCATAATGTCACTTTTGCGCAAAGAGCCTCAGGAGTGGGCCTTTTCTTTGCAACCTAGTGATACATGCTTCAGATCAGTGGATAGTTTTTTTTCTGCTTTGGGACTATTATATGATGATCCTGACCGTGTTGCATCAGCTGAGACTGAGTTGAGACGTTTGAAACAGGGATCAGGTAATGTGGAAAAATATTGTACTCATTTCCATCGTTGGTCTAGTCAAATAGGGTGGAACGATTCTGCTCTGAAAAGTCTATTTCTTGCTGGGCTCAGTGAAAGGGTTAAAGACCTGCTAATTGCTTATCCTACACCTGAAGATTTGCAACAGGCTATGCAATTAGCTATACGGGTGGATAGGAGACTGCGTGCAAGGGTTAATGAGAGCAAATCCTCTGCTATGTCAGTTTCTGGTTATGAGAATGTGTGTACTAACAGTGGTGAACCGATGGAGATTGGATCGGTGGCACCTCGCTCTCAAGAAAAAGACCGTCGATTTTCTGAAGGCTTGTGTTTCTATTGCGGAAAATCTGGTCATTTGATTAAAGGCTGTGAGCTTCGTATGAAGAAAGAAAAAAAAATGGTCAGTCATGCCCGTATTGCCTGTTTAAATTCCAAGGGTGTATTTTTAGCTGCTTCCACGATTGCTCAGGAAAAATTAATGAAATTTCGGGTGTTTGTCGATTGTGGGTCTACTCTGAATGTAATTGATGGGGGATTCTTGGAAAGACTCAATTTAAAACCTGAACCTTTATCATCCCCCATTGCTGTGGTTTCTGTGGATGGTTCCCCTTTGAAGAATATTACTCTCAAGGTCTGTGAATTTCCTCTCACTATTAATGGTGTTCACCATGAGAAATTGGATTTGGTAGTTTTGAATAACTTGCCTTCTCCAGTAATATTGGGATTGCCCTGGTTAAAATTTTACAATCCTGTACTGGATTGGTCTACCAATGAAATTAAATCCTGGAGCCATAAATGTTATGACAAGTGTTGTAACGGGCGTATTGCAGCTTTGGATAGGGGAGAATTGCCTGTTCCTATTCAGGATTTTTGGAGAGTTTTTTCTGAGAAGGAATCGCAGGTTTTGCCTCCCCATAGAGACTATGATTGTTCTATTGAATTGTCCCTGGAGCGACTCTTCCTAAAAGTCGTTTATTTAACTTTACTATTCCTGAGAGGAAAGCTTTGGAGGAATACATACAGACAAGTTTGGCCGCCGGTCACATTAGGCCCTCTAAGTCTCCTGTGGCGGTTGGATTTTTTTTTGTAAAAAAAAAGGACGGCGGTTTACGTCCTTGTCTGGATTTTCGTAAGATTAACAAAATTACTGTACGCAATCCTTACCCACTGCCATTGATTCCTGATCTGTTTAACCAGTTAATGGGGGCCAAGTGGTTCTCTAAAATTGACCTTAAGGGGGCATACAATCTGTTGCGCATGAAGGAGGGTGATGAATGGAAGACTGCTTTTAACACTCCTGTGGGTCATTTTGAGAATCTGGTTATGCCTTTTGGTCTTACTAATGCTCCTGCATTTTTTCAGAATCTTATTAATGACATCCTGAGACCTTTGATCGGCAAAAATGTGGTTGTGTATTTGGATGACATTTTGATTTATTCGCCGGATCTGGAGTCTCATTGGCGGAGCGTACGTGAGGTATTACAGTTGTTAATGGACAATTCGCTTTTTGCTAAGCTGGAGAAATGTGAGTTCGCTGTACAGAGAATTAGTTTTTTGGGTTACATTATCTCTAGCGAAGGTTTTGAGATGGACCCGGTTAAAGTTCAAGCTGTACAGGAATGGCCTAGGCCTATTGGTTTGAAATCGATACAGAGGTTTTTAGGTTTCGCCAATTATTACAGAAAATTCATAAAAATTTTTTCTAGTATTGTCAAACCTCTGACCGATCTCACCAGGAAAGGTGCTGATGCGGTTCAGTGGTCTTCTGAGGCCATTGAAGCTTTTGTGTATCTCAAGGAGAGGTTCACCTCTGCTCCCATCCTTATGCAGCCTGATGTGACTAAGCCGTTTTTGGTTGAGGTTGATGCTTCCTCTGTGGGGGTTGGCGCAGTATTGTCTCAGGATAACGGGGATGGATTACATCCCTGTGCCTTTTTTTCAAAAAAATTTTCGGAGACTGAACTGAATTACGATATTGGTAATCGGGAATTATTGGCTATTAAACTCGCATTTGAACACTGGCGTCTCTTCTTGGAAGGTGCGGAATTTCCCGTTCAGGTTCTTACGGATCATAAAAATCTGATATATCTTGATGCTGCCAAGCGCCTGAATGCCCGTCAGGCTAGGTGGGCACTGTTTTTCTCGCGGTTTAACTTCTCCGTTACTTACATCCCTGGTACTAAGAATGTTAAGGCGGATGCCTTGTCTCGCAGTTTTTCTCCCATAGTCGGTGCTGAGAAAGAGGAGAACATTTTACAAGAAGGTGTTGTGATAGCTGCTTTGGACTCCGTTTTGGAAGATGAGATTCTTAAAGCACAGGAGAATGCCCCATCTAACACTCCCCATGGGAGGTTGTTTGTGCCTAGGACCTTTAGGAGAGATTTATTTGTTGAGTGTCACGAATCTCGGTTGGCAGGTCATCCCGGAATCTCTGAGACCAAGAGACTGGTGGGTCGCAGTTTTTGGTGGCCTGGATGGCAGAAGGAAGTCATTAAGTGGGTGCGTCAATGTACTATATGTGCTAGATCTAAGTCCTCTCATACTCCTGCTGCGGGGTTGCTTTGTCCTTTGGAGGTTCCCAGTGCTCCTTGGACACATTTGGCTATGGACTTTATAACTGACCTTCCCCCCTCTGAGGGTTTTACTGTCATCTGGGTGGTCGTGGACCGTTTTAGCAAGATGTGTCACTTGGTTCCCTTTGTCAAACTGCCCTGCGCTAAAATTCTCGCTAAGGCCTTTGTCAAGGAAATTGTCAGACTTCATGGCGTTCCTACTGACATTGTTTCTGATAGGGGTCCTCAGTTCGTGGCTCGTTTTTGGCGTGCCTTTTGTGACAGGTTGGGAGTTCATTTATCGTTCTCGTCCGGATATCATCCTGAATCTAATGGCCAGACAGAAAGGAAAAACCAGGATGTTGAGCAGTTCTTGCGTTGTTTTGTGGCAGACAATCAAGAGGGGTGGTCTGAGTTTCTGCCACTTGCTGAATTTGCTCTGAACAATCATACATCTTCTTCTGCTGGTTGTTCGCCTTTTTTTTGTTGTTCTGGGAGACATCCGTCGTTTGGGTCGTTCTCCAAGTTGGGATCTGCCGTGCCTGAGGAGGAGAATTTTTCCGGTGATTTGGAGAGAGTTTGGACGGATGTGCGTGGTAATCTTCAGGAGGCCAACAGAAAATCTAAGGACTACTTTGATAGGAAACGACAGGAGGTTTTGTTCGCTGTTGGTGACATGGTTTGGTTGTCCTCTAGGAATCTGCGGTTGAGGATTCCTTCTAAGAAATTGGGTCCCAAGTTTGTAGGGCCCTTTAAGGTGCTTCAGGTTGTCAACCAATCTGCTGTTAGGTTGGAGGTTCCTACCTCCTGGAGAATTAATCCGGTATTTCATGTCTCTCTGTTGAAAAAAGCTGTTGTATCGGATTGTGACGCCTCTGCCTCTGTTCCTCCGGTGGTGGAGGACGGGGAATATGAAATTTCTCGCATCCTTAACTCTAGACTGTATAGAGGTAGTTTGCAGTATCTTGTGGCCTGGAAAGGTTTTGGACCCGAGGATAACTCTTGGGTGAGGTCGGATGATGATTCCGCGTCCAGACTTATCAGAGCGTTTCACAGGAGATTTCCTGATAAGCCTGGTCCTAGGGGATCCGGAGGATCCTCTTAGAAGGGGGGGTACTGTTAGAACCTTGCTCTTAGGTTTTTTTTTCCTTTGCTGGTCACATGACCTTGTTGGCCTATTTAAGCCTGCTCCGCCCTTCTGGCTTGGCTGGACTTCATTGTATAACTACTTTCTAGCTAGCCTGTGCTCTGTATCTTACTCTGTTAGTTTGCTTGGTCTACGGACCTCTATGTTCTATATATTTTGTTTGTTCGTCTGTCTGCTACTATTTCTGTTAGGAGGTGTCCCATATTCCTCCCAGTCCTTAGTACTTGTAGGGATTCCTTCCCCACATCTATAGGTCTCCGTACAGACTAGCTTAGGACTTTAGCAGGTCTGATCGCAGGATCAGGTTCCCTGTTACATCGTAGGGATTCAGCTGAGTTCTATCGTAGGGACAGATCTCCTCTCTTTCCTTAGCTCTGGTAGCAGAACATAACAGCAACAAAGTTCTGAGACACCTGCCTGCCGGTCACCTTCTTCCTCTTCCAGTACCTGCTGCCCCGTGGCAGCTTATTGCTATGAACTTTATAACGGATCTTCCTGTCTCTGCCGGTTGTACGGTCATTTCGGTGGTCGCTGATCGCTTCTCCAAGATGGCGCACTTCATTTCCCTGCCGGGTCTCCCGTCTGCACCCGAACTGGCTAAAGACTTTATCCGCCACATCTTCCGTCTCCATGGCCTGCCCCTCCACATCGTGTCAGATCGTGGGGTTCAGTTCACCTCACGCTTCTGGAGAGCCACATGTAAGTTGCTTGACGTCACTCTGGACTTCTCCTCCGCTTACCATCCACAGTCCAATGGTCAAGTGGAGCGGATCAATCAGAACCTGACCAGTTACCTCCGGCACTTCGTTAATGCCCACCATTCGGACTGGGTGGATCTCCTACCGTGGGCCGAGTTCTCTTACAATAATCACGAGAGCGAATCTTCCTCCAAATCCCCGTTTTTTGTAGTCTTCGGTCAGCATCCTCGGATCCCATTTCCCGTCTCCACCTCGGTGGACAATCCGGCTGCGGAATCTCTCGTTCGTGAATTCTCCTCCATTTGGGAGAGTACCCGATCCGCACTCCTTCAGTCGTCCGAACGGATGAAAAAACACGCTGACAAGAAACGCCTGGATCCTCCACAATTCCGTCCTGGAGATAAAGTCTGGCTCTCGTCCAAATATGTCCGGCTCAAGATTCCCTCCTACAAGTTAGGGCCTCGGTTCATCGGCCACTGGAAGTTATCAAACAGATCAACCCGGTGGCCTATAAATTAAAACTCCCGGCCAACTTACGGATCCCTAACTCCTTCCATGTATCTCTCCTCAAACCCGTGGTACTTAACTCTTTTTCCAAGTCTACAGGTACGCCTCCTGCTCCGGTTTCCGCTGAGAACGAGTTTGAGGTAGAGAACATTCTGGCCACCAAAAGGGTAAGAGGAAAAACCTTTTTTCTGGTAGATTGGAAGGGGTTTGGTCCTGAGGAGAGAACGTGGGAGCCCCGGGAGAACATCCATGCCCCTCTCATCCTTGTTAAATTTCTCTCTGGCCTAAAAAATGGGGGGCCTAAAGGGGGGGTACTGTAGCGTCGGCGTCCCTGCCTCCTGCTAGGCAGGGACGCTGTTCCCCTCACCTCTCCGCTCTGTGCCCGGCGTCTTCCTCCCGCTCTTAAAGGGGCCGCGCGCGCCGTCCTAAGGAGTCCCCGGCCTATGGCCGGAGGACTTCACCATATATAAGGCACCTCCTCCAAAATGGAGGTGCCCGAGCAATGTTGTTGCAAAGCCTTCACTCTGCTTCAGCCCTCAGGTCCTGTTTCCAGTTACCTGCCAGTCACCTGCCAGATTTCTGCCTGTTACCTGCCAGTCACCTGCCAGATTCCTGCTTGATACCTGCCAGATATCCGTTTACCTGCTTGCAAGCCTGCGGTCCGACGGTCTGCCTTCCGACACCTGTCAGTCTGTCTATGGACCAGCCTGCCCGCTCACCTGGGAGCGCTCGTCTGCTACCTGCCTGCTAGCCTACCTGGAGGCTCCACCGTCACTTGCTGTGACCACCTGCCTGTCCAGAGACTCTTGTCTGCTCACCTGGGAGCGCTCATCTGCTACCTGCCTGCTAGCCTACCTGGAGGCTCCGCCGTCACTTGCCGTGACCACCTGCCTGTCCAGAGACTCCTGTCTGCTCACCTGGGAGCGCTCATCTGCTACCTGCCTGCTAGCCTACCTGGACGTTCCGCTGTCACTTGCCGTGACCACCTGCCTGTCCAGAGACTCTCGCCTACTCACCTAGGAGCGCTCACCTGCTACCTGCCTGCTAGCCTACCTGGAGGCTCTGCCGTCACTAGCCGTGACCACCTGCCTGTCCAGAGACTGTCCCTGTCACTTGCCGTGAGTACCCGTCCTTCTACCCAGAGACTGTCCCTGTCACTTGCTGTGACTACCTGCCCTTCTACCCAGAGACTGTCCCTGTCACTTGCCGTGACTACCTGCCCTTCTACCCAGAGACTGTCCCTGTCACTTGCCGTGACTACCTGCCCTTCTACCCAGAGACTGTCCCTGTCACTTGCCGTGATAACCTGCCCATCTTCCCTGGGAGCCACCCGCTTCCTTACAAGGACCGCCCCCTTGTATAGTTGCTCAGAGGTTCCGCCTCCCAGACCCGTTACACACTGCATAGGGAGGGCATTAGTTTGATGTCTTTGACACAGAGTCTTCACCTCAGGGGCAGGGACCTCTATCCATCCTCCTTCTTCTTCCTCATTTAAAGGTTCCCTAGGCAGGCAAGAGAGTGTGTCTGCATCAATGTTACTGATCCCCGGTCGATACTTTAAGCTGAAATCATACAAAGAGAGTGTGGCAAGCCACGGGTACCCCGTGGCATCCAGTTTTGCGGTGGTTCTCACGTAGGTTAATGGATTGTTGTCGGTATGAACCACGAAGTGTACCCCATAGAGGTAGTCATGCAGCGTGTCCACTACAGCCCATTTCAAAGCCAGAAACTCCAATTTGTGAGCTGGGTAGTTGCGTTCACTGGGAGTCAATCCTCGACTAATGTAGTAAACGGGACGTAGACAGCCATCATGGTCCTGATAGATAATCCCTCCTAGTCCGTCGAGAGAAGCATCTACATGTCCATCTTTTCCCAAAAAGTTCATTAACTCAGAAGTAGACCCTCTTTCCTGACCTTGAGGAGTGGGCTGTCCTGCCGGAAGGGGGATACCCCTTGGTAAGGGCAGTTAACGGCTTCGCAATCCGAGAGTACTGGGGTACAAATCTTCGGTAGTATCCACAAAATCCTAAAAAGGACCTAATGTTAGAACCCTCCTGTTTGTTTTTGTTTCTATCTTGTGTTTTGCGGTCACGTGACCATCCTCCTATATATTCCAGCTCCGCCCTTCTGGCCTTGCTGGACTCCAGTGTTGTTTTGACTGTCTCTCTAGCCAGGTGCTTTTGGTGCCTATCTATCTCTAGTTTGCTTGGTCCTCTGGACCTCTAGTACTTTTGTCAGTTTATCTTTTGCTCTGCAACAATTTCTGTTAGGAGGTGTCCCATTTTTGTCCCAGTCCTTAGTTCTTTTAGGGACCCCTCCCTTTCTCTATAGGTCTCCGTTCAGACAAGCCGAGGACGAAGGCGGGTCTGTTCACAAGGAACAGGTCACCCGCTACAACGTAGGGACTCAGCTTTGTCTAACTGTAGGGACAGCTCTCCCCTTCTTTCCCTAGTTTATGTTGCAGATCATAACAGTAAGTCCAGCCCAAACAAAAAAAAAACTTTGGGAAAGAAATCCGGGGATCAGTATGGTTTCTGCTCAAGATTTGGCTCAACGCCTGCAGGGATTGTCTCTGGAGGCGTCCGAGCTCCGGCAACACGTGAGTAGCTGTCCTGGAGCACATTTTGTGGAACCGAAGGTAGGACTCCCTGATATTTTTTATGGTAAACAGGAAGATTTTTTTTCCTTTAAAAATGCTTGTTTATTATATTTTCGTTTGAGACCAAAGTCCTCTGGGAATGAATCACAGCGCATTGGGTTTATCATGTCACTTTTGCGCAAGGAACCACAGGGGTGGGTCTTTTCTCTCCAACTTAATGATCCTTTTTTTAGGTCAGTGGAGGATTTTTTTTCTGCTATGGGGCTATTGTATGATGATCCTGACCGAGTCTCATCTGCTGAGACAGAACTGAGGCGTTTGAATCAGGGGTCAGGTGATATTGAAAATTATTGTACACACTTCAGAAGGTGGTCCTCAGGAGTGAAATTGAATGATTCGGCGTTAAAATGTTTTTTTCTTGCTGGTCTAAGTGAAAGGGTTAAGGATCTGCTAATTGCATTTCCTGCACCTGAAACCTTGCATGAAGCCATGCAATTAGCTATACGTGTGGACAGGAGACTGCGTGCCAGGGTTAATGATGAAAAAATTCCTGCAATGGCAGCTCCTAGTCCCTAGAGGGTCTGCTCGGGCGGCGGAGAACCGATGGAGGTTGGGGAGATGTCACTCCGCTCTCAGGAAAGGGATTGTGTTTTTATTGTGGTAAATCTGACCATTTGATTAAGAACTGTGAGCTTCATTTAAGTAAAGAAAAAAAAAAAAGGTCAGTTACGCCCATATTGCTTCTTTAAGCTCTAAGGGAGTATTTCTTTCAGGGAGTACCTCATTGCAGGAAGATTTGATTGAATTTCAGGTATTTGTGAATTGTGGTTCAACACTTAATGTGATTGATAAGGGTTTTTTGGAAAAACTTAAATTGGAATCCAAACCTTTGTCATCACCTATTTCTGTGATTGCACTTGATAATGTAGCGCCCTGAGGGTTCGGTCGCTACAGAGGTATTGCATCTCAACCAGATGTGCAATATCTCACTTCCAGGTAAGGATGGAGTGTGGATCAGGACCCCGACACCTGCATGCATTACACCACATTTCCGGGGGGCAGCGCGACCGATATGCTCCAAGTAGAGCACGACAGTCCCTGTCCCTGGCTGGAGTGGGGGGAGGGAACACCGAGGAAGGGGGAACCCTGTAGTGCATAGGAGGGAGAGGGCAGTTCCTGGGTGCACCTAGAGGGAGGTATAAAAGGTGGGCACCATCTTAGATCAGTGTTCAGTTCAGACAGAGAAGAAGAGGGAGCAGGAGGTGGGAGCAGAGGCTCTGCATGGGCTCTGCTCCGCAGGCAGGCCTAAGAGAGAGGCCGGAGCCTGAAGGAAGGAGAGGGAAGGAAGAGGAGCGGAGGAGGCTCCAGGAACAAGGAACGAAGGGACCCCAGGGGTGTGGACAGGCGAATCGCCACCGCACGCCCGAATCTACCTGCGTAGAAGGGTCAGGCCAAAGGGGGAGACCGGTCCCCGAAACTAGTGGAGGCGGGGAACTACCCTCAGCTAGAAACCGGAGGCTGTGACATTTCATGTGGCGCAGCCCGTCGCTACACCCGCTAGGAAGGCACCACATAGGGTCAGGGAAACTGGCACCAAGGTTTACCAGAGAAGGCCCAAGGCAGCCGGACAGAAGCGAGGTCACTGGCGGGGTATGACAGGCCAGAGAAAGGACACAAAAAGGGGGTCCTGTGAAATGCTCCAAAGTTATCTGGGAGTAGGCCGAGCCCCTCACCTGGTGAACACAGTGCGACGTGGGACGTTATGACCAGCTGTAGTAACGTGGATAAAGAACTGTGAGTAAATACCTTGGACTGCATTACAGGACTCTGTGTCGTTACTGCTGCTCCCGCGCACCATCACCCCCAACATCCACACTTGCTGCCCTGAGGCTATACTCCTCCCGTGGGGAGTTATACTATCCTCTGCTGCACCCACAACACCAGCCTCAGCGGTCTGCCCTGCAGCGGCGGTTCACTCTGACCGCAATCCACGGGTGGCGTAGTCGGACATTTAATACCACAAAACCCTATAAATAGACTGCCATTTGGGTTGACCACCCTGAGCCACGGGACCGGGACCCACGACACGAGGACTACAACCCCCAGCATCCGCAATGGGTCCGGTTCCTGGTATCCCCATGCACACGCGGCCCAGGGGGCGCGTCAACTTTTGGCGTAGTCGGCAGGATTTCGTGCCCCCCACCAACTGGTATTGCGTGCCTGAAAAGAGACTGTTTCACTGTATTAAATATGGCGCCCGCCCCAGCAGAACGGACGCCATAATGTGCGCGCCAAAAGGTAACAAGAAGCCACCTCCCATCGTGGGCCAGGTCCCAGAATGGCGCCAAAGACGGAGCCCACCCCCAACAGCCATGAGTGCGGCTGCAGAGATGTCCATCAACGTGGGGGGCTGCCCCTGAGAGTGATTGTCAGAAGATTGCCCCAGGACCACCCCCAACAGGGGCGGAACGAGAAGAAAACCGGGGGGCAGGGTGTGGTTTGGATCAGTCTCAGCAGACCACACCCGGAGATGGTGAGCAGCACGGACACCAGAACCCTGATGGGTGGCTTGCTGCAGGCCATCGCGGCCCCGTACAGCCTCAGGGAGCTGATGGCGCAGCTCCCTGGAGAAGACCCGGAGTTCCTCCGAACGGCGTTGGAGGATTTGGACCGGAGGATGGTCCAGGTGCAGCGAGAAGCTGTAATAATTGGAGAGAGGAGATGGCCCGGCGGGTCGCGGCCCAAAAGCACAGGACGCCGCCAGCACCGGCCAGCGAACCAGCCCCTGAGGATGAGGAGCGGAGGCCGGAAGCTGAGAGCAGCGCAGCCCTGGAAGCAGGTAAGGGGGACACCCCTGCCACCAGCCCTGATGCCAACAACCTGCCTCTGGACCCTGTCACGGAGCCAGACGTCCCGGGTGTTGCTGCGCCTCCCCCGCTCCCGCCGCCGGCATGCAGGCCCCAAGCTGTGAGCCCCGTCGCTGGATCAAGCCCCAGGCCGTGCCCCCTGACCCTGGGTGTGGTCGAAAGCAGCCAGCTCCAGGCACGGTCACAAGGCCTGACCTCCCCAGGAGCCTCCGAACCGCGTGCACCCCAGGTCCCGAAGCCACCACCCCTAGGGACCGACCTGTACAGCTAGCTCGCCGGACCCGATGGAGAGCCGGTCTCTGTGCCAAAGGGATGGGTTCATCCTAGTCAGCGAGGGAGCCTGTCCGCAGAGGCCGAGGCCCCATTGCTCCGCTCCTGCCCGTGCCACAGCCAGTCGCCATCCCCCAGCTCCCGGAGGAAGAGGTCCAGATCGAGTGGGACCAGACCGGGGAGGATCTGATGGGGTTTGCGCAGGAGACGCGGGCGGCCGCAGCTCACAGGCAGGAGTTCTGTGAGTGGGAAATTAGGCAGCTTGAAAAAGAAGAGCGGGCACGGCGCCATTAGACGGAGCAGCTGCAGGCCCGGAGCGCAGAGGAGAAGACACAAACCCGCCGAAACCCCCAAGCTGCACGCGGTCCTAAAATTGCTGGGACCATGGTAAAGTTCCACCAAGAGAAAGGGTGGGGGTTTATCCGGGACTCTACCACAGCCATAGACCTCTATGTTGACAGGAGGGATGTGGAGGGTCACCTGCCAGTGAGTCACCGGAAACGGGAGCTGTTCCTAGGAGATCGGGTAATATACACCCGACATCAAGGCCTGAAAGGGTGGTATGCCCTCAATGTCCAGAGGGTGGAGGAAGAGCACTACCGTGAGCACTACTACCCAGAGGACCCGGATGGGTCTGAAGAGTATGGCGAAGACGAGGAGAGTCAACAAGGACATCGCTACTGATGGGCGACAACCTATTGTGAATAGTTACCCGCCTGGGTGAAAAAGTTAAAGGACATGCCGTCTTCTGGAGCATGAGAAGTTTTCCGGATTACAGAAAAGTTTACCCGGTTAAGGGTTGTTGCAAAAGTTTGTGTGTTTATTAAAGTTACCCGAAAAGGGTCTGTGAGTAAGCCGGTCAAGGACTGGGAGCTGTCAACTTTGTAAATAATTGTGTTAGAACCTTGCTCTTAGGTTTTTTTTCCTTTGCTGGTCACATGACCTTGTTGGCCTATTTAGCCTGCTCCGCCCTTCTGGCTTTGCTGGACTTCATTGTATTACTACTTTCTAGCTAGCCTTTGCTCTGTATCTTACTCTGTTAGTTTGCTTGGTCTACGGACCTCTATGTTCTATATATTTTGTTTGTTCGTCTGTCTGCTACTATTTCTGTTAGGAGGTGTCCCATATTCCTCCCAGTCCTTAGTACTTGTAGGGATTCCTTCCCCACATCTATAGGTCTCCGTACAGACTAGCTTAGGACTTTAGCAGGTCTGATCGCAGGATCAGGTTCCCTGTTACATCGTAAGGATTCAGCTGAGTTCTATCGTAGGGACAGATCTCCTCTCTTTCCTTAGCTCTGGTAGCAGAACATAACAGTAAGTCCAGCCTGCAAATTCTCTAAGGAAAGATTTTTCTGTTCCATCATGGTGTCGGTTCAGGATTTGGCTCATCGCCTGCAGGGACTCTCTCTGGAGGTGGCCAAGCTCCGTCAGCACGTGAGTAACTGTCCTGGAGCACATTTCTTGGAGCCTAAGGTATGTTTGCCGGATTTATTTTTTGGTGAACATCGAGAATTTTTTTCATTTAAAAATGCTTGCTTATTGTATTTTCGTTTGAGACCCAAGTCCTCTGGGGATGAATCCCAGCGCATAGGGTTCATAATGTCACTTTTGCGCAAAGAGCCACAGGAGTGGGCCTTTTCTTTGCAACCTAGTGATACATGCTTCAGATCAGTGGATAGTTTTTTTTCTGCTTTGGGACTATTATATGATGATCCTGACCGTGTTGCATCAGCTGAGACTGAGTTGAGACGTTTGAAACAGGGATCAGGTAATGTGGAAAAATATTGTACTCATTTCCGTAGTTTGGGTCGTTCTCCAAGTTGGGATCTGCCGTGCCTGAGGAGGAGAATTTTTCCGGTGATTTGGAGAGAGTTTGGACGGATGTGCGTGGTAATCTTCAGGAGGCCAACAGAAAATCTAAGGACTACTTTGATAGGAAACGACAGGAGGTTTTGTTCGCTGTTGGTGACATGGTTTGGTTGTCCTCTAGGAATCTGCGGTTGAGGATTCCTTCTAAGAAATTGGGTCCCAAGTTTGTAGGGCCCTTTAAGGTGCTTCAGGTTGTCAACCAATCTGCTGTTAGGTTGGAGGTTCCTACCTCCTGGAGAATTAATCCGGTATTTCATGTCTCTCTGTTGAAAAAAGCTGTTGTATCGGATTGTGACGCCTCTGCCTCTGTTCCTCCGGTGGTGGAGGATGGGGAATATGAAATTTCTCGCATCCTTAACTCTAGACTGTATAGAGGTAGTTTGCAGTATCTTGTGGCCTGGAAAGGTTTCGGACCCGAGGATAACTCTTGGGTGAGGTCGGATGATGTTTCCGCGTCCAGACTTATCAGAGTGTTTCACAGGAGATTTCCTGATAAGCCTGGTCCTAGGGGATCCGGAGGATCCTCTTAGAAGGGGGGGGTACTGTTAGAACCTTGCTCTTAGGTTTTTTTTCCTTTGCTGGTCACATGACCTTGTTGGCCTATTTAGCCTGCTCCGCCCTTCTGGCTTTGCTGGACTTCATTGTATTACTACTTTCTAGCTAGCCTTTGCTCTGTATCTTACTCTGTTAGTTTGCTTGGTCTACGGACCTCTATGTTCTATATATTTTGTTTGTTCGTCTGTCTGCTACTATTTCTGTTAGGAGGTGTCCCATATTCCTCCCAGTCCTTAGTACTTGTAGGGATTCCTTCCCCACATCTATAGGTCTCCGTACAGACTAGCTTAGGACTTTAGCAGGTCTGATCGCAGGATCAGGTTCCCTGTTACATCGTAGGGATTCAGCTGAGTTCTATCGTAGGGACAGATCTCCTCTCTTTCCTTAGCTCTGGTAGCAGAACATAACAGTTGCACTTCTTAAAGTGCCCCCTACTGGTTTTATAAGGAACTACAACAACTAACCTCAGAACAAAAACCCGTTAGAGGTGGCTAAAGATGAGTTCCAGCATCTGGATCAGCTACGCCCTGCAGCCACCCCAGGGCCTACGTTGAGGGTATGGGACAGGTCCCTCATGTTCATCTGTTACCTGTTTGCAAGTTTGCACCTTATTGAAAAATGGACACCTGGTCGCAAGTTGCACCGCGGCTAGTACAAGAGAGTCCACTTGAAAATGTTTTATATGAAAAGTTTTATATACCGAAATGCTTTATATGATGCTTTATATGATGTTTGATAAAAGAGTTCCCGTGATATTAAAGTGCACTTATAATGTTAAAGAGATAATGTTTCCCATAAAGGGAAGTGATATGCAGTTGACAGTTAAAAAAAATTTCTTTGCATGTCCTAATTTTCACTGTCTTTTACTCTGTTCCAGCACACGGACGGGCTGTGATTTACCAGGGGGGAATGTAGCGCCCTGAAGGTTCGGTCGCTACAGAGGTATTGCATCTCAACCAGATGTACGATATCTCACTTCCAGGTAAGGATGGAGTGTGGATCAGGACCCCGACACCTGCATGCATTACACCACATTTCCGGGGGGCAGCGCGACCGATATGCTCCAAGTAGAGCACGACAGTCCCTGTCCCTGGCTGGAGTGGGGGAAGGGAACACAGAGGAAGGGGGAACCCTGTAGTGCACAGGAGGGAGAGGGCAGTTCCTGGGTGCACCTAGAGGGAGGTATAAAAGGTGGGCACCATCTTAGATCAGTGTTCAGTTCAGACAGAGAAGAAGAGGGAGCAGGAGGTGGGAGCAGAGGCTCTGCATGGGCTCTGCTCCGCAGGCAGACCTAAGAGAGAGGCCAGAGCCTGAAGGAAGGAGAGGGAAGGAAGAGGAGCGGAGGAGGCTCCAGGAACAAGGAACGAAGGGACCCCAGGGGTGTGGACCGGCGAGTCGTCACCGCACGCCCGAATCTACCTGCGTAGAAAGGTCAGGCCAAAGGGGGAGACCAGTACCCGAAAGTAGCGCACCATCACCCCCAACATCCACACTTGCTGCCCTGAGGCTATACTCCTCCCGTGGGGTGTTATACTATCCTCTGCTGCACCCACAACACCAGCCTCAGCGGTCTGCCCTGCAGCGGCGGTTCACTCTGACCGCAATCCATGGGTGGCGTAGTCGGACATTTAATACCACAAAACCCTATAAATAGACTGCCATTTGGGTTGACCACCCTGAGCCACGGGACCGGGTCCCCACCACACGGGGACTACAACCCCCAGCATCCGCAACGGGTCCGATTCCGGGTATCCCCACACACACGCGGCCCAGGGGGTGCGTCAATAACACTCCTTTGAAATGTATTACTCACAAGGTTGCTGCAATTCCCCTCACTATCAATGGCATTCACCAAGAAAATTTGGATTTGGTGGTATTAAATAATTTACCCTCTCCAGTCGTTTTAGGTTTGCCTTGGTTAAAACTGCACAATCCTTTACTGGAATGGTCTACTAATGAGATTAAGTCTTGGAGTCCTAAGTGCTATGATAAATGTTGTAATGGTCGCATTGCGGCTGTGGAAAAATGGGAATTACCTGTACCTATTCAGGATTTTTGGAAGGTTTTTTCAGAGGAGGAGTCGCAAGTTTTACCTCCTCATAGGGACTGATTGCACCATTGAGTTTGTTCCTGGAGCTACTCTTCCCAAGAGTCGCTTATTTAATCTGACTATCCCTGAAAGAAAGGCCTTGGAGGAATACATACAGACGAGCTTGGCTGCTGGTCACATTAGACCTTCTAAGTCGCCTGTGGCCGTTGGATTTTTCTTTGTTAAAAAAAAAAGACGGTGGTTTACGTCCATGTCTGGACTTTCGTGAAATTAATAAGATTACCGTACGCAATTCCTACCCATTGCTATTAATTCATGACTTGTTTAACCAGTTAGTGGGGGCCAAGTGTTTCTCTAAAATTGATCTCTGGGGGGCATACAATTTGTTACGAATGAAGGAGGGTGATGAATGGAAAACTGCTTTTAACACTCCGATAGGTCATTTTGTGAATCTGGTGATGCCCTTCGGTCTTACCAATGCACCCGCGTTTTTTCAGAACCTTATTAATGATATCCTGGAGACCTTTGATTGCCAAGAATGTGGTTGTGTATTTGGATGACATTCTGATTTATTCACCAGATCTGGAGTCTCATTGGCAGAGCGTACGTGAGGTGTTGCAGTTATTGAGTGATAATTCACTTTTTGCTAAGCTGGAGAAATGTGAGTTCGCTGTGCAGAGAATTAGTTTTTTGGGCTACATTATCTCCAGCGAGGGCTTTGAGATGGACCCGGTGAAAGTTCAGGCTGTGCAGGAATGACCTAGGCCTATTGGTTTGAAATGGATACAGAGATTTTTGGGTTTCGCCAATTATTACAGGAAATTCATTAAGAATTTTTCTATAATTGTTAAGCCGCTTACCGATCTCACCAGGAAAGGTGTGAATACGGTCCAGTGGACTACTGAGGCCATTGAAGCTTTTGTGTATCTCAAGGAGAGGTTCAGTTCTGCACTTATCCTTATGCAGCCTGATGAGACCAAGCCTTTTTTGGTCGAGGTTGATGCTTGGTCGAGGTGGGGGTCGGTGCAGTTTTGTCTCAGGAGAACAAGGATGGAGTACATCCCTATGCTTTTTTTTAAAAAAAATTTTCAGAAACCAAATTTAATTACGATGTTGGTAATCGGGAATTGCTGGCTATTAAACTTGCGGTTGAACATTGGCGTCATTTCTTGGAAGGTGCTAAATTTCCTGTTCAGGTTTTCACAGATCATAAGAATTTGATCTATCTGGATGCTGCCAAACTCTTGAATGCCCGTCAAGCTAGGTGGGCACTTTTTTTTCTCGGTTTAATTTTTCTGTTACCTATATCCCTGGTACTAAGAATGTTAAAGCCGATGCTTTATCTCGCAGCCTTTCTCCCATGGTTGGTACCGAGGAGGAGGAGAGCATTTTACAGGAAGGAGTTGTGGTAGCAGCATTGGACTCCGTTTTGGAAGAAGGGATTCTGAAAGCCCAAGAGGATGCCCCATCTAACACTCCTCATGGGAGGTTGTTTGTGCCTAGAACCTCTAGGAGAGTTTTGTTTGTGGAGTATCATGAGTCTCGGTTGGCAGGTCATCCAGGAATTTCTGAAACTAAGAGACTTATAAGTCACAGTTTTTGGTGGCCTGGGTGGCAGAAGGAAGTCATCAAGTGGGTGCGTTAATGTACGGTGTGTGCTAGGTCAAAGGCTCCACATACTCCTGCTGCGGGGTTGCTTTGACCTCTGGAGGTTCCTAGTGCGCCTTGGAAGCATTTGGCAATGGATTTTATTACTGACCTTCCTGTGTCCGAGGGTTTCACTGTCATCTGGGTGGTCGTGGACCATTTTAGCAAGATGTGTCATTTGGTTCCATTCATTAAGCTACCCTGCGCTAAGACACTCGCTAAGGCGTTTGTTAAGGAAATTGTCAGGCTCCATGGCGTTCCCACCGACATTGTTTCTGATAGGGGACCTCAGTTTGTGGCTCGCTTATGGTGTGCTTTTTGTGACAGGTTGGGAGTCCATTTGTCATTTTCGTCTGGTTATCATCCTGAGTCTAATGGACAGACTGAAAGAAAGAACCAGGATGTTGAACAGTTTTTGTGTTGTTTTGTGGCAGACAAGGGGTGGTCTGAGTTTCTGCCACTCGCAGAATTTGCTCTTAACAACCATACATCCTCCTGTGCTGGGTGTTCTCCTTTTTTTTGTTGTACTGGGAGACATCCGTCTTTTGGTTCGTTCTCCAAATTGGGGTCGGCGGTGCCGGAGGAGGAGAATTTTTCCGGTGATTTGGAGAGAGTTTGGACTAATGTACGTTGTAACATTCAAGAGGCTAATAGAAAGTCCAAGAAGTATTTTATCAGGAAACGTAAAGAGGTTTTGTTTACTGTGGGTGACATGGTTTGGTTGTCCTCAAAGAATCTGCAGGTGAGGATTCCCTCTAAAAAATTGGGTCCAAAGTTTGTGGGGCCATTTAAGGTGCTTCAGGTGGTTAACCAGTCTGCTGTTAGGTTGGAGGTTCCCTCCTCCTGGAAGATTAATCCTGTGTTTCATGTTTCCTTGTTAAAAAAGGCTGATGTATCGGATAGGGAGGCCACTGTCACAGTTACTCCGGTGGTGGAAGACGGCGAATATGAAATTTCTCGTATCCTGAATTCCAGAGAGCATAGAGGGAGATTGCAGTATCTCGTCGCTTGGAAAGGTTTCGGTCCCGAGGATAACTCCTGGGTTAAGGCGGATGATGTCTCTGCCCGTAGACTTGTCAGAGCTTTCCACAGGAGATTTCCGGATAGGCCTGGGCCTGTAGGATCTGGAGGATCCTCATAAAAGAGGGGGTACTGTTAGAACCCTCCTGCTTGTTTTGTTTCTATCTTGTGTTTTGCGGTCACGTGACCATCTTCCTATATATTCCAGCTCCGCCCTTCTGGCCTTGCTGGACTCCAGTGTTGTTTTGACTGTCTCTCTAGTCAGGTGCTTTTGGTGCCTATCTATCACTAGTTTGCTTGGTCCTCTGGACCTCTAGTACTTTTGTCAGTTTATCTTTTGCTCTGCAACAACTTGTTAGGAGGTGTCCCATTTTTGTCCCAGTCCTTAGTTCTTTTAGGGACCCCTCCCTTTCTCTATAGGTCTTCGTTCAGACTAGCCGAGGACGAAGGCGGGTCTGTACACAAGGAACAGGTCGCCCGCTACAACGTAGGGACTCAGCTTAGTCTTACTGTAGGGACAGCTCTCCCCTTCTTTCCCTAGTTGATGTTGCAGATCATAACACCTAAGCTCCCTCAGCTTGGTGGGCTTAGGCCAGTTTACCACATCCTCCACTTTGGCGGGGTCGGTGGAAATTCCTTCTTTGCTGACTATGTGCCCCACATATTTCACAGTCGTCTGGCAAATCCGGTACTTGTCAAGGGACAACTTCAACCCAGCCTCCTTCAGCCTGTCCAGCACCTTGAACAACCGCTGGTTGTGTTCTTCCAGAGTCTTCCCAAAAACAATAAGATCATCTGGATAAACCAAGACCTCACGTAAGTGCATGTCCCCCACTACTTTGTCCATACATCTCTGAAAAGTGGCTGGAGCACCTGTCAATCCTTGAGGTAGTCTCTGAAACTCGAAGAACCCAATGGGGCAGATAAAAGCGGTCTTCTCCTGATCTTCTTTTGACATGGGTATCTGATAGTAGCCACTCCGGAGATCTAACACAGAAAACCATTGGCTCCCTTGCAGGCAATCCAAAGCTTCATCTATTCGGGGCACAGTGTACTGGTCAGGGACCGTACGTTTGTTCAATATACGATAATCCACACACATTCGAATAGCTCCATTTTTTTTTCGAGCTATCACGATGGGGGAAGCATAGGGGCTATTAGACTCTGTGATGACTCCTGTGTCTAACATACCGCGTAGATGCTGCCTGACATCTTCAATATCCGCAGGGGCCAATCTTCGGGATCTCTCTCTGAAAGGCGTTTGATCCTTCAACCGAATGCGATGCTCTACTCCTTGGGTGAGGCCCATGTCCCATTTGCCTAAAGAGAAAGCTGCCCCCCGCATCATCATGCCATCGATGACCAACCCCCTCTGTTCTCTTATCAGCTCACTTCCTTCAAAACAAGGGTCAAAGCTTTCAGGCTGCAGTTCCCTCTTCTCCTCCTCCATCCTCACATAGGCTTCCAGACAGACTGGGTGGATGGATAGGGTCTGCGAGTAATTTTCTCCCCCAACTTCACGACACCACTGAGCTAACATACGGAAGATGTTGGCATTTTTCCCCACTATAACAGGTGTTGGTCTCTCATCTGCCTCTGCCTCCGGGCAGATTAGCGCTATGATGGGTATCTCTTTATCCACTCCAACAACAGTCTTTGAGAATCGTAGTGTCACAGACACATATCCTCGGTAGGGGTAGCTGTGCTCACTCAGTCCCCACACCACGAGTCCAGACAACGGTTTCAGAGGCACATTGGATAAATATCTCTTATACCATCCTTCGAAGATGATGGACACTTGAGATCCGCTAACCAGCAACACTGAACAAGGTTGACCATTGATACATGTGGGGACATGTGGGGCTGGTCCCACTAACCCTTCAGGCAGTGTTTTCGATGAGTCACTATTTGATGGGGAGGTAGAGTAGGTCTTAGTTGCTGATGGGGGCTCAGTATGGGACTCTACTGGCCCCCTTTCCCGTTTCCCGACAGCCTCTGAGGGTTATGGGGAAGATGTGAAGAGTTATTTGAGCTCCACCTCTTCGGACACTGACGAGCTATATGGCCTGGACTCCCACAGACAAAGCACCCTTCTGGTTTCCTACTCTCCACTCTACAGAGGTCATCATTCTCTCTTCCTGAAGCCAGGGTTTGCTTCTCGGCTACCTCCACAGCATTTTGTAGCCGCTGTATTGTCTTGGCCTGGGCACTTAACAATTGTGTAATCTGCTCCCCCTGTTTCTCGATGACTTTCAACAGTTCTGTCTCTTGGCAGTCGGCTGCTGGCTTCAGGGCAACAGTAGTCACCCGAGGGGATGTCTTCTCTCTTGCGGCAAAAATAACCTCCTCCTTGCGAACTTCCTTGAAAAGAACTCATGAAAAGAACCAGGAATCTTCTCCCTATCACAAGACCTCATCCACTGGGCAATTGGATCATGAGTGAGAGCTCCTCTGAGAACTTGGTCCAGACGACACTGATCAACTTCTTTAGGGCTGACTCCACCTTTAGATACTATTCTATGAACCAGCTTATCTAGTCGGTATAGATAGTCGGACATCTTCTCATCTGGTTGTTGGTAGGTGGTACGGAGTTTATAGAGTAGATCAGTAGCATCTTCAGGGGATCCAAAAGCATCTTCTAAAGCACTCATATAATCTTGATATGCTGCTAGTGGCTTGCTCCGCCAAGCAGCCTGCACCACTTCCATAGCAGTACCCTTCAAACTTTCTACTATTCTCTGCTTCTTTACGGCATCAGTGCACTGCCACTCTTCTAAGCACAGTAAAGTGACATCCCTCCAAGTATCATATCCTTATTCTCCAGCAGGGGTGGGGAGGGCACCCGAGAAAGTTCTTAAACGATGGTAGTTCTCTTCTGGCTGAATCTTTGCAAACTGCCTGACTAAATTTTCCATAGCTGTCATAAGCAAATCAGCAGGGGCCGCTGTCTCTTCAGGATTGACTCTAAGTGGAGTAGAGGGCGGACATAGTCTTTCTAGGCTGAGTGGTTGATTTCTGTTGCCGGGTCTCACCTTCGGACTCAGTAGGCCAAGTGATCTTCCATTGTCGACCATACTCGGGGGACACGGCTATCATGGATGGGAAGTATTCTTTCCTCAAGATCTGCCCGGTTGAGATCAGGGCTGTGGGTAACTGTCCCCCCTTTTCCTTCCTGCGGTCAACCACTTTAGGGAGGGCAAGTTCAGTGAGTCGGTTAACTCAGAGGTCCCCAACCGCCGGTCCGCGGACCAGGACCGGGCCGTTGGGGTTTTTCAGCCGGTCCGCGGGGAGAGGGGGCCCCTCCAGCCTCCAGCAGGGCCGCCATCAGGGCATGACTGCCCTGACTCCAGTATGGGGCCCGGCCGGTAGGAGCCCCCTCGGAGCCCCCCTCTTGTGCGTCTCTCTCCTCATGGGGCCCCCGGCCGCATGCTAAGCGCCGGGTCCGGGACATCTTAGCGCTGCGCTGCTGCGGCAGCACCTTCATGATTCCCCTGACTTCCGGTCATGTGACGGCGCCGTCACATGGCCGGAAGTCAGGAGAACCTGGTGTCAGCGATTTGGACGAGCGCCAGGATTCTGCAGGGATCGCATGGGGGTAAGTATAACAAGTTTTATTTTTTTTTAAATACAATTAACTAGGAGTGGGGGGAATGGGAGATGCACATGGGGGGAGGGGAGAGATGAGAGATGCACATGGGGGAGGGGAGAGATGAGAGATCCACATGGGGGGGAGGGGAGAGATGAGAGATGCACATGGGGGAGGGGAGAGATGAGAGATCCACATGGGGGGGAGGGGAGAGATGAGAGATGCACATGGGGGAGGGGAGAGATGAGAGATCCACATGGGGGGGAGGGGAGAGATGAGAGATGCACATGGGAGGGAGGGGAGAGATGAGAGATGCACATGGGGGGAGGGGAGAGATGAGAGATGCACATGGGAGGGAGGGGAGAGATGAGAGATGCACGGGGGGGTGAGAGATGCACGGGGGGTGGATGAGAGATGCACGGGGGGGTGAGAGATGCACGGGGGGGTGAGAGATGCACGGGGGGGTGAGAGATGCACGGGGGGGGATGAGAAATGCACGGAGGGGATGAGAGATGCACGGAGGGGGATGAGAGATGCACGGAGGGGGATGAGAGATGCACGGAGGGGGATGAGAGATGCACGGGGGTGAGCTGCACATGGGGGGGGTGAGAGATGCACATGGGGGGGTTATGTTTACATAACTTTGTTGCCTTATGAAGGGCAGGGGGGGCCCCCAAAAATTTCTTGCACAGGGGCCCACTACAGTCTGTGTCCGCCCCTGGGATGAAGTAAATGCAGCTGAACAGCAGCTGTCAGGACAGCTGCCCTGTCCTGCTGCAGGGCGTGATGGGGCCTCAGTGATGCGGCTCCTGGCACAGCACATTATGTGGGGCTCCTGGCATAGCTCCTGGCGGGGACCTGGTCTACACTATATGATAAGTATGCACTAAACTCCAAATCCCTCCATTACGCCGCCCCCATATGACCAAAGCCCCGCCCACCCCACCCCCTCCTTGCTGGGCCATGGAAAAATGATCTTGCTTCAAGCCGGTCCCTGGTGCAAAAAAGGTTGGGGACCACTGGGTTAACTAATTTCAGTATCTCTTCATCAGACGCATCACAGAGCTCACCACTCACTGCAAAGCTTTGTTTAGCTGTAACATCCATCTCTTCACACCACAAATACACTTCTTGCTCTGTTAAAGTCTCCATAGTAAATACTCCTGTGTTAGTTCTGGATCTCAGCAGTGCCTCCACTGTAACACCCCTTTAGGGCTACCACGGTATGCTGGGTGTTATGGGGGGTCTCACCTCTCTAGGGCGCAGTGCCTCCACCCGAATCTTGATTGGAGCTCTCACTGGGACTGCAGAAGGACTGTTATCTTCTGCCAGGGACTGATTCGGGAAGCCCCTGCCACAGCTCAGTACACACGCACACAGAACAGGAGTAAAACTGTTTAACAGGTTTATTGCTATGCAGCAGAAATGAGTTGGATTTAAAGAAATAACATACAATACAAGTAACGGTGCTCTGTAAAAGTCATATACATATCACAATCTAATTCTACCCCGACCCTGCAAATATAACGTAGCAGGTTTTCCCTTTTTTGTATTAACTCAGTCCAAACGTTGGGGCCCAGTTGCCGCGGATGTTGGCACGCTAATTCTAACCGTTGGTGCACTTAGATGAATATTAATGTCAATAGTCTGGGTTGTAGTGTACTCACTGTAAATAGCGCTGGTAGAACCACAAGTCTCAGAAGGGCACTCACGGTACGTCTCAAACGGTCGTAAGTTTCACTGGACACCAGCTGGGGGCGGCAGGATTCAGCCATTTATATGGTGGGAATGCCGGCAGAACTCTCCGAGTGCTTGATGTCACTTGCTTCACAGGGTGACAAGGCCGCGCTCTCTCCAGTAGCGCAGGTATATCAGAGGGGACGGCAACACTCTGCAGCGTAGAGGAATACAAATCCACAGCGCTCCGTCTTTCACAGCAAGCTGCCACGCTCTCTTTCCTCTGAACTTTTACTTTCACTTCCTGCCCAGCTCCCTCCCCCAAGTCCCTCCTCCTCCAATCCACTCTCTCTCCTTCTATCCTTCCAGGCTGTGTCATCTGACTGAAACAAAGGTCCCTGGGAATTGTAGTCCACTGCAGCTCAGGGGAACAACGATTAATGTCTGTAGGTCCCTGTTTAACAGCAGCTGCAAAGCTCTTCTTAGTGTCTGTAAGTCCCAGTATACCAGTAGCTGATCTGACAGTTCCATGTGCAGGAGTTACATGTAATAATACAGTCAGGTGTCTGGTCATACACCATGGCAAGACTGAGCAAGAATACACAAGGAAGTTATACTACATCACCAAGGTCTCTAAGGCACAAATTTCAAAGCAGATTGAGGGTTCAAGATGTGTCATTCAAGCACTTATGAAGAAGCACAAGAAAATGTGCAACGTTGAGGTCAGTAGATGCAGTGGTCGGCCAAGGAAACTTAGTGCAGCAGATGTATGACACATTATGGTTACTTTCCTTCAAAAGCGGAAGATGTCCAGCAGTGCCATCAGCTCAGAACTGGCAGCAACCAGTGGGACTCAGCTTCACTCATCTACTGTTCAGAGAAGACTGGCCAGAAGTGGTCTTCATAGCAGAATTGTGGCGCAAAAGCCATATCTTCCACATCAAAACAAGGCCAAGTGACTCAACTATACATTAAAACAGAGGAACCAGGGTGTATAAAATTGGCAGGATGTGCTCTTGACGGTTGAGTCAAAATATGAAAAATGTTGTTATTACAGAAGAGATTTTGTTCACTGGAGGGCTGGAGAGCAGTACAATAATGAGTGTCTGTGGGCAATAGTGATGCATAAGCACGGTGGAGGGTCCTGTAAGTTTGGGGCTGCATTTCAGCAAATGGAGGTGGAAATTGGGTCAGAATTATTGGTTCCCTCAATGCTGAGATATAGAGGCAGATACTTATCCATCATGCAATATCATCAGGGAGGTGTCTGATTGGATCCAAATGTTTTCTTCAGCAGAACAACAACCCCAAACGTACAGCCAATGTCATTAAGAATTATCTTCAATGTAAAGAACAAGGAGTCCTGGAAATGATCTGGTCCCACCCAGTGGAGTAACTAGAGTCTGATAGGCCCCCACTTGCATGTTGGTCAGATGTATGGGCCCTTGTAGCGTTCTGGATCCTATAAAGATATATGTGTTCTCTCCCTATGTAGTAATGTCCCCCCTGGCTCCTTCTTGTAATAATCTCCCACATGCTGGGCCTTATGCTATAACATTTTCCCCCACCTGTGCCCCTGTCTGGTAATGTCCCCATTCTGGCATCATTTCCATCATTCTGGTTTAATGTCCCCATCCTGGTATAGTGTCCCCATTCTGATATAATGTTCCCATTTTGGTATAATGTCTCTAACCTGGTATAATATCTCCCATGCTGGTGTAATGCTCCCAATTCTGCTATAATGTCCCCAAAGCTGGTAACATGCCCCACATCCTGGTATAGTATCTCCAGTTCTGGCATAATGTCCCCCATGCTTCTATAATATCCCCCATACTGGTATAATATCATCATTGTGATATAATGTCCCCCATCCTGGTATAACATCATCATTGTGATATAATGTCCCCATTCTAATATAGTGTCACCCATCCGGTTATGGTGCACCCCATTCTGGTATAGTGTCCCTTATTCTGGTATAATTTCCCCAATTCTGATATAATGTCCCCATTCTGATTTAATGTCCCCCTTCCTGGTATATCATCCCCATTCTGATATATTGTCCCCATTCTGATATAGTGTCCTTCATCTTGGTAAAATGTCCCCATACTAGTATAGTGTCCCCATTCTGGTATAATGTCCCCATCCTGGTATAATGCCCCCCATCCTGGTTTAATGACCATCATACTGGTTTAATGTCCCTTCGCCCTGGTTTAATGTCCCCCATCCTGGTACAATGCACTCCATTCTGTTACAGTGTCTCACATTCTGGCATAATGACCTAATTCTGATATAATGTCCCCATTCTGGTATAATGTACCCATTCTGGCATAATGTCCCCCATCCTGGTATGGTATCTACTGAGCTGCCATCCTGGGGATGGGTTATCAATATCAGATCGGTGGGCTCCGACAAGCGGCACTGGCTCCACCCATGAGATGTTTGTAACGCTCAGATGTAAATAGTTTGAAGATCTTAACATCACTGCTCCATTCACTGTACTGTGGGTCCTGCAAGTCAGCTAATTTTCATGTAATAGGAGCTGATCTTCAGCACCAGGTAGCAGCCACTACACAGTGACCAGAGCTGTGATGTTCAGCTCCTCAACAATGTTTACATCTGACCTCTGCCAGAGTTTCAAACAACTGAGTAGTGGAGGTGCCACGCGCCGGACCCCCACAAATCTGATATTAATGAGCTAACCAGGGGATAGGCCATCAATATGTTTGCCCTGGAAATTCCCTTTAAGGCACACCTGCACATACTATGTATATAATATATATAGATGGCAAAGAGTGGGAAGGGGTTAATCACAGGCTCATAAAACGGACAAACAACACAAATATTGGTTCTATCTTTTACACATTTGGGGTAGCCCTTAAGATGGCCGTTGGGTCAAAGAGAGAGAGAGAGAGAGAGAGGGGAATGGAGAGATACCGGGAGATACCAAGAGAAAGAAAAAAAGAGAGACCCAACCGGTGGAAGGCTAAGCCGGGCAGGCGGCAGCGGCTATTTATACCCACTGCTGATCTCTGATTGGTGGAAAATCTGGGTGTGGCTGCTCTCTGATTGGTGGAAAATCTGGGTGTGGCTGCTCTGTGATTGGTCAGCATTATGACCGCACAGTGGTGATGACTCATACCTCCTGGGTGGTTCTTCTGGGCGGTTCTGTTTTCTGACTGGTGGAAATTCTAATCAGCATTATGACCTCACAGTGGCCGTGACTCATGTTTCATGGACTGTTCTATCTGGGTGACCTGAAACATGCTGATCTTTGATTGGTGGAAATTCAAGTCATCTTCATGACATCACAATCAGCATGTTATTACTGCTGAGATGTTCAGTTTCTTCCTAAATTTCCTACGTTTTGTCCTAATTTATTAGCACATATATACCACTCATTCCTACAATCAAAGGATCAGGAAACCCATCTGAAATCAATATCCTACAATTTACCCCAACAGCAGAAAAAACAACTATACACAAAATACCAAAATATATATCAGATTATTAATAAGCAAATAAAAGACACAATCACATAAAAATAATTTTTAGAAAGGTGTAGAAAAAATGCTGTAAAGTAAGAGCGCTTCAAAAATAGAAATGTTAATGATTTATTTAATCAATTATCAAAATACAAGTGAATGAACAAACGAAAAATCTAGATCCAATCAATATTTGGTGTGACCAACTTTTCACTTTAAAGCAGCATCAATTCTTCTAGGTACACCTGCGCAAAGTCAGGGATTTTGTAATAATACAGTCAGGTGTCTGGTCATACACCATGGCAAGACTGAGCAAGAATACACAAGGAAGTTATACTACATCAGCAAGGTCTCTAAGGCACAAATTTCAAAGCAGATTGAGGGTTCAAGATGTGTCATTCAAGCACTTATGAAGAAGCACAAGAAAATGTGCAACGTTGAGGTCAGTAGATGCAGTGGTCGGCCAAGGAAACTTAGTGCAGCAGATGTATGACACATTATGGTTACTTTCCTTCAAAAGCGGAAGATGTCCAGCAGTGCCATCAGCTCAGAACTGGCAGCAACCAGTGGGACTCAGCTTCACTCATCTGCTGTTCAGAGAAGACTGGCCAGAAGTGGTCTTCATAGCAGAATTGTGGCGCAAAAGCCATATCTTCCACATCAAAACAAGGCCAAGTGACTCAACTATGCATTAAAACAGAGGAACCAGGGTGTAGAAAATTGGCAGGATGTGCTCTTGACAGTTGAGTCAAAATATGAAAAATGTTTTTATTACAGAAGAGATTTTGTTCACTGAAGGACTGGAGAGCAGTACAATAATGAGTGTCTGTGGGCAATATTGATGCATAAGCACGGTGGAGGGTCCTGTAAGTTTGGGGCTGCATTTCAGCAAATGGAGGTGGAAATTGGGTCAGAATTATTGGTTCCCTCAATGCTGAGATATAGAGGCAGATACTTATCCATCATGCAATATCATCAGGGAGGTGTCTGATTGGATCCAAATGTTTTCTTCAGCAGAACAACAACCCCAAATGTACAGCCAATGTCATTAAGAATTATCTTCAATGTAAAGAACAAGGAGTCCTGGAAATGATCTGGTCCCACCCAGTGGAGTAACTAGAGTCTGATAGGCCCCCACCTGCATGCTGGTCAGATGTATGGGCCCTTGTAGCGTTCTGGATCCTATAAAGATACAGTATATGTGTTCTCTCCCTATGTAGTAATGTCCCCCATCCTGGCTCCTCATTGTAATAATCTCCCACATGCTGGGCCTTATGCTATAACATTTTCCCCCACCTGTGCCCCTGTCTGGTAATGTCCCCATTCTGGCATCATTTCCTTCATTCTGGTTTAATGTCCCCATCCTGGTATAGTGTCCCCATTTTGATATAATGTCCCCATTTTGGCATAATGTCTCTAACCTGGTATAATATCCCCCATGCTGGTGTAATGCTCCCAATTCTGCTATAATGTCCCCAAAGCTGGTATAATGCCCCAGATCCTGGTATAGTATCTCCAGTTCTGGCATAATGTCCCCCATGCTGCTATAATATCCCCCATACTGGTATAATATCATCGTTGTGATATAATGTCCCCCATCCTGGTATAACATCATCATTGTGATACAATGTCCCCATTCTGATATAGTGTCACCCATCCGGGTATGGTGTACCCCATTCTGGTATAGTGTCCCTTATTCTGGTATAATGTCCCCAATTCTGGTATAATTTCCCCTTTCTGATATAATGTCCCCATTCTGATTTAATGTCCCCCTTCCTGGTATATTGTCCCCATTCTGATATATTGTCCCCATTTTGATATACAGTTAGGCCATATATATTTAGACGAAGACAACATTTTTCTAATTTTGGTTCTAGACATTACCACAATGAATTTTAAGCAAAACAATTCAGATGCAGTTGAAGTTCAGACTTTCAGCTTTCATTTGAGGGGATCCACATTAAAATTGGATGAAGGGTTTAGGAGTTTCAGCTCCTTAACATGTGCCACCCTGTTTTTAAAGGGACCAAAAGTAATTGGACCGATTAAATAATTGTAAATAAAATGTTCATTTCTAGTACTTGGTTGAAAACCCTTTGTTAGCAATGACTGCCTGAAGTCTTGAACTCATGGACATCACCAGACGCTGTGTTTCCTCCTTTTTGGTGCTCTGCCAGGCCTTCACTGCGGTGGTTTTCAGTTGCTGTTTATTTGTGGGCCTTTCTGTCTGAAGTTTAGTCTTTAACAAGTGAAATGCATGCTCAATTGGGTTGAGATCAGGTGACTGACTTGGCCATTCAAGAATATTCCACTTCTTTGCTTTAATAAACTCCTGGGTTGCTTTGGCTTTATGTTTTGGGTCATTGTCCATCTCTAGTAAGAAACGACGACCCCTCAGTTTGGCTGCATTTGGCTGGATCTGAGCACACAGTATGGCTCTGAATACATCAGAATTCATTCGGCTGCTTCTGTCCTGTGTCACATCATCAATAAACACTAGTGAGCCAGTGCCACTGGCAGCCATGCATGCCCAAGCCATCACACTGCCTCCGCCGTGTTTTACAGATGATGTGGTATGCTTTGGATCATGAGCTGTACCACGCCTTCGCCATACTTTTCTCTTTCCATCATTCTGGTAGAGGTTGATCTTGGTTTCATCTGTCCAAAGAATGTTCTTCCAGAACTGTGCTGGCGTTTTTAGATGTTTTTTAGCAAAGTCCAGTCTAGCCTTTTTATTCTTGATTCTTATGAGTGGCTTGCACCGTGCAGTGAACCCTCTGTATTTACTTTCATGCAGTCTTCTCTTTATGGTAAATTTGGATATTGATACGCCTACCTCCTGGAGAGTGTTGTTCACTTGGTTGGCTGTTGTGAAGGGGTTTCTCTTCACCATGGAGATTATTCTGCGATCATCCACCACTGTTGTCTTCCGTGGGCGCCCTGGTCTTTTTGCATTGATGAGTTCACCAGTGCTTTCTTTCTTTCTCAGGATGTACCAAACTGTAGATTTTGTCACTCCTAATATTGTAGCAATTTCCAGGATGTTTTTTTTCTGTTTTTGCAGCTTAAGGATGGCTTGTTTCACCTGCATGGAGAGCTCCTTTGACCGCATGTTTAATTCACAGCAAAACCTTCCAAATGCAAGCACCACACCTCAAATCAACTCCAGGCCTTTTATCTGCTTAATTGAGAATGACATAAAGAAGGGATTGCCCACACCTGTCCATGAAATAGCCTTGAAGTCAATTGTCCAATTACTTTTGGTCCCTTTAAAAACAGGGTGGCACATGTTAAGGAGCTGAAACTCCTAAACCCTTCATCCAATTTTAATGTGGATACCCTCATATGAAAGCTGAAAGTCTGAACTTCAACTGCATCTGAATTGTTTTGTTTAAAATTCATTGTGGTAATGTCAAGAACCAAAATTAGAAAAATGTTGTCTCTGTCCAAATATATATGGACCTAACTGTAGCGTCCTTCATCTTGGTAAAATGTCCCCATACTAGTATAGTGACCCCATTCTGGTATAATGTCCCCATCCTGGTATGGTATCTACTGAGCTGCCATCCTGGGGATGTGTTATCAATATCAGATCGGTGGGCTCCGACACGTGGTACTGGCTCTACTCATCAGTTGTTTGCAACACTCAGATGTAAATAGTTTGAAGATCTTAACATCACTGCTCCATTCACTGTACTGTAGGTCCTGCAAGTCAGCTAATATTCATGGAATAGGAGCTGATCTGCAGCACCAGGTAGTAGCCACTACACAGTGACCAGAGCTGTGATGTTCAGCTCCTCAACAATGTTTACATCTGACCTCTGCCAGAGTTTCAAACAACTGAGTAGTGGAGGTGCCACGTGCCAGACCTCCACAAATCTGATATTAATGAGCTAGCCAGGGGATAGGCCATCAATATGTTTGTCCTGGAAATTCCCTTTAAGGCCCACCTGCACATACTATGTATATAATATATATATATGGCAAAGAGTGGGAAGGGGTTAATCACAGGCTCATATAACGGACAAACAACACAAATATTGGTTCTATCTTTTACACATTTGGGGTAGCCCTTAAGAGGGCCATTGGGTCAAAGAGAGAGAGAGAGAGAAGAGAGAAGAGAGAGGGGAGGTAGAGATACCGGGAGATACCAAGAGAGAGAAAAAAAGAGAGACCCAACCAGTGCAAGGCTAAGCCGGGCAGGCGGCAGCGGCTATTTATACCCACTGCTGATCTCTGATTGGTGGAAAATCTGGGTGTGGCTGCTCTCAGATTGGTGGAAAATCTGGGTGTGGCTGCTCTGTGATTGGTCAGCATTATGACCTCACAGTGGCGATGACTCATACCTCCTGGGTGGTTCTTCTGGGCGGTTCTGTTTTCTGACTGGTGGAAATTCTAATCAGCATTATGACATCACAGTGACCGTGACTCATGTTTCATGGACTGTTCTATCTGGGTTACCTGAAACATGCTGATCTCTGATTGGTGGAAATTCAAGTCATCTTCATGACATCACAATCAGCATGTTATTACTGCTGAGATGTTCAGTTTTTTCCTAAATTTCCTACCTTTTGTCCTAATTTATTAGCACATATATACCACTCATTCCTACAATCAAAGGATCAGGAAACCACTCTGAAATCAATATCCTACAATTTACCCCAACAGTAAAAAAAACAACTATACACAAAATACCAAAAGATATATCAGATTATTAATGAGCAAATAAAAGACACAATCACATAAAAATAATTTTTAGAAAGGTGTAGAAAAAATGCTGTAAAGTAAGAACGCTTCAAAAATAGAAATGTTAATGATTTATTTAATCAATTAACAAAATACAAGTGAATGAACAAACGAAAAATCTAGATCCAATCAATATTTGGTGTGACCAACTTTTCACTGTAAAACCTCATCAATTCTTCTAGGTACACCTGCGCAAAGTCAGGGATTTTGTAATAATACAGTCAGGTGTCTGGTCATACACCATGGCAAGACTGAGCAAGAATACACAAGGAAGTTATACTACATCAGCAAGGTCTCTAAGGCACATATTTCATATTTCAAAGCAGATTGAGGGTTCAAGATGTGTCATTCAAGCACTTATGAAGAAGCACAAGAAAATGTGCAACGTTGAGGTCAGTAGATGCAGTGGTCGGCCAAGGAAACTTAGTGCAGCAGATGTATGACACATTATGGTTACTTTCCTTCAAAAGCGGAAGATGTCCAGCAGTGCTATCAGCTCAGATCTGGCAGCAACCAGTGGGACTCAGCTTCACTCATCTACTGTTCAGAGAAGACTGGCCAGAAGTGGTCTACATAGCAGAATTGTGGCGAAAAAGCCATATCTTCCACATCAAAACAAGACCAAGTGACTCAACTATGCATTAAAACAGAGGAACCAGGGTGCAGAAAATTGGCAGGATGTGCTCTGGACGGTTGAGTCAAAATATGAAAAATGTTGTTATTACAGAAGAGATTTTGTTCACTGAAGGGCTGGAGAGCAGTACAATAATGAGTGTCTGTGGGCAATAGTGATGCATAAGTGACTCGCCCCCTGGGCCGTGGGGTACCCGGAACCGGGCCTTCTAGTGTACGGTGCTGATGGGGGTAGTAGTGGCAACCCGGTCCCGTGGCTCAGGGTGGTCAGACCAAATGCTGTGGCAATCTATTTGTAGATTTGTGAATGTCCGACTACGCCACACGTGGATTGCGGTCAGAGATAACCGCCGCTGCGAGGCAGACCGCTGAGGCTGTTGTTAGTGTGCAGCACAGGGGTAGGATAACTCCCCACGGGAAGAGTGTAGCCTCAGGGCAGTGTAAGTGGATGCTGGGGGAGTCCAATGATGCAGTCCAGGGTCTTTTACTCACAGTTGTTATCCAAGTCACTTCTGTCAGCAAGGACTGCCCGAGCCGTGCTGCGTCCACCAGGTGAGAAGCTCGGTCAACCCCCAGGCAATTCAGGATTATGGCACAGGACCCCCTTCTGTCCTTTCTATGGCCTCTCGTGCCCCACCAGTGTCCTGACTTCTGTCCGGCTACCGCGGACCGTGTCGGGTAAGCGTTGGCCTTCACTTCCCGCTATCCTATATGGTACCCTCCTAGCAGGTTTAGCGGGGGGTCACACCAATAAATGGTCACAACCTCCGGTTCTTGGCTGAGGGTAGATTCGCCTCCACCAACTTAGGGATCCGGTACCTTTCCACTGCCTGACCCTTCCACCCGGTATAATGGGGTATGCAATGGTTGCTGACCGTTCTGCACTCTTAGGGTCCCTTCTGCCTTCTTGTTTCTGGACCCCTTCCACTCCTCTGTCTCTTCTCCTTCCTTCTTTCTCCTTCTTCTCTTCTCCTCTCTGGCCCCGGCCTTCTCTCTAGGCCTGCCTTGTGGAGCTGAGCTCAGGCTGAGCCGCTGCTCCCTGTCAGCTCTCTCTCCCTTCTGCTCTGACTCAACCACTTCTCTCAACTCTCTAAGATGGCTCCCACCTTTTATCTACTTCTCTGTGCCTGAGCTCAGGTGACCTGCACCCCATGAGCTCCTTCCTATGCTCCAGAAACCGCCCCCTTTCTTCTCCTACACCACTGGGTTCTCTTCCCCCCTCCCCACTCCAGCCAGGGACATGGTCAGTTGTGCCCGCAGCTGGGAGCACCGTCGAGCTGTCCCCCGGAAATGGGGTGTGTGTGTGCAGCTAACTGAGCCCTGGTCCACACTCCATCCTTACCTGGGAGTGGAATATCACACCTCTGGATGAGGTGCAATACCCCTGTAGCAACCGAACCCTGGGGGCGCTACATTCCCCAGTGGTAAACCACAGCACGTCCTCGGGCTGGATCAGAGCTAAAGACAGTTCAAAAACATTCAAGGTTTTAGAATGCATCCATATATAAAATTATAAACCATTATTACTCATCCCTTTATGGGAGGCAATTTTTCTCTTTTAACGTTATTGGCACATTTTCTCTTTCAGCAATATTATAAGACTTTTCTTCTCATATATAAAACATTATAAAACTCTTTTCACTTTTATAACCACATCTGTCACATATAAAACATTTTTCTTATAAACATTCTTCATGTAAAACTTTTGTTAACTGGTCACAGTGCGCTTTGCAACCAGGTGTCCATCTTTCTATAAAATACAAACTTGTAAACTCAAACATGAGGGACCCGTTCGTAAACCCTCAACGAAGGCCCTGGGGTGGCTGCACGGCGTAGCTGATCCAGCTGCTGGACCTCGTCTACGGCCACCTCTAACGGGTTTTTGTTCTGATGTCAGTTGTTGTTGTAGTCTCTTATAAAACCAGTAGGGGGCACTTTAGGAAGTGAAACTATTTACAGAATTGACCGCTCCCAGTCTTCGGCCGGATAGTTCATAAAAATTGGCTGCTCCCTGTCCTCAGCCGGCTTTAACTGACCCGATAACGGGTAACTCTAGGTAACAGTCACTTTACCCCGACGGGTAACTATATACATTGTACGCTGCCGCTCCTTAATAGCGGTGTCCTCCTTGCGCACCTTCTTCCTCCTCAAAGTGTTCTTCAGACCTGTCCGGGTCCTCTGAGCAGTAGTGCTCACGGTAGTACTCTTCCTCCACCCTCTGGACATTGAGGGCATACCACCCCCTTGCGCCGCGGTGGATATAGCAGCGCTGCTGCAGGAATCCATCCTCAGCTCACTGCCCGGCGCCGGCTGTGTGACGCAGGTGGGATGATGATATTATTGCTGCGCCGCCTGCGTCCTTCAACATGAGCTCAAGTGAAAAAAGGGAAAGCAGCAATTGGAAGCCGCATTAAAGAGTCAGGAGGAAATTGGTATTTTTATATTATTGCTTTGCTATGCACAGTGGTTCATGAATTAATATTCACAGTGACCCTCCATCCTGCAGTTAAAAGGGTCCATACATTTGACACCCCCGTCTGACTCCCCAGTCTCCTCCGCACAGATCGATATTAAGATGGCCACCGCAATGGCATGGGGAGTGCAGCGGTGAGTCCAGAGCGCAGCTCCTCACTCTGAAATGCCCATCAGAAAGAAGAGGTCAGACATTTATTTTCTATGAGCGCTGTAATATCCTATTTATCAAACATCAGCACTACAAGAATCCATCCTGAGCTGTGCTGGGATCTTTGAACGTGGGCCCCCGGGAGGATCGGGCCCCTCATGGTGGAGCGGATCGCACTCATTATAATCCATAACTGATAGAAGATACATAAACAACAACACAGGATGATTGTAAAACAGTGAGGTAATATTTTATTAAACCACCAAACACACAATAAACATATCGAACAGTCCCAGCAAATACCTATTATGGTGCAAATTACAGAGTCTCACCCTTCCGCTGACTCGCCGGGGTTAAAGCAGCTGCCAATCCGAGGGGCTTCTGGGGCTGACTACCCCCACCAAAGGCACCCCACTTTTGGTGAGCACCCACAAAGAGGAGGTAACAACAAGCTTAGAAAGCTGACAGTCCATTGAGGTATGTGGCCAGGAGACCAGAGGGTTCCAACCTGGCTTCTCCCAACATATCCAAGGAACTAGGTGACCGGAAGGTCCCGACTTGGCTTTTTCTGAGCATATTCACAAGTTCCAGGTGGCCAGAGTGTCCCAACCTGGCTACTCCAAATTTCTCCATGGGACCAGGTGACCAGAAGGTCCCAACCTGGTTTCTCCAAACATCTCCATGGGACCAGGTGACTGGTGGGTCCCAACCTGGTTTTCCCAGATGTATCCATGGGTTCTGTGGTAGTCAATGGAGCAGATCTGTATTCCTCCAGCCAGGGCTGTGGTCCCTTAAGCTGGCATCCTGTAGAAACCAAATCTGTGTCCTTCTTAATGGATTCATGGTGTTCTGTAGTGCTGTCCCATAGAGTATTCCTGGCAGTGTTTTGTAAAAAGACTCCTTTATGTAGTTCACAACTGTTCTTCTTCAAGACTTCATCCAAAGGTCAAGAGAAAGGGGTGGTGTTACTAATTCTCATTACTGGAGCATCCACAGTTCATCCCCCAATGTTGACTTGCAAACATTGCAAACATTGAAGGATAAACTATTGTTATGATCTGCTACAAGCACTAAGGAAAGACAGGAGATCTGTCCCTACAATAGAACTAAGCTAGATCCCTACGATGTAACGGGGAACCTGATCCTGCGATCAGACCCGCTAAAGTTCTTGGCTAGTCTGAACGAAGACCTATAGATGTGAGGGAGGGATCCCTACAAGAACTAGGGACTGGGAGAAAGATGGACACCTCCTAGCAGAAATAGTAGCAGTCAAAGACAAACACACAACAAAAAGCATAGAGGTCAGAAGACCTAGCAAAACTAACAGAGGACGGCAACTGAGCACCAAGCTAGCTCAAGAGTAGTAAATACAATGAAGTCCAGCAAGACCAGGAGGGCGGAGCCGGATTAAATAGGCAAAAATGGTCATGTGACCAGCAAACTAAAAAAAACCTAACAGGAGAGTTCTAACACTGACCACAAGTCGTGGTTGCTCTTCAGGTCGCATGGGTGCTAAGCCTTGCATAGCCTGGGCATTTTTTCAGATCGATAAGGATGACCCAACTCATGTTATCTGTAACATTTGTCACCAAAAGCTAAGTAGAGGCCAAAAAATCCATAGTTTGAGTACTTCATGCATGAACCGTCACATGGATATGAAGCATAAGTTGCAGTGGGAAGCTCACTGTGCTACAATGCGGCCTAGCGGGCTGGGCCAACCACCGTCTGCAGGGCCGGCGTCAACACCCGGCGCACCCGGGCAAGTGCCGGGGCCCTGAGCAGGCAGGGGGGCCCACTGGCGGTCGGCACCCCGCTGGGCTATGGGCGGAGGAGAGCGATGTCAGCGCCCGCCATTCTCCGACGCTTGCTCAGGGCCCCGGCAGCCGGATACTTACCTCTCCCCGTGCCTCCGCAGGTCCGCTGTCTTCCTGCTCTGCGCTCCCTGTGACGTCTCAGGTCAGAGGGCGCGGTGACGTCTTTCCACCGCGCTCTCCCCTGAGCCGTCACAGGAAGCGCAGAGCGGGACGACGCCGGCAACGCTGGAGTCCGGACCCGAGCAGCGGCAGCAGGTGAGGAGGAGGGAGGTGAGTATTTGATTTTTTTTTTTTTTAATGTATGGAGGCATGGGGCATAATATGGGGGGATGACATCTTGCATGGGGCATTATAAAGAGAGGGAGGGGGTGACATCCTGCATGGGGCATTATAAAGAGAGGGGGGTTACATCCTGCATGGGGCATTATAAAGAGAGAGAGGGGGTGACATCCTGCGTGAGGCATTATATAGAGAGGGGGGGTGACATCCTGCATGGGGCATTATAAAGAGAGGGGGGTGACATCTTGCATGGGGCATTATAAAGAGAGGGGGGTGACATCCTGCATGGGGCATTATAGAGAGAGGGGGTGACAGCCTGCATGGGGCATTATAAATAGAGGGGGTGACATCCTGCATGGGGCATTATAAATAGAGGGGGTGACATCCTGCATGGGGCATTATAGAGAGAGGGGGTGACAGCCTGCATGGGGCATTATAAATAGAGGGGGTGACATCCTGCATGGGGCATTATAAAGAGAGGGGGTGACATCCTGCATGGGGCATTATAAAGAGAGGGGGTGACATCCTGCAAGGGGCATTATAAAGAGGGGGGGTGACATCCTGCATGGGGCATTATAAAGAGAGGGGGGTGACATCTTGCATGGGGCATTATAAAGAGGGGGTGTGACATCTTGCATGGGGCCTTATAAAGAGGGGGGGTACATCCTGCATGGGGCATTATAAAGAGGAGGGGTGACAGCCTGCATGGGGCATTATAAGGTGGGGAACAGCCTGCATGGGGCATTATAAGGGGGGGCAGCCTGCATAGTGCATTATGTGGGGGGAACAGCCTGCATGGAGCATTATAAGGGGGGGACAGCCTGTATGGGGCATTATGTGGGGTAACAGCCTGCATGGAGCATTATAAGGGGGGGACAGCCTGTATGGGGCATTATGTGGGGGGTAACAGCCTGCATGCAGCATTATATGGGGGCCAGTATCCTGTATGGAGCGTTATATGGGGGCCAGTATCCTGTATGGAGCTTTCTAAGGGGACCAGTATCCTGTATGGAGCGCTATATGGGGGCCAGTATTCTGTATGGAGCGTTATATGGGGGCCAGTATTCTGCATGGAGCCTTATATGGGGGCCAATATTCCGTATGGAGCCTTATATGAAGGCCAGTATTCTGTATGGAGCCTTATATGGGGGCCAAGTATTCCGTATGGAGCCTTATATGGGGGCCAGTATTCTGTATGGGGCCTTATATGGGGGCCAGTATTCCGTATGGGGCCTTATATGGGGGCCACTATTCCGTATGGGGCCTTATATGGGGGCCAGTATGCTGTATGGGGACTTATATGGGGGCCAGTATTCCGTATGGGGCCTTATATGGGGGCCAGTATTCTGTGTGGAGCGATTCGCTGGTTTCTGAGGTATTGTGGAATTTACATAGATATCGCTCATGTAATGTAAGAAGTGAAATCTTTGCATTGTACTATATATATATATATATATATATATATATATTTCTCTGTGGTATCTGTGCATCATGAATCGTGGTATGTATTAAAGGGGCTCACTGAGACTCTTTCGCCCGGGGCCCAGAAAAACCTGGAGCCGGCCCTGACCGTCTGCCCCATCTTGTGCATCCGCGGCCTCTTTATCCTCTGTGACTGGGGGGACAGCAGTCACACCTGTTTTGGGATGCAGACCTGCCACCTCTTTACCCGCAACAGCCAGCGTGATTGGCAGGTCATCATTTTCTTTGGAGGTGGAAACACCAGCTGGTGTTGAGCGCTCTCCGACATCGAGAGCACCACCTTTGGATCAAGGCAACCTAACATGTCTGCCTGCATCTTCCTCACAGAACGGCAGTTTGCCGGGGACACCCTTCTCAACCCCGTCTAAGCACAACAGCCAGCCCTCGGTCCCTCAGATGTGGACAAGTAAAAGACCATTTCCTCCTAGCCATGAGAAAGCTAAGAGGTTGAATTTCACCATCTGCAAGCTCTTGGCTACAGAAATGCTGCCTTTCCGCCTGGTGAACACAGAGGATTTTCGAGACCTTATGTCTGTCGCAGTGCCCCAGTACCAGATGCCCAGTCGGCACAATTTCTCAAAGAAAGGTGTGCCTGCGCTCCACCAGCATGTCGCACACAACATCACCGCTTCTTTGAGAAACTGTGTGTGTGACAGGGTGCATTTCACCACAGACACTTGGATGAGTAGGCATGGACAGGGGCGTTATATGTCGCTGACTGGGCACTGGATAACTATGGTGACAGCAGGACAAGGGGCTGCTGTCCAAGTCTTGCCGTCCCCACGAGTTGTGCGTCAATCCTCTTTATCTCGAAGTTCCTCCACTGCTTCTGCCTCCTCAACCTCCTCTCGGTCCTCCACCTGCTCCCAAAGCCTGTCTATTCATGCCACACGCTTTCTAACTGCGCAAAAGGGATCCTGCCCACCTCCTTACTATGCTGGAAGTAGGGCTCAACGTCATCAGGCGGTTTTTACTTTGAAATGTCTGGGAAATGTGAGTCATACAACTCAGGAGTTATGGTCAGCTCTGGAGAACCAGTTTCATGAATGGTTGTCTCCACTGGACCTGAAACCAAGGAAGGCCGTGTGCGACAATGCTGCAAACCTGGGTGCGGCCCTTCGCCGGGGCAATGTCACACACGTGCCTTGTATGGCTCACGTGTTGAACCTGGTTGTCCAGCAATTTTTAGGCCACTATCCCGGACTAGATGGCCTTCTGCAGAGGGCACGGTCGCTGTGTGCTCACTTCCGCCGTTCGCATCCCGCAACTCAGCGACTTACATCTCTACAGAAGTCGTTGGGCCTGCCACTTCACCGGCTAAAATGCGATGTGCCTACCCGGTGGAATTCAACTCTGCACATGTTGCAGCGACTGTGGCAGCACCGACAAGCCCTGGTGCAATATGTTCTGACGTATAGCCTGGGCCAACGGGATCCAGCGGTGGGGCAAATCACGCTGGAGGAGTGGTCTCAGATCAGGGACCTATGCACCCTTCTGCACAGTTTTGAAATGGCGACGAAGATGTTTAGTACTGACGATGCCATTATCAGCATGACTATTCCGGTGATTTACATGCTGGAGCACATGTTAAACAGAACTCGGAGTCAGGTGGTGCGACAAGAGGAGGTGGAGGAAGTAGAGGAGGAGGAGTTGTATGCGGAAGGGCTAACCTCTGCAAGACTCATCAGATGAGGGAGACCTTGATCACATTTCTGTTGTGCGAGGTTGGGGGGAGAGGGCAGAGGAAGGAAGCATGATTGTTACCTCACCACCAAAACAACAGGGACTTGGTGCTCCTGGATGCGCAAGACACATGAGTGCCTTCTTGCTGCACTATTCGAAATAATCCTGACTACTGGGTTGCCACACTCTTAGATCCCCGGTACAAAAGTAAATTTGCCGAAATAATTCCTGCCATAGAAAGGGATTCACGCATGCAGGAGTATCAGCAGAGACTGTTGCAGAATCTTACGTGTGCTTTTCCACAAAACACCAGTGGTGCACGTAGTGAATCTCACAGTTCCAACTTGCCAACCGTGGGACTGTCGAGTTTTCACCACTCAAACCGTAACAGAAACACAGTATCTGCTGGTAACAGCAATTTTGCGGAATCATTTCACAGCTTTTTTAGCCCATCATTTGCAAGGCCACAGGAGACAAGAAGTCTGACACATAGTCAACGCCTAGAGAGGATGGTACAGGAGTATCTCCAAGTAAACATCGAAGCCATGACTGTGTCACTGGACCCTTGCTCTTTTTGGGCTTCCAATCTGGAAAAATGGCCGGAGCTCGCCACTTACGCCTTGGAGATCTTGTCATGCCCCGTAGCCAGCATTCTCTCTGAACGTGTGTTCAGCGCTGCTGGTGGTGTGCTGACAGATAAGCGCACGCGGCTGTCTACTGAGAATGTAGACAGACTCACGTTCATAAAGATGAACAAATCATGGATCCGCAAGGACTTTTCTACCCCTGTGTCATCCTGGGGAGAGTAAAAGCTTGAGGATTTCGTAAAATCACCTCACCAACCGTTTTAAGCTTTCAAATTACTAATAATTTTTAACTGCATCTTGTCTGGAAAATAATTTTGGGCCTGTAGCAGTGTGCGGTACTCATTCTATTATGCCATCTATACTAAGCTCCACCAGCTTGCAAATTACTAATAATTTTTAGCTGCATCTTGACTGGAAAATAATTTTGGGCCTGTAGCAGTGTGCGGTACTCATTCTATTATGCCATCTATACTAAGCTCCACCAGCTTGCAAATTACTAATAATTTTTAGCTGCATCTTGTCTGGAAAATAATTTTGGGCATAGTAGCAGTATGTGGTATTCATTCTAACCAACCATTTTAAGCAACTCTGGGGCAATTGATGCCACTTAAGTGGTGTCTGTGCCACAAATTTTTGGAAAAAATGGAGACTCTTTTTGGAGTCCCCTTGCTTTGTTTTACGTGACGTTGCCATCGTCAATTAGAGATGGGTTGGGTCCCCCCCCCTTTTAACCGTAGGAAAATACATACACTATGGCTTGGGGTAACACAGGTGGTTGAGTCTGAAGTGCTGTTTACTCAGAGGTCTTCTCCAAAGCTTCAATGTCTGCTAGTCAGCGTAGTAACCCAGCTGCGAAGCAAGCTGCACCGCCTGTGTATATAATAATGATTTTTAAATGCATCTAGCCTAGGCAGACTGTGGGGACCCCTAACCAAACCCAGACGCTCAACCCCCTAACGCCCCCCTTTCATTGACAATACAATCATGTAACTCTTACAACTGGATGGGTGAAGATCGGTCACAGCTTTATTAACTGTTTATACTCATTCCATTAGAAATGCATTTTATTTCTAAAATAATTCAGCTTGTTGCAGCATGCCCTGTGTCTCTAGTCTCCACAACGGCAAGTTGGCCAACAAGTGTAACTCTCCAACATGTCCTTTCTATTTCCAGGCCACGGAGGAGCCTGCTTACTCGTATGCAGGACTCTGACCCCCAACCATCACTCTTAACGCTTGCTCCACTCCGTCCTGGAGTCCTGACAAGAATATGTCCAGTCCAATATCCATTAAGTTAACACCGTCGGGCCGTATGAGACCTGCGTTATCTCCTTCCAGTTGTCGGTGTCGTATCACTACACAGCCTCTGTCTCTTATAAATTTTACCATCCGAATATTTATTACCTGCCTTGTCCATTCGATGGACGTGCTGTCTCACGCACCATGCCATACCGTTCTCGGCACAATCTCTGACCATACTATAGTTAGTTTTGTGAAAAATTCTCTGAAGCACTCAGTGTCTAGTTTCATTATTGCCATTAGTTATGCGCTCTTGTGATAAGCTATGTCGTTTCACCCGGCCCGTATAACTAAGATGACCGGACCTCTTGCCTCTCTCCCTACCTTGATTACCTCCATTAGTATCTGTGGCCATTGCAGGCCTCTAATACCTCTCCAGTTCAAATATGTGTTATGAAACTCCAATTTCCTCCCGCCTGGGCGGACTTTCACCCTACTTTCTGAACAATATATATACGAGTACTTAATCATTGCATAGCAAAAAAAACAGCAAGGAAGTGGTATTTATATGTCATGTCCTGCTATGCACCTGTTCAAGGCTGAGTTAATCAGAAATTTAAACACACATACCATGTTAAAATCGTATAGCATAGAAATAATGCATATAAATGTAAATAATCAAAAAGAAAAAGAAAAGAAGAAAAAAGGAACATATATATAATGATAATCTATAAATGATCACTCATAATGATACATCAAATCACGTGTATTTAAAGTATAAATCCACCTACTTTCTCTATTAAGGAGCTTTCTCCTATAACCATCCACCAAATCTCCATCAATCGCCATGGCCCATGGAGGGGCCACCACAGTCAGTGAATCCTTCCTTATTTAGTATAGAGTCTACCAATACTTTGGGCGTATTAGCCCAGCTGCGAAGCAAGCTGCACCGCCTGTGTATCTAATGAGAATTTTTAACTGAATCTAGCCTAGGCTGACTGTGGGGACCCCCAACCAAACCCAGACGCTCTGCATCTAACCCAGCCAATCATTTGATAGTATTGCTAGTAGCAGAGTCGCATGGGCTCTAAACCTTGCATAGCCTGTGCATTTTTTCAGATCGCTAAGGATGACCCAACTCGTGTTATCTGTAACATTTGTCACCAAAAGCTAAGTAGAGGCCAAAAAATCCATAGTTTGAGTACTTCATGCATGAACCGTCACATGGATATGAAGCATAAGTTGCAGTGCGAAGCTCACTGTGCTACAATGCGGCCTAGCGGGCCGGGACAACCACCATCTGCCCCACCTGTGTCATCCTGGGGAGACTAAAAGCTACTCCGCAGTCTTTTCCAAAAATTTGAGGGAATCACCACGAGAATGGTTTGGAAGAGGTTTAAGAGTTTAGGTAGGACGTTCATTTTTAGTATACTTATGCTGCCGAACCAGAAAAAATCCTTCACCGTCCAAGAAGTAAGATCTTTATGGAGTTGTTCAATAAAGGGCCCAAAATTAAGATAAAATAGACGGGAGAGGTCTCTATGAATACGAATTCCTAAGTATTTGATACCCTGTGAAGGCCAGGCAAAAGGAAAGTTGGACTGGATGGAATCCTGTATGGATTTGGGGAGGTAGACATCAAGGGCCTCAGACTTCGCTGCATTGATTTTAAAATTTGACCATGTAACAAAGTGATCTATTTCAGCCATAACAGCAGGGATGGTGTAACGGGTCTGGGAGGTGGAACCTCTGAGCAACTATACAAGGGGGCAGTCCTTGTAAGGAAGCGGGTGGCTCCCAGGGAAGGCGGGCAGGTAGTCACGGCTAGTGACGGGGACAGTCTCTGGATAGAAGGGCAGGAGGTCACGGCAAGTGACGGGGACAGTCTCTAGACAGGCGGGTGGTCACGGCAAGTGACGGCAGAGCCTCCAGGTAGGCTAGCAGGCAGGTAGCAGGTGGAAGCTCCCAGGTGAGCGGGCAAGAGTCTCTGGACAGGCAGGTGGTCACAGCACGTGACGGCGGAGCCTCCAGGTAGGCTAGCAGGCAGGTAGCAGATGAGCGCTCCCAGGTGAGCGGGCAAGAGTCTCTGGACAGGCAGGTGGTCACAGCACGTGACGGCGGAGCCTCCAGGTAGGCTAGCAGACAGGTAGTAGGTGAGCGCTCCCAGGTGAGCGGGCAGGCTGGTCCATAGACAGACTGACAGGTGTCGGAAGGCAGACCGTCGGACCGCAGGCTTGCAAGCAGGTAAGCGGATATCAGGCAGGTATCAAGCAGGAATCTGGCAGGTGACTGACAGGTAACAAGCAGGAATCTGGCAGGTGACTAGCAGGTAACAAGCAGGAATCTGGCAGGTGACTGGCAGGTAACTGGTAACGGGACCTGAGGGCTGAAGCAGAGTGAAGGCTTTGCAACAACATTGCTCGGGCACCTCCATTTTGGAGGAGGTGCCTTATATATGGGAGGTCCTCCGGCAATTGGCCGGGGACTCCTTAGGACGGCGCGCGCGGTCCCTTTAAGAGAGGGGGAGCGCGCGTGCGCGCGCCCTAAGCACACTGCCGGGGAAGGAGCGCGTGCCGGAAGCAGAGGGGAGAGAAGCGCTGGAGGACGCCGCGCCTGGAGCGGGGAGGTGAGAGGGACGGCGTCTCTGCCTAGTACGGGGCAGAGACGCCGATGCTACAGATGGATATGTAGCACCCTGAGGATTCGGCTGCTACAGGAGTATTGCACCTCAAGCCAGAGGTGTGATATTCCACTCCCGGGCAAGGATGGAGTGTGGAACTGAGCTCGGTAGGCTGCATGCACTACACACATCCCATTTCCGAGGAACAGGCCGACGGTACTCCCACTTAGAAATGTGCAGGTACGACCGAGTCTGTTCCTGGCTGGAGTGGGAGGGGGGTGGTACATCCCATGTAGTGTAGGGGCAGATAGGGGGAGCAGCCTGGGTAAAGATAGGAGCTCATTGGGTGCTGGTCACCTGAGCTCACACATAGAGGGTGTATATAAGGTGGGCACCAACTAAGATCAGGGTCAGATGCAGAGGATCAGATGCAGGGAGTGAGTCAGCTGCAGAGAACAAGTCAGGAGCAGAGGAGAGAAGAAAGACCAAGACCCAGAGTGAGAGAGGAGAAAAGAGAGAGACCCAGAGCACAGAAGAGAAGGACTCTGAGATCCCAACTAAAAGCACCGGGTGAAGAGTCGGCATCAGGGTACCGGAACCCAAGCTGGTGGGGGTAAAAACATTCCCCAGCCAGAGACCGGAGACCGTGGGCAGCGTCTGCCACGGTCACCCATCACATCCACCCCGAAGGCACACCACATGAAGGGTCAGGGAACCCAGGGCCAAGGGTGTCCCAACAGAAGGCCCGAGGGAGCTGGACCTAGGTGGATTACTGGTGGGGACGGCCAGAGAACGGGACAGAAAGAGAGCTCAGGGCCACGCTCCGGACTTGTTTGGGGGTTGGCTGGATCCAGGACCTGGTGGACGCAGCACGGCTCGGGTGGTCACTAGCAGCTGGAGTGACCAGTACAACATCTGCAGTAAGTAAACACCCTTAACTGCACAACCCGACTCTGTCTTCACTGCCGTCTGCACTACACCACCACAACCCCCATCCTCTGCGCCTGTCCCCTCTGAGGCTATACCCCTCCCGTTGGGGGTTATCCCACCAAGCTGCGCATCCACCATCAGCCTCAGCGGAACCTGCTGCAGCGGCGGCCCCAGTGACCGCATCACAACGGGTGGCGTAGTCGACACAAAAGAACTCTTAATAACATCTGTAGGACTGCCACATAACACTGAGTTTGACGCCCTGGGCACGGGGCCGGGTCACAGCCGCTCGGAGACTACAAACCCCCATCTGATCCGGTGCCGGGTATTCCCCTCAAAAAGGAATATGTCCCAGGGGGCGCGTCAACTTTGGCGTAGTCGGCAGGATTACGTGCCCGCAGCACCCGGGTACTGCGTGCCTGAAGAAAAGTGCAAGTTTACCTCGGAAAGAAGTCTCCCGCCGGTTCCGGAGGGTCCACGCCATCGGACTCCATCACCAGTCGTTTCCCGCCGATTGTCCGCCATTTCCAACTTGTTCCCGCCATCTGCAGAGTTTCCCGCCACTGGGCGACGCTTCCCGCCAAAACCGCAGATTTCCCGCCTTGGAAGAGCAGCGGACGCCATTATGGGCGTGCCAAAGGAGGGCAAGAGGCCACCTCCCATCGTGGGCCAGGACAGAAAATGGCGCCAAAAGTGGAAACCGCCCCCACCAACAGAGACTGTGATGCTAGAGGTGTCTGTCAGCGTGAAAGAACCGCCCCTGGAGCTGACAGTCACCCAGTGGCCCCGGGACCGCCCTCGAAGTGGGAGGAGACGAAAGAAGAGAGCGAAGATGGGTGCCGCCTGGAGCAGTCTGGAGCGAGCGCACCCGGAGGCAGGAAGCCTGGAGAGGAGCAGCAGAGAAGCTCACCCGGAGATGTCCAGAGAGCAGAGCAGCACCGGCCCGCTGGCCAGGAGCCTGCTGGAAGAAGAGCAGAGCAGCACCGACCCGTTGGTCAGGAGCCTGCTGGACACCACGACCCCACTAGGCCTAGTGGAGGTCCTTGCACAGCTCCCCCGAGACCGGGAGTGTGCACAGACTGCCCTGGAGGGCCTCGCACGGAGGATGGCCCGGGTACAGCGCGAGATATTGGCGGAATGGAGCCGGGAGATGGCCCAGCAAGCTGAAACCAAGACGCAAGCTGAAACCAAGACCCGGAGCACGCCAGCCGAGATGAGGAAGGAGACCGCCTCTGAGGATGGCGCGGGAGGACCCAAGGCCGGAGACGGCGCCGAGGAGGGAGCCGAACGCATGGAGGCAGGTAAAGGGGACGCCTATACCCCAAGCCGTGACACCGCTTACCTGCCCCAGCTCCCCGTCGCAGAGCCCGAAAGTCCCCCTGCTGTGCCCGAAAACGCCATGTCACCGACGCAGACTAGGCCCCAACCGGAAGCCGCCGCCGCGACCCCTGTGACGTCACACGCCTCGACCCCGAGCGTGACCAAGCAGGAAGTACCACCAGCCAGGTCGCAAGGCCTAGTACCCCCGGGCGCCGCAATACCAACAGCGCCCCCTACCTCCGCGGAGCCTCCGGCCTGGTCGCAAGGCCAGGTAGCCCAGGGCGCCGCCGTATTAACGGTGCCCTTCACCTTCCAGGTGCCCCAGGCCTGGCCGCAAGGCCTGGGCAACCCGGGCGCCACCACCACCGCGCCCGCACCCGCAAAACCAAGGGTGCCGCGTCTGGGAGAGGACTTGTTTGCCCAGCACACGTGGCCGGACGGGCAGCCTTTCATCTGGCCCCAGAAGTATTACGAACTGGAGCCCCAGAGGAGGGTTGGGGCCATGTGTGCACCCCTGATTCCGGCTCCGAAGCCCGTAATAAGGATCTCGCCCCCGCTAGCGGAAGCACAGTTTGAGTGGGACCCCACCGGAGAAGATCTAATGGGGTTCACTCAGGAAACTAGGGCAGCTGCAGCAGAGCGTGCGGAGTGCTGCCGCCAACAGCTCGAGGAGTTTGCGAGGGAGCGGAGAGAGAGGCGGGTCCGGGAACAACAGGCCCAAATAAGGAGCGCCGAGCAAAAGAGCCGGACCAGGAGGGACCCCCGTGCAGCGCACAGTCCCCGTACCACCGGGACTGTAATCAAGTTTAACCAGCAGCACGGGTGGGGCTTCATCAGAGACAACAACACCCCCGGCGACGTCTTTGTCACGCGCAGAGACGTGGAGTCCCATCTGCCGGAGGGGCACAGAGGTCGTGACCTCTACATCGGAGACGAGGTCACCTTCACCCGGCACAAGTGTGCCAAAGGACCTTACGCCCTCCACGTACACCGCCTGACGGAGGAGGAGTTGCGGTGCGAGGAGGAGGAGCAAGAGGACCCGGACGGGTCTGAAGTAACAACCAGCTGTAAGCAAAGAGCAGGAGGAAGACGCCGTTGAGTGCGGCAGAGAAGTGATGTAAATAGTTACCCAACCGGGTACCAAAGAAACTGTTGATACTTATATATAGTCCCCGTTGGGACCAGCTGAGTGAACTGTTTACCCGTTAACCCCTTAATCCCACAGGCTGAGGACTGTGAGCAGCCATTCCCTTTCCCTCCCTACCTGGCCGAGGACTGAGAGCGGCCAACTTCCCCTGTATATAGTTGCGCGTCCTAAAGCGCCCCCTACCGGTTTTATAGGAAAACCAGTTTTTCTAAGAGACTGTCCCACTTTTCCCGGACACACGTTGCACAGTGTCCGGAGGAGGAACCTGAAACAAGAGACGACGAGAATGTTTATATGAAAAGTTTTATATATATAATGTTTTATATGTTTTATTATGTTTATATGAAAAAAAAAATTTTTGTATGTTTTGGTGTTTTTGTCTTTACAGCCCGAGGACGTGCTGTGATTTACCAGGGGGGAATGTAGCACCCTGAGGATTCGGCTGCTACAGGAGTATTGCACCTCAAGCCAGAGGTGTGATATTCCACTCCCGGGCAAGGATGGAGTGTGGAACTGAGCTCGGTAGGCTGCATGCACTACACACATCCCATTTCCGAGGAACAGGCCAACGGTACTCCCACTTAGAAATGTGCAGGTACGACCGAGTCTGTTCCTGGCTGGAGTGGGAGGGGGGTGGTACATCCCATGTAGTGTAGGGGCAGATAGGGGGAGCAGCCTGGGTAAAGATAGGAGCTCATTGGGTGCTGGTCACCTGAGCTCACACATAGAGGGTGTATATAAGGTGGGCACCAACTAAGATCAGGGTCAGATGCAGAGGATCAGATGCAGGGAGTGAGTCAGCTGCAGAGAACAAGTCAGGAGCAGAGGAGAGAAGAAAGACCAAGACCCAGAGTGAGAGAGGAGAAAAGAGAGAGACCCAGAGCACAGAAGAGAAGGACTCTGAGATCCCAACTAAAAGCACCGGGTGAAGAGTCGGCATCAGGGTACCGGAACCCAAGCTGGTGGGGGTAAAACATTCCCCAGCCAGAGACCGGAGACCGTGGGCAGCGTCTGCCACGGTCACCCATCACATCCACCCCGAAGGCACACCACATGAAGGGTCAGGGAACCCAGGGCCAAGGGTGTCCCAACAGAAGGCCCGAGGGAGCTGGACCTAGGTGGATTACTGGTGGGGACGGCCAGAGAACGGGACAGAAAGAGAGCTCAGGGCCACGCTCCGGACTTGTTTGGGGGTTGGCTGGATCCAGGACCTGGTGGACGCAGCACGGCTCGGGTGGTCACTAGCAGCTGGAGTGACCAGTACAACATCTGCAGTAAGTAAACACCCTTAACTGCACAACCCGACTCTGTCTTCACTGCCGTCTGCACTACACCACCACAACCCCCATCCTCTGCGCCTGTCCCCTCTGAGGCTATACCCCTCCCGTTGGGGGTTATCCCACCAAGCTGCGCATCCACCATCAGCCTCAGCGGAACCTGCTGCAGCGGCGGCCCCAGTGACCGCATCACAACGGGTGGCGTAGTCGACACAAAAGAACTCTTAATAACATCTGTAGGACTGCCACATAACACTGAGTTTGACGCCCTGGGCACGGGGCCGGGTCACAGCCGCTCGGAGACTACAAACCCCCATCTGATCCGGTGCCGGGTATTCCCCTCAAAAAGGAATATGTCCCAGGGGGCGCGTCAGATATATGTGATTGAGTGATATATACTAGGACATCATCAGCAAATGCAGAGCACTTGTACTCGGTGCCTCCCACCTCAATCCACCTAATATTGGGGTTTTCACGAATTGATGAGAGCAGGTGCTCCATCACTAGGATGTACAAGAGAGGGGACAGAGGACATCCCTGCCTTGTCCCATTGGTGATTATGAAAGGTGATGAAAATGTTCCTTTTATCTTCAGCCTAGCTGACGGATTGCGATACAGGGCCATGATTTTGGCTATAAAAGGGTCCCCTAGACCCCTACCCCAAGCTTTTTAAGAGAATAATATATGGCGTGCCAGGAGACTCTATGGAATGCTTTCTCAGCATCCAACGAGAGTATCTAATTACAAATTTTTAACTGCATCTAGCCCAGGCAATACTTTGGGGGTAGTAGCAGTGTCTGCTAGTCAGCAGAGTAGCCACCGCCTGTAGATCTAATTACAAATTTTTAACTGCATCTAGCACAGGAAATACTTTGGGCCTAGTAGCAGTGTCTGCTAGTCAGCGGATTATCCCAGCTGTTAAGCAAGCTACACCACCTGTAGTTTGGACACTTAATTTTTTCAAAGGAAATGCTTCGGGCCCCCGGGACACTCAGTGAAGAGCATCGGGGAGGCACCCCAAGGCACAGGGGCTGGGACTGGCGAAGCTTGATCCTTATTAAAGCTTTTTAACTGCAGCAGCTTTAGTGGAGGCTACTGGAGCTGGAATTCCCGCGGCTGCTGGCATCAGACTTGCCCTCCAATAGATCCTTGTAAAAGGATTTAAAGTGTACTCATTCAAATTACAGAGACAATTTAAATTAAAAAGCTTAGACCTGCCTCCACCGCAGGGGGGCTCGCTCGACCCACCAGCGGACAGGCACCAGTATTGGGAGAGGGGGGCTGGCCGTCAGGGTCCACCGCAGCTCTGGCACAAACCCAGCGACACAGACGTCGCACGGGCAGGAACGGACTGGCCGTGTCAGCTTCGCACTTTTTTGGTTTTAGAAGGGCATGACATGCCTATATCTGTGTCTCCCCCTCCTTTTACTCCTCCACCTCTTTTCTTTTCGCATGACTATATGTACTTGTCACTTTTCCATGTGTTAGTTGTGTCTTCTGAGCAGTTTGTCAGGTTTTGGACTCCTTTGAAGGTGTTTTCTATGTGTTTCTATGTGTTTTTGTTTGCCTGCCATTGGTTTTAACGGTGTTCGACGGTGTTCGACGACCAGTTCGACGAACAGTTCGGCGAACATACGGGTGTGGCTCAACTCTAGTCCCGGCCTATCCACACACACACAGACAGGAAAGGACCCGGTCTGAAGTCTAGGAACACTCTGGTGCGGGGTCCTGATTTAACACTGGACTTACTCAGAGGTTGTTGGACCCCCTTTGTCTCTGGTGACCGCAAATCCCCCGCGAGGAGCAGGGAGTCGCCTTCCTACTGCCATCTCTTTCGTGAGTAAAGCCTTGGAAGTTCACCCCTATGGCCTCCGGACTCTTTATTCTGCGCTACACCGCATTACGGAGCACCAGGTCTCCTCTACTACTACCCCCGTCATCCTGTCCCTCTGCCCTGAGGCCTTGCTACGCCTGTGGGGAGTAGTAACAACGACGGCCGCCATAACACCATGCCTCAGCGGACTCCAGCGGCGCTGGTGACCTTCACCAGGTGCCACAGGTGGCGTAGTCGTAACCAGCCACTCAACCCGGATAAGCCCATACCATCCTTTTTAATGTGACGGCCCTGGGCACGGAGCAGGTCCGGGCCACGGCTGCACTCCATCTCTCCATCACAGGACCCGACTCCGAGGGTAAGGGGCTAACAGGAGGCTTTGAGGCGTCACACCTGCTCAAGAAGAATCCCCGGAAGAAGGATCCCTGGTTGGAGCAGAGCAAGAAGGCCCAGCCAATGGTATACTTGCCAGTCCTGTAGAGAGGTCTAGGCAACCCTGCAGTTCCCCAACACTTAGAACTGACAGAATGGGAGGTAGTGCAAATACTATTGCCTCACGCATCCCAGTACCACGTAGGTCAACACGTAGCACACGAGGTCAGACCCCTGTCAGATACAGAGAGTAAGAAGGAAACTCTGACAGTGTAAATAGTTGCCCCTGGGGTATTATATTGTGTATTTTCATGTATATGTATTTATTAATTTGTGTTATGCTTGCAATGGACAATCTAAGTGAAATGGACACTTTCCCCTGATTGCCTCTAGTTAACCGTAAGGGTACATAAAGAACTCTGTGGCTGAGGACTATGTGCAGCCCCAAAACTGCTTCTTGTAAATAATTGCACTCCCTGGAGTGCCCCTTTAGGTGACATCAGAACAAAAACCTGTCTGGTGTGGCACAACCGGAGGTCCAACTCAGGATCGCCATGCCCTGCAACCACCCTAGGGCCTACATGGAGGGTTTGCTTTGGACAGGTCCCTTAAGCTACCAAGTACTCTAACCTGTGAGATGGACATCCTGTCGGGGAACCTCACCGGAAGAGACTTGAATTCTGGGGTTGCTTATTGAAATGTAAATATCTATTTATTATTTATAATGTTTTATATGTAACATTTAAGCAAAGTGCCTCCCATAAAGTGAAGAGTTATTGTTATTGTTGTTAAAAAAGTACTTCAGTCCGGGAGTACTGAGCTTTGCTAGGGGGGAATGTGGCGCCCTGCTACGCATTGGTGCCACAGATCCCAGAGGGGTGCATGGACGGATTCCTCCACAAGAGGCCCTCATAGCATTCACACACCTCTACCTTCCACCTCAGACAACCAGAGGGAGCCTGTTAGAAATATAAATAGGGAAGGTGGAGCTAGGCAGTGCAGTCTAAGTCTGGAGTCCACAGATAGTGTTAGTCTGTGAGAAAGTCAGGCCAGCCCAGACTCAGTGAGCTCAGTTAGTGAGCCCAGGGCGTGCCGACGCCGTAAGAGTGGTGAAGAGTAGCGAGGCCTACTGCCAGTGTGAAGCCTTGTGAGGGCCCCGAGCGCGGCCGAAGGCAAGTGGAGTAAGTGAGCTACATAGGGGGCAGAGGAGCTTAACCAGCTCACCCCACAAGCATTTACCGGACACCGGGTCCGCGTCTGCAGGGATCCCTAAGGACCAGCAGAAACTACCGGAACCCCTGGCGAACTATATGTCCCAGAAACACCAAAAGCTGACCGTTATACCAGGGTCAGGAGTGAGGGAGGCCCAAGAGACCGGGGAATGTGATCTCCAACGGAAGGCCCTACCACCAGGTCAGCCGATGCAAGACAGAGACCAAGTTAGGCATAGCTCCAGGCAGGTCATAAACTTACCAGGAAAAGGCAAGAAGCAGGAGGCTCCACACCTGCTCACTGGGGAGAGTCCCGATATGCACCCTTCACCCTACAGTGCCCTGGATCGTGCCTGAAACACCACCAGTAAAGGTACTGAAGTGAACTGTTGTGAGTGTGCCTATTCTTCCTCTGACCCGGCTGGGTCCCCTCTGTCCTGCATCCCTTCTACTACGCTGCCCTGAGACCCTGCTCCACCTGTGGGGAGCCGCACCAACTAAGCTGCCTGATCACCGGCCTCAGAGGACTGTAGCAGCTCTGGTGATCCTCACCGGACACCATGGGTGGTGTCACAAACAATTTCCCCTTTCCCATATAACTTTCCCCCATTTTTCCTTGCTTTTAAGAGTGACCCCAGGGTACGGGCCTGCTCGCATCAGAAGTATCCCGACCGGCGGCGCCGCTCCCCGGTCCCCGTTCCTCACTAATACGGTTCGCTGATTGGTCGCGGCCGCTGGCTTAGTTATTATATATATAAATTTGTCATTATCAAATTGGTATAACATTTATAAACATTGATAATAACCTATTCTTGCAACCTTTTTCTTGTAGGACTCCTGTAAGAAATAAACAACACATTTAAAACAATCAGCATCTCTACCGCTGGAGCTTTTCGTACGTCTTCAACCAGCTCTCTCTCTCACTAGGCCAAAACAAGTCTTTCCACCAGGTAACATTGCCCATACTGTCTCTCGGAGGTGAACACCACTCAAGTGGGCTTACCTGGTCCGCAGGGAGAGATACCTGTTTCCAGTCGACAGTCCTTGGCACTTGACTTGGTTCTCCAATTGTCTCATACGTCAGCATCACGGGCCTCCTTACTTCTCGAGTCGAAATCCTTCTGGTGGGTTGTTCCTCAGATACCACGGGTTCTTCGGTAACAGGAGTTTCTTCCACCGCACTCATTTCCCGTGCTTCCTCAGATGCTCTTGGATCTGCCTCTGTAACTTTCTGTACTTCTCCTGAGTCGCCTGTTTCCACACGGTCTGGTAATTCCGCTCCTCCTGAATGTCGATCAATCTCTTCAGTGATCAGTATTCGATCATCAGATCTGAATTGGACTTCATCTGTACTCCTTGGTACAAACTTTGGAGCCTCAGGACTTAGTTCACTCTCTTGAGGATGGTACGTCCCTCTCCTTGCCGGTTCGAGAAACACAATGGTGTGCTCTTCCTCATCGGAACTTTCAAGGTCACTATCCACCTCTGGAGTTTCAGTCTGTGGTGGTCCCTTAGTTGATCTCGGTCGATATCGGTCTGCTTCTGGAAAGTTTTGTTGTGGTGGGAGATAATCACAGGGTTGTAATAAATTCCGATGGACTATTCTGGTTTTCTTGTCCCCTCTTTCCAATCAGATTTCATACACTGGAATGTCATCAGCTTTCCTCTTTAAGACCACATACACCTTGTCCTCCCAGTACGAACAAAGTTTTCCTGGACCACCTTTCTCACCTACGTTTTTGACTAGCACCCGGCTTCCCGGTGCCATTTCTGCTCCATAACATTTTTGATCATAGTACTCCTTACTCTTGCTCTGTCCTTGCGTAACCACTTTAGATGCTATGTTGTATGCCTCTGCCATCCATTCCTTCCATTTCCGAACGTACTCCGGATATGTTCTGTAAGTCTCTTACACCGGAGTATCGAACATGATGTCGATTGGCAGTCTTAGCGATTGTTTGAGTAACCCGTTGCATCGGTCTTTGTACAGTTATAGGCATGTACCACTTTTGACAGAGAACTCTTGCAGTCTTTCTTCTCGTCAGCTGTTAAAGTGCGCAACATCGACAATAATGTCTGGTTAAAACTTTCCACTTGTCCATTACCCTCTGGGTGATAGGACGTTGTGTGGGATCTCTGAATTCTACAGTACTTTCCTAGCTTGGGAAAGAGCTGGTTCTCAAATTCTCTTCCTTGGTCGTGGTGTAACCTCGTAGGGAACCCAAACCTCAAAGCAAAATCATTGAATATCTTCTCTGCCGCTGTTCAATCAGCTTTATTGGCGGTGGCATATGATTGGGCAAATCGAGTAAAATGGTCCATCACCACCAATATGTATTCTCCTATGTCTTAAGGTTAATTAAGTATTTGATCCTATGGCTCTCCTCAACAGTCCCCCCTAAATACTTTATTAACCTTTTGTCCCTACTGTGGTTCCCTCACCCATCAGTGCGTGATCACCCCCCTTGCTTGGGTGATTGCAATCTGTTGTCCTCCTAGAAATGAGTATAGAATGGCACAACACACAAAATAGAGGATATGTAACATTTTGTAGAAGGTTCTGATGGAGGCACGAACTTCTTGCAGTGGGAGGCGTGTATCCACGTCGGTCTTCCTTCAAGTTTGACTGAAGTAGGAGTGGTCAGGAGCATTTGGTATGGACCCTCAAATCTCAACTCTAGGGATGTATTTCTGGTGAACTTCTTTACCAGCACGTAGTCACCAGGTTGGAAAGTGTGAGTACCTTTACTTAAATCTGGATCTGTTATGGATGACAAAACTCGTGCATGTGTTACTGACAATTCTTTAGTAAGAGCAATGACATAATTTACGAGAGTATCACTTCCTAAGGCTAGCTATTGTGGAAAATATTGACCCAACCTTGGAGGCCCCCCAAAAAGAATCTCATATGGTGTGAGTTTAGCGGGACCCCTCGGAGTGTTTCTGACTGAATATAAGGCAATGGGCAAAATGTCTGTCCAAGGAAGTTTTGACCTCCTGACTGGCTTTCAGTATTTTGTTTTACAAGGTGCAATTTAGCCTTTCTACTTTACCACAGCTCTGGGGGTGATACGGAGTATGTAAACCCAAATCGGCCCCTACCAATGTCCATAGTTCCTTAGTCAGTGCTGCAATGAATGCGGGTCCTTGGTCACTCTCAATTACCTCTGGGATTCCATATCTGCACACTACCTCAGTCATCAGTCTCTTAACAGTCACTCTGGCAGTAATATTGGTTACTGGATAGGCTTCAGGCCATCCCGAGAACATGTCAGTCACTACCAGTACATACTCGTACTTCCCTACTTTTGTCATTTGAATATGATCGATTTGAATTCTTTGAAAGGGATAGAGTGGTTTAGCCAAATGTTTCTGAGTTACTTTCTGAGGCGGTGCTGGATTGCATGTTTCACACACAAAGCAGGACTTGCAATATTTTTGGGTGACAGTAGAAATCCCATGTGCCATATAAGTCTTCCAAATCAAGTCATTCATCTGATTCTTGCCTCTATGGGTGATACCCGGTGCCCATTCTGTCACCGAGGGGTACAAATTACGAGGTAGACAGATCTTTTTGTTCTTCCTCCAGACTCCATCTTCATCCTTTAAGCTCCTGCTTCTTGCCACGACTTCTTTTCATCATCCGGTGTCTTGTCTTGATGTAAATGGATAAAACTTCATAAGAGAGCTTTGAGGCCCTTCTTCAGTGTCTTGAGACACGTCCACCGCTGCTTTCTCTTTTCTAAATGAATCCTGGTCATGTGTAACCACGGCATATCCCGGATGGAATCTTCCTGTTTCTTTTTTTTAAACATCATTTTTATTTGTTTTTTTCAGAAAAGCAAAAACATATAAAGACATATGAACCAAAGCCAGAATGCAGAATAATAAGGAGCCTGTCCATAGATCAGGCACACTGAATACCCGATAAGTTCAGGTTAGCTGGCTTACCAAATAATCAACTAAAGAAAGATACAAAGATTAAGTCTTGCAAAATACAGTCATCTTCAACCAAAAGAATTAAGTAAATATCGGTGATTTGTGTCAATTATCTCCCATGTTTTAGTTAACGCGTAAAAGTCCTAGGTTGTTGTGTAAATCCTCTAGTATATACCATTCTGTAGAAGTAAATGGTTTGACAATTTTATTCTTTTCAGTCAGAGAGCAACATGTTCTAATAAACTGCTTCCATTTTGATAGAAACTTGCCGGCTTGTTGTTCTTTGTTACTAAGGGCATCTAGTTGTTCTACTCCCATAAAATGTTTCATTTGGATTATTAGCTCTGCTATGGGGGGAATGATAGGGTCTAGCCCAGGGGTCTCAAACTCAGCTGGGCATAGTGGGAATTTCAACGTCATCAAGTTGTTGCTTCCATTATTTAAAGAAAATGTCAGGGTGTATCTTTAATAAATTGGATTTCATGGCCGAGTAAAGACTAGATATTGAGGGAGTGCCTGTTGGGGATGATAAAATTACATCTAATTCGTTTTGAAAGGTCTCGAAGGTAACATCCCTTAAGTTTGACATAATGGATAGTCTAATTTGTTCAAATTGAAAGCCCTGCTGAAGAGGTAGATCATACCTATCCATACATTCTGGGTACGTCAACCATCTCTGATCGGTTGGGTGGATAAGGTGAGATATGTTATTTATACCTGCTTGCTGCCATTTAAAAAATAATTTATTTTCACTGCCCTGTGGAAATTCCGGGTTCCGCCATAGCGGCAGGTGCTTAGAAATTCTGAAAGAAAGGCCATATTTCTTTCTAAACGCTTTCCAAGCGGAAATGGTGCCTCCATAAAAGACTTTTACTCCAGAGCCTCCAGGTGTATAAAAGGAGAAACTCATTAAATCAACGATTGTTATAACTCTGGTCTCCTTTGTCTCCTCGTTTTGTGGGTCTCTTAGGGGACAGTGAGCTAGAGGGAGTTATCGCCTGGTAGGTCTGTTCAGGGCTGGCCCCTGGGCCTAGGAGACTGCTGACAAAAGATTCTGCCTTATCAGGTGAGATAAATTCCCGGAAAGAGCCATCTGTGTCTTTCAGGCGTAGAGTAGCCGGGTAGCGGAGTTGAAAGCAAATTTTTTCTTTGTGCAGTCTGGTGCATATAGAGCTGAAGGACTTCCTTTTCCTGGTTACTTCAATGGAGTAAAAAGCAAGATTTTATGGCCTTGAATGATCAATGGGTGGTTGATGCTCGGATAATGTCAGCTTTATCATTGAAATTCAAAAATTTCATAATGACCTGTCTTGGCCTGGTTGTATTGTAAGCTCCAGAGACAGAGGGTGGAGGACCAATTCTGTGGACCCTTTCCACCTTTTTACTTTCAGATAGTTTTAGGGCTTTTGGGACTTCGTTCTCGCATAGGGGTTTCAGAGTGTTCTGAAGATACGATTCAGGTAGACCCCCCAAATGCAGGTTGCTTCTGCGAGAGCGGTTCTCAAGGTCATCTATACGGTTTCTCAGTATTGTGTTTTCACGAACAATAGCCATTATTTTGGAATGGTCCTCATTTGAATCATCTTCAATGTTCGATACTCGTGATTCTAACTCAGTGAGCTGTTCGGCTTGTTCTTCCTGTCTGGCCTGAAGATCCATCAGAGCAGTATTTAGTGTGGATTGAATTAAGGTTTTGATTTCAGGAAGTAGCCTAGCAGTGACCTCAGCCGCTAGTTCCGAAGGGTCCATTTGTGATTCCCCGTTCCTAGAAGTAGAATTGCGGGGCGTTTTAGGAGGTTGATGTAGATCCCCTCCGTCTTCAGATTGGGCGGGCTGTTCCTCTTGGTCTAGAGTAAGAGCCATATTATGAAGATTGGAAAAGTCAGAGTGATTGGAAAAGGAAGATAGTTTTTGCCTGCTACGGAGAAGGTAGCGGTCCATATAGGCCAAAGATATTGTTCAAAGACGACCTTCAGCTGTGTGAAAATTTCAAAAAAATTCTGAGCTGCGGGGTCGAAAATCAGGAGCTTGGAGGCGATGTACGGGGGGGAGAACATGAGCAGATAGATAATCAGAGATCACATGGTCAGCGCCTGAACCGGAAGACTCACAGAATCATGGTTTGTAGACAGTAGTTACTTCATGATAAGAAATGGAGGGATCGCCAGAGCAGGTTATCTATTGTCCAGTAATAAACTGAATATGTGAGGTCAAGTCTGGTTATTAGATGACCATGGAGAGTTGGGTGGTATCATAGGAGTAGTGAGTGGACAATAGTTGTAAAAAATTGAGACTGCAATATTCCTGTGGGCCTCAAGATGGCGTTTGAAGTAAATGATAAAAAAAAATGATTGTTATAATTCAAATGTCCACTGGATGGAGTTTTGATGTAATTAGCAATGGAGGACGGATATTTGGAGTTTAACAAACTCCCATATTACTCCACTGATGTAAAAAATGACCCTGTAGTGAACAGAGTATAAAGGAGAATTATCACGGTATTGATGCTCTGTTTGGGCCAAATTCAAAGCGCAAGAGTAGCCTCAAAAGTCTCCGTTGCCCGGGACTATCAGCCTCCCAGCCCCGCACTACACACCGTTGAAGGGAAAGTCCCGACGACCCGCTCTGCAGGACTCCACAGAGGACGTGGTGCACTGCACGCAGGCAACCCTGATGTCTCCGGACCCCTAAGGAGGACGAGGGCGAGGTGAGTGTCTCTTTTACAGGTGATCAGGGGGTGCCGGTCCGAAGCACTTACCCCTGGCTAGTAGAGATTACTGTCAGGGGAGTGCAGCAAGAGCGGAGACAGGCTCCAGTGATGCGTCTCCTCGTGTCTAAGATGTTGGCGGTCCTCAGGCCAGGACTCCGCCTTCTGCTTGAGGCTCCAGTATCACGCACAGGGGGATTCCAAGAGCTGGTGCAGACTGTATGACCTGTTTAAGAGCGTAGAAGGCTTCCACGGATTTGGGACGTAGTGGAAAAGCTGACGTCTTGAGGTCATCGTACAACGGTTGCATCAGCTTTGAGGCATCTGGAATCCATTGGTGACAATATGTGATAAGTCCTAAGAAAGCTTGTAATTGCTTAGGTCCTTTTGGTAGAGGAACGGTCTCAACAGCAAGTTTCCTTTCACCCGTTAGATGTTTCAGGTTTGGAGAGAGACAGTGGCCTAAAAACACAACTTTGGGCTGACACCACTGGAGAAGAGCCTGAGAGGTGACTTGGTGAGTTCTGTGCTCCTTGTGGTAAGACTGTCCAGGTGTATTGTGATCCTCTGTAAGTGAAGGCAAACAGATACCAATCTTCTGGATGCAGTGGTACACTGAAGAAAGCATTGACCAGATCGATGACACGTTTTGCATCTGATGGCATTTCTGACAATGTATGTGGATTGGGCACAATGGGACTTTCTATTACGATTGCCGCGTTAACAGCTCGGAGCTTAAGTTTTTGGCAGAACTGAACATCAGAGTCCCATGTGGTGTCACTGACAAGTGAGGCATCATTAAATGCAGTGTCCATAACAGGCCAATATGCATCACCTGCTTTAAGATTTGCCAGGGAAATGAGATCTTGCCATGTGGCGGAGTAATTCCTTTGGATTTGAAGCATGCTTCTATAGAAAGGCATCGGCTGTTTTTCTGGATCTGGGAGTTGGTTCAGCAGAGTAGCAGCTTGCTGGGGTGTACGCACACTTTTCCGGACTATTGGAATTTGGTCTCAAAATTCCGGATTATCGGAATTTAGCTAAAATATAAATTTTAAGCCTTCTGTGTATCCCACTTCTGACACCAAATGTTTTGCCAAGTATTTAAAGGGCTCGGATACGGCTTTAAAGAAGGTGATTAATTTTTATTATAATTAAATGATTACAGAAAATAGGAAATGGTGTGATATTGCGTACACTTTTGCATCACAATATAAATCACAAAGGTAAAGTAGTTACAGCGCACACTATACAGGAAAAACTTCACCAGAAGCAACATACATCATCTGTCCAGAAAAATATCAGCTGTGAGAAGCAAAACAGCGAAGACAGAGAAAAGTCCTGGGATGAATCCACACTGCAACGTCAGGGCGTCCCCTTTTAGTCCACAGGTCAACAGGCTTCTGTCTTAGCTGAAAACTTCACTAGCTTATATCTTGTTCAAAAACAAATGCTTGCGCAACCAAATGTTACACAAATTCTGACAGGTTCTATTTGTTCAATATAGTATCTTTCTTCTGAGTGGCCAGCTGTTCAGATGTCAATTAACTCCAACAAATATATCAAATATATCACCGGAGATGAAATATGCCAAATGCTCCTGGTACCAGATGTCTTACCATTCTATAAACACAGAATATTCTCACCAAATATTGCTAACAAATCTAAACATGCATCGTTCTCACTAAACATTGATAATGGAGCTATATGGTACTGGGTGATACTATAAACTAAACAATGATAATGGAGCTATGCAGTCCAGGTGTTTGAGAAAATTACAGAAAGTACAAGGCTATCAAGTTGAACTGTTACTGTGAAATATCTTAAAGGGTTCTTTAAAGACAGGATACCAATATGAATTCCTGATGACCATTAACATCTTAGCACTACAGCATTACATTGCATCCTTTGGTATCTTCACATTTCATGATGCCTTGCACACAGACAGGGCACCCAGTGCCAGAGGCAGCAAAACAACCCCGAAACATCTTTGAACCTCCACCATATTTGACTGTGGGTACTGTGTTCTTTTCTTTGTAGGCCTTCCAAACAGTAGAATGATGTGCTTTACCAAACGTCTCTATCTTGATCTCATCTGTCCACAAGACGTTTTCCCAGAGAAATTTTGGCTTACTCACACACATTTTGGCAAACTGCAGTCTAGCTTTTTTATGTCTCTGTGTTAGCAGTGGGTTCCTCCTGGATCACCTGCCATAGCATTTCATTTCATTCAAATGTCGACGGATAGTTCACGCTGACACTGATGCTCCCTGAGCTTGCAGGACAGCTAAAGTTTCTTTAGAACTTGATTGGGGCTGCTTATCCACCATCCGGACTATCCTGCGTTGCACCTTTCATTAATTTTTCTCTGCCGTTCATGTCGACAAAGATTAGCTACAGTGCCATGGGTTATAAACTTCTTGATTATGTTGCACACCATGGAAAATGGAACATCAAGATCTCTGGAGATGGACTTGTAACCTTGAGAGTGTTGATATTTTTCAACAATTTGAGTTCTCAAGTCCCCAGACAGTTCGACACACAATGCAAAGATTGAGTCAACTTCTACCATTTTTATCTTGTTTCAGGTGTGATTTTCATATTGCCCACACAATTTTGGAAAGTTGTCAGCAATTTTGTCCTGCCCATTTTAGTTTTTTTTTGTGAAATTATGTCCAATTTGTCTTTCTATCTCTGTTTTTTTTGTGTTTTTCCAGTACACAAAGGAAATAAACATGTGTACAACAAAAGATGTGTAATTGCAATAATTTTCTGGAAGAAATACCGTATTTTGCGGATTATAATACGCACCGGTTTATAATTTTGGGCAGGAAAATAGGAAATTTTTTTTTTATAAACCGGTGCGTATTATAATCAGCTTGCCTGGGGGGGCGGTGGCGTTGGTAGAGCGGGGTCCCAGGGTTGCCGCTGGCTGAGGCCGCAGATGCTGCAGGGTCAGGACGGGGTGTTCAGAAGTGGCTGCAGGCCCCATGCTGTCTGCCAAGTTCTGCGCTGGAGGTGTCCGGTGGTGCGGGGGATCCGCCGACATCTTGTGGCAGCCGGATGTTGGCGGAGCCCCCGCACTTTCCCTGCTGTCCTATGCAATGAACTCCGGGAAAATGGTCGCCAGAGGCGGCGCATGCTCAGATTGAGATCTCGGCACCAAGATCTCAGGAGACGAGATCTCAGCGCAAAAATCTCAATCCGGCGGCCATTTTCCCGGAGCCCATCGCATAGGACAGCATGGAAGGTGCGGGGCTCCGGCTGCCACAAGATGTCAGCGGATCCCCCTCACCACCGGACATCTACAGCGTAGAACTTGGCAGACAACATGGGGGCCGCCTCAGAACACCCCATCCTGACCCCGCAGCATCTCCGGCACCACGTCCGCATCTCTGGCACCCCGCAGCATCTCCGGGACCCGCTCGACCGCAGCCGGTAAGGTGATTTCGCTTTCTAAGACGCACCCCTATTTTCCCCCCTAATATGGGGGGAACAAGTGCGTCTTATAAATCGAAAAATAAGGTACTTCATTATCTGGAACAATTTCAAGGGTGCCAACACTTTCGGCCATGAATGTACATACACCATAGGTGATATTGTATATAGATGGATAGATAGACGCTGTAAATATTTTAGATATATATTTAGTAACATTACTGATGTCATCACTGATCTCGCCGGGTCTCGCAGAGCACAGCTTGACCGGGAGTGACCTAAGAGGCTTTGTTCTCAGAACGAGACTCCATCGGCTGTACTACAGAATCGGTAGATGTCGTGGGATCGCCATGGATTACATGGGCGGCTGCGGGCTGGTATTGTTTGGCAGGGAAGAGGCCAATATCTGTGGCACCCCAGTGGTCCGGTTGTCACAGTGGCTTTGCCTCCCTCAAAAGAGGTAATGCCATGCCTGGAAGCAAGCAGGGATCCCCTAGTCAGGGATACTAAGCATGCAACATTTTCCTGGCTCCAGACCAGCAAGGGGAGCTCCTCTCCTTGGCAACTGGAATTTGGGGGCGGGGTTAGTTAGTCTTGGTGTTGGGAGTTGAATTTAGGACGTCGAAGAGAGAGGAGCTAGGGACTGGAGCTGAGGTAGCTCGTCCTAGCTAGAAAAAACACAGAGGATCGGACACTGAAGTCCGAGGCTGTGGAGCACTGAAGGCCCAGCAGCAGATACCGTAGGGCAGGAGACTGAAGGTCTCCTAGCCCCATCAGATGCCCGGAGGCTCAGCAGCACAGAAGGACAAGCACCCCTACGTGGGATCAATGCATGAGTAAGGCCCGAGCTGCAAGCCATACGGGTGAGCACAGAACGTTACACTCAGGGATGTGGGCTATAGCACAGCTACAAGCTGCAAAGCCAAAGAGTATAGTGAGAAGGGGAGGCCTACAACTTCACCTGGCATGGAGGACTCTATGCTTGCTTCCAGGCTGACCGGACTCTTACCTGTAGCCAGTACCCCAATCCAGGCTTGCCTAATTATCATCAGTAAAGACCCTGGGACTGCACTATACTGACTCTGTGGTTATTACTGCACTACGACACCCTGCGCAACCACCAACATTTACACCTTGCCCTGAAGCTAACTCTTCCTGTGAGGAGTCATAACATCCTTGCTGCAATACCACCAGCTTAAGAGGACCGGCCCTGCACCGGGTACCCCTTGGCACAGGGGGCGCGTCAACTTTGGCGTAGTCGGCAGGATCTCGTGCCCGTTGCCACCGGGTACTGTGCGCTTTAACGAACTGTGTCGCATACCGTGGTGAAGTTTTGCGCCAATTACCTCTGTTTCCCGCCATTGTCCGCCATTTCTGAATTGCCATGTGGGAAGAAGAGGGGCGTAACCGCTGGAAGCTCGCGAAGCCCAAGCCCTGCCTCACGCACTGACGCAGCGTCAGGTCCTGGAAGGAAGTCGCCGTGACAGTAAGCAAATGCCCTGACGTCAGATGCAAGGGACGCCAGGTCCTGCAGCGGGAACTGCTAGTCGAGCAGTTCTCCTCTTCCCGTCCGAGGGACCGCAGCCGGCTCAACAAGCAGGAAGGTAGGACGCGGTTCACTAGGGGGGAGGACGATGCCCAAAGTGGAAAAGGGTTCAACCTGCTGGCGTGGCCGCTGCCACTGTAATGCCGTTATCAATGCCATACATACCGGGGGCGGCATGGTTGCCCCAGTACTCAGGGGAGTCGCACACCCTGAATGATTTTGAGGAAAGACTGCACAGTTTGTTTAAAGTATACCCCCTGTCTGAGGAGCAGAAAGTCAGCATCCTCATAGGCCAGCTAATCGGTGCAGCCCAGAGAGAGGTGAAGTCCTGGCCAGGCAGAGACAAAGGCACTGTAAAAAATACTGGCCCGATTAAAGGATACCTTTGACACCCGCACCGCAGCGGAAATTAAAATTAAGTTTTATGGATGCAAACAAAGAGTACAGGACAGTGTACGGGACTATGCTCTAAACCTGCAGGAGGTGCTGCGGGCCATCAAACAGGTAGACCCTGACAGTGTGCATGATGAGAACAGATTGCTAACTGAACAATTTATTGAGGGACTCCTGTCCAGCACTCACAGGACGCAGCTGTGCATTATGGCTCTGCAAAATCCTGATCTGGACTTGCACAATTTAAAGACAGAGCCATCAGGGTGCTGCGGGAATCAACACCACGAGGCGCCACATCCCACCGGCGCCCAGCTATCACCTACCACCAGGAGGTGGCATCCTTTCCCCCAACACCTGTGGAGGCTGACGCGCAGACGCTGGACAATGACCCGTCTGCAGACCTGCGCCTTCAAGTCCAAGAGTTGACCAAAAGCGTGGCCGCGTTAACCAAAGCAGTGCAGGCCATGCAAGTGTCTCCAGAGGAAAAGATCGAGCTGGCTTCCAGTCCAGATGACGTCCCGTGGCGACGACAGAAAAGAATCCCACCGATCAGAGGGAGGAACAGCGATCGCTACGACCAGAACGGACAACCCATCAGCCGCTGCTGTCAAAAGGCAGGACACTACGTAAGATACTGTAATTTAAATGAGCAACACCTGGGGCAGAGGGCCAACCCCAAGGAGTAAGGCGACCAGGTCCACAAAGACAAGTACGTGGGATCACGGCCGGTCCTACCTGTCGTGCTTGACGGCATCCCAATGAACGCGTTGCTGGACACTGGGTCCCAGGTGACCACGATGCCATATGTCCTTTATAAACAATACTGGGCTGATTTAGACATTACTCGCCGTCCAGATGAATATCTTAACATCTATGACAGCAATGGTCAGCCCTTGCCTCACGTGGGGTATAAAGAGTAGAGATGAGCGTTGTTCTACTCGAACTGTTCGCCAATCTCAAATTCGAGCTGTTTTGGGCGGTGTTTGAGCCGTTCGGCGAACACGAACAATTTGAGAAAAATTCGGCTGTTCGAGGTTATGTTCGATAACTGTTCGTGCACCAAAATCATAACTGGATTTTTTCTCAGTAATGATGAAAATTAATGTTAATACGCAGTTTGAGTGTACAGCGGGGCGGGGGGAGGGGCAGGGGATGGATCTCTGCAGGAACAATGAACATCTCCATTTTTTTTTCTCTTTCCCGCATTTGCAGTGGGGAGGTGCAATCTGTCAGCCTATCAGCAGCGCACACACGGAGCGAAGTGCTTTTTTTCACACAAGCAAGGGCATGTGTCATTGGCAGTGTATGTCACATGTCCTTGCCCTATAAGACCAAGCCATTTTCCCCGTTGCCACCATTTTCTCACTGCTGCAGCTGCGTGTTAGACGGCACCGCTGTTGCTGTGTGCGCTATACCTTGTTAATTTCAAGCCAATTTTCGCACAAATCTACAGATAGCTTGGGAGTAGGGAATAGTTGTGATTGCAGTCCTTTTAAGGACTAGGTTACAGCATTTCCTACGACTTTTATCAGGCAGGTCTGTGCTCTTAAATAGATAGATTGTGGGAGTAAAGACTAATTGTAATTGGAGTCCTTTTCAGGACTAGGTTACATCAGTTCCTATCAGTTTTTGCCAGGCAGGTCTGTGCCAGTGCTGTGCAAGTTTTTTTCACAGCATTTGGCTGAATCTAGCAAAGCAAATCCTTTTTGGCCTATTGCAGAGTGTGTTAGTCAGTGGAGTAGCCTATCTGTGTTGCAAGATATACCACCTGTATATAGAATACCAATTTTTTTACTCCACCTAGTGAAGTAAAATCTTTTGGGCATAGCATCAATCTATTAGTCCATCTATACTGACCTCCATCAGGTTGCAAATTGAATATAATTTTTTTCTGCATCTAGCTCTGAAAAAATATTGGGCTTCTAGCTGTGTGGGACTTGTTCTATTAGTCCATCTATACTGACCTCCATCAGGTTGCAAACTGAATATATTTTTTTCTGCATCTACCTCTGAAAAAATATTGGGCTTCTAGCTGTGTGTGGGACTTGTTCTATTAATCCATCTATACAGACCTCCATCAGGTTGCAAACTGAATATATTTTTTTCTGCATCTACCTCTGAAAAAATATTGGGCTTCTAGCTGTGTGTGGGACTTGTTGTATTAGTCCATCTATACTGACCTCCATCAGGTTGCAAACTGAATATATTTTTTTCTACATCTACCTCTGAAAAAATATTGGGCTTCTAGCTGTGTGTGGGACTTGTTCTATTAATCCATCTATACAGACCTCCATCAGGTTGCAAACTGAATATATTTTTTTCTGCATCTACCTCTGAAAAAATATTGGGCTTCTAGCTGTGTGTGGGACTTGTTGTATTAGTCCATCTATACTGACCTCCATCAGGTTGCAAACTGAATATATTTTTTTCTGCATCTACCTCTGAAAAAATATTGGGCTTCTAGCTGTGTGTGGGACTTGTTGTATTAGTCCATCTATACTGACCTCCATAAGATTGCAAATTAAAAATAATTTTTATCTGCATCTAGCTCTGAAAAAATATTTGGCCTTCTAGCAGTGTGTGGGACTTGTTCTATTAGTCCATCTATACTGACCTCCATCAGGTTGCAAATTAAAAATAATTTTTTTCTGCATCTAGCCCAGCCAATAGCTTTGGCCTAATACCACAGTTTGGCCACTAAGCTCTGCTCGGTTCCCATCCATTGTTTTTTTGTGCAAACAACTCCAGAGTTGTTAATTAGTTAACCACCAAAATGAGTGGAAAAAGGCCTGCTGCTGGTGGAAAGGGGAATAGGCGTGTTGGGAAGGGGAAAAAAGGTTGTGTCCGTGGGGTAGGTGTTAAAGCAACAGTAACATCTGCAGAAGAAAGACCATCTTCCAGCCAAACTAAAATGTCTACTTCTTTTAGCGGACAATGTGATAAGATCCCTTTCTTACGGCCACGCCAATCGCTACAAATTCCAGATGAGGCACAAAAACAGCAGGTGCTTCAACGGATATCAAGTGCTCCTTTAAGTGGGCTCTCCTCCACATCAACTTCAACATCACAAATACTCCAGTCCTCAAAGGTGTCACCCCAATCGAACTTGCTTCCTCACAGCTCCCAAATCTCCAGCTGCCCGTCTGAGTATGAGGTAGAACAGATGGTTGAGTCTGCAGAGCTGTTTACTCATACTATAGCCTGGGAATCAGAGGTCGACTCCAGCGCTTCTGTGAATCCAGACGAGGAAATGATCTGCACTGATGCCCAGAATCTTTATGAGTCGGATCCAGGACCAGACGCAGAAGGTTCTGACCATAATGTAGACCCTCATTCCCAAACTGTAACTCCTGTTGGTGGAGACAATGAGGAAGACGATGATAAGACTCAAATACCTGATTGGAGCGACAACTTTAGTTTTTTGTCAGGGCAGGAACAGGTTGGCTCTGAGGACGACGGGTGTGATAACGCACAGGGTGATGATGATGAGGTTGGAGATCCCACTTACTGTCAACCCACAGTCAGCCAAGAGATGAGGTCAGCAGAGGAGGTGGAGGAAGATGCTAGTGACGACGAGGTCAGGTTGCGCCTTCCTGGACAGAGACGTAGTACTGGAAGCACGTCAACAACTGCATCCTCAAACACAACTCTGCCTCTCACCACAAGTCGTGGTGGCTCTTCAGGTCGCATGGGTGCTAAGCCTTGCATAGCCTGGGCATTTTTTCAGATCGATAAAGATGACCCAACTCGTGTTATCTGTAACATTTGTCAGCAAAAGCTAAGTAGAGGCCAAAAAATACATAGTTTGAGTACTTCATGCATGAACCGGCACATGGACATGAAGCATAAGTTGCAGTGGGAAGCTCTGTGTGCTACAATGCGGCCTAGCCGGCCGGGCCAACCACCGTCTGCCATATCTTGTGCATCCGCGGCCTCTTCATCCTCTGTGACTGGGGGGACAGCAGTCACACCTGTTTTGGGGCGCAGACCTGCCACCTCTTTACCCGCAACAGCCAGCGTGATTGGCAGGTCATCATTTTCTTTGGAGGTGGTAACACCAGCTGGTGTTGAGCGCTGTCCGACATCGATAGCACCACCTTTGGATCAAGGCAACCTAACATGTCCGCCTGCATCTTCCTCACAGACCGGCAGTTTGCCGGGGACACCCTTATCAACCCCGTCTAAGCACAATAGCCAGCCCTCGGTCCCTCAGATGTGGACAAGTAAAAGACCATTTCCTCCTAGCCATGAGAAAGCTAAGAGGTTGAATTTCACCATCTGCAAGTTCTTGGCTACAGAAATGCTGCCTTTCCGCCTGGTGGACACAGAGGATTTTCGAGACCTTATGTCCGTCGCAGTGCCCCAGTACCAGATGCCCAGTCGGCACTACTTCTCAAAGAAAGGTGTGCCTGCGCTCCACCAGCATGTCGCACACAACATCACCGCTTCTTTGAGAAACTCTGTGTGTGACAGGGTGCATTTCACCACAGACACTTGGACGAGTAGGCATGGACAGGGGCGTTACATGTCGCTGACTGGGCACTGGGTAACTATGGTGACAGCAGGACAAGGGGCTGCTGTCCAAGTCTTGCCGTCCCCACGAGTTGTGCGTCAATCCTCTTTATGTCAAAGTTCCTCCACTGCTTCTGCCTCCTCAACCTCCTCTCAGTCTTCCACCTGCACCCAAAGCCTGTCTGGTCATGCCACAAGCTTTCTAACTGCGCAGAAGGGATCCTGCACACCTCCTTACTATGCTGGCAGTAGGGCTCAACGTCATCAGGCGGTTTTTACATTGAAATGTCTGGGAAATGTGAGTCACACAGCTGAGGAGTTGTGGTCAGCTCTGGAGAACCAATTTCATGAATGGTTGTCTCCACTGGACCTGAAACCAGGGAAGGCCGTGTGCGACAATGCTGCAAACCTGGGTGCGGCCCTTCGCCGGGGCAATGTCACACACGTGCCTTGTATGGCTCACGTGTTGAACCTGGTTGTCCAGCAATTTTTAGCCCACTATCCCAGACTAGATGGCCTTCTGCAGAGGGCACGGTCGCTGTGTGCTCACTTTCGCCGTTCGCATCCCGCAGCTCAGCAACTTACATCTCTACAGAAGTCGTTGGGCCTGCCACTTCACCGGCTAAAATGCGATGTGCCTACCCGGTGGAATTCAACTCTGCACATGTTGCAGCGACTGTGGCAGCACCGACAAGCCCTGGTGCAATACGTTCTGACGTATAGCCTGGGCCAACTAGATCCAGAGGTGGGGCAAATCACGCTGGAGGAGTGGTCTCAGATCAGGGACCTATGCACCCTTCTGCACAGTTTTGAAATGGCGACGAAGATGTTTAGTGCTGACGATGCCATTATCAGCATGACTATTCCGGTGATTTACATGCTGGAGCACATGTTAAACAGAATTCGGAGTCAGGTGGTGGCACAAGAGGAGGTGGAGGAAGTAGAGGAGGAGGAGTTGTATGCGGAAGGGCTAACATCTGCAAGGTCCAGACGGTCGGCAGCACCAAGGCGGCAGGCATGTGAGGGTGGGGGAGATGGTTTTACCAGGGCGCATGGTAGCAGCCAAACTAGTGAGGAAGGTGCAGGAGCCCAGGAAGAAGTGGAGGACGAACTGGTGGAAGACTCATCAGATGAGGGAGACCTTGATCACATTTCTGTTGTGCGAGGTTGGGGGGAGAGGACAGAGGAAGGAAGCATGATTGTTACCTCGCCACCAACACAACAGGGACTTGGTGCTCCTGGATGCGCAACACACATGAGTGCCTTCTTGCTGCACTACCTGCAACATGACCCTCGAATTGTGAGAATTAGAAATAATCCTGACTACTGGGTTGCCACACTGTTAGATCCCCGGTACAAAAGTAAATTTGCAGAAATTATTCCTGCCATAGAAAGGGATGCACGCATGCAGGAGTATCAGCAGAGACTGTTGCAGAATCTTACATGTGCTTTTCCACAAAATACCAGTGGTGCACGTAGTGAATCTCACAGTTCCAACTTGCCAACCGTGGGACCGTCAAGTGTTCAGCACTCAAACCGTAACAGAACCACAGTATCTGCTGGTAACATCAATTTTGCGGAATCATTTCACCACTTTTTTAGCCCATCCTTTGCAAGGCCACAGGAGACAAGAAGTCTGACACATAGTCAACGCCTAGAGACGATGGTACAGGAGTATCTCCAAGTAAACATTGAAGCCATGACTGTGTCACTGGACCCTTGCTCTTTTTGGGCTTCCAATCTGGATAAATGGCCGGAGCTAGCCACTTACGCCTTGGAGATCTTGTCATGCCCCGCAGCCAGCGTTCTGTCTGAACTTGTGTTCAGCGCTGCTGGTGGTGTGCTGACAGATAAGCGCACGCGGCTCTCCACTGATAATGTAGACAGACTCACGTTCATAAAGATGAACAAATCATGGATCCGAAATGACTTTTCTACCCCTGTGTCATCCTGGGGAGAGTAAAAGCTTGATGATTGGTTAAAATCACCCTACCAACCGTTTTAAGCTTTCAAATTACTAATCATGTTTATCTGTATCTTGGCTGGAAAATAATTTGGGCTTTGTAGCAGTGTGCAGCACTGATTCTATTAGGCCATCTATAATAAGCTCCACCAGATTTAAAATTACTAATCATGTTTATCTGTATCTTGACTGGAAAATAATTTGGGCTTTGTAGCAGTGTGCAGCACTGATCCTATTAGGCCATCTATACTAAAGCTTCACCAGATTTAAAATTAATAATAATTTTTAGCTGCATCTAGCCCGGAAAATAATTTTGGGGCTCCGAGATGCGCAAGACACATAAGTGCCTTCTTGCTGCACTACCTGCAGCATGACCCTCATATTGTCAGAATTCGAAGTAATCATGACTACACTCTTAGATCCCCCAAACTTTTCGATCAACCTTTTCATTTTAATAAAGACCAAAAAAATGGTCATTTTTGAAATTATAAGCATTAGCAGGTTGTTAGAAACTGAAATCAAACAGTTTTCAACTCAAAACTTTATTCTAGGTGATGTTACATTTTCACATAGGACCCCTTGTTCGAAAGGAGCTTCTGAACTCTCTCGTCCATTGAATTTGTCAGGTTTTGGATGGTTTCTGCTTCAATTGTTGTGCATGAGGACAGAATACCCTCCCAGAGCTGTTGCTTAGATGTGAACTGCCTCCCGCCATCATAGACACTCCTTTAATGATGCTCCAAAGGTTCTGAATGGGGTAGAGGTCAGGGGAGCATGGGGGTCACACCATAAGTTTGTCCCCTTTTATGCCCATATCAGCCAGAGATGCAGATGTTTTATGTGCAGCATGAGATGGCGCATTATCATGCAGAAAAATGATCTTGCTGTGAAATACACGGTTCTTCTTCTTGAACCATGGCAGGAAGTGCTGTTTGAGAAAATCCACATACATTATGGAGTTCATCTTTAGCGCCTTCAGGGATCCTAAAGGGGCCGACAATCTCTCTCCCCATGATTCCAGCCCAAAACATTACTCCACCTCCTCCTTGTTGGCGCTGTAGCCGTGTTTGCGTGGGGTGTCCATCAACCAGCCATCCTCCACTCCATCCATCTGGACCATCGAGCGCTGCACGGCACTCATCCGTGAACAAAACAGTTTTGAAATCAGTCTTCATGTAATGTTTGGCCCACTGGAGCCGTTTCTGCTTGTGTGAAATGGATAGAGGAGGTCGACAGGATGGCGTATGCACAGCTGCAAACCTCTGAAGGACCCTGCATCTTGTTGTTCGGGGGACGTTGGAGGCACCAGCAGCTTCAAAAACTTGTCTGCTGCTATGACAAGGCTTTTTTGCCGCTGCTCTTTCAACCTGACGTAATTGCCTGTAGGAAAGAGTCCTCAATTTGCCCTTATCAGCACGCACACGTGTGTACTGTGAATCAGCTACATACTTCTTGATTGCCAAGACACTTCATCCTGATCATCGCACAATGTTGATTGTAGTCATGCCTTGACCTAAACACTCCACAATTTGTTGCTTCTCAGCAGCCGACACATCCTTTTTCTTTCCCATTTTGGCAGAAAATGTAGGCTGCTTAATAATGTGAGACAGCCTTCTTAAGTAGTCTTGCCTTTCATTGGACACACCTGCCAAACTAATTAGCACAGGTGTCTGCAATTGCTTACAGTGATATAAAGAGCCCTGACACACATCACCATCAATGAGTTTAACTGACAAACAAACAAATTCTTCCCTTATCACTCCTAAACACTTTTTGCATAATAATTTGGAACACAGTGTACATGTGCTTTTCCACAAAACACCAGTGGTTCACGTAGTGAATCTTACAGTTCTAACTTGCCAACCGTGGTCTGTATGGAGCTCTTCAATAAAGGGCCCAAAATTAAGATAACATAGATGGGAGAGGTCTCTATGAATAGGAATTCCTAAGTATTTGATACCCTGTGAGGGCCAGGCAAAGGGAAAGTTGGACTGGATGGAATCCTGTATGGATTTGGGGAGGGAGACATCGAGGGCCTCAGACTTCGCTGCATTGATTTTAAAATTTGACCATGTAACAAAGTGATCTATTTCAGCCATAACAGCATGGATGGATATATGTGATTGAGTGATATATACTAGGACATCATCAGCAAATAGAGAGCACTTGTACTCGGTGCCTCCCACCTCAATCCACCTAATATTGGGGTTATGGCGAATTGATGAGAGCAGGTGCTCCGTCACTAGGATGTATAAGAGAGGGGACAGAGAACATCCCTGCCTTGTCCCATTGGTGATTGTGAAAGGTGATGAAAATGTTCTGACGCGCCCCCTGGGCCTTGGGACACCCGGAGCCGGACCCTTTTTGGTGGATGCTGGTGGTTGTAGTCTCCGTGGCGGCAACCCGGTTCCGTGGCTCAGGGCGGTCAAACCAGTGGCGGAACTATTTATGTGGTTTTGATGTTTAAATGTCCGACTACGCCACCCGTGGATTGCGGTCAGAGTGAACCGCCGCTCCAGGGCAGACCGCTGAGGCTGGTGTTGTGGGTGCAGCAGAGCGTAGCATAACTCCCCACGGGAGGAGTATAGCCTCAGGGCAGTGTATGCGGAGGATGGGGGTGATGGTGCAGGGCAGCAGCAGTAATGACACGGAGTCAGTGATGCAGTCCAGGGCCTTTACTCACAGTTCTTATTATCCAGACCACGTCTGCAGGTAACGGCTGCCCACGTCGTACTGTGCTCACCAGGTGAGGGGCTCAGACAACTCCCAGATAACTTTGGAGTGCTTCACAGGACCCCCTTTGTGTGTCCTTTGTCTGGCCTTTCTTACCAACCCTTCTGTCCGGCTGCCTCGAGCCTCCTCTTGGTAAACTTGGCGCCAGTTTCCCTGACCCTATGTGGTGCCTTCCTAGCGGGTGTAGCGAGGGGCTGCGCCACATAAAATGTCACAGCCTCCTGTTTCTAGCTGAGGGTCGTTTCCTGCCTCCACTAGTTTCGGGGACCGGTCTCCCCCTTTGGCCTGACCCCTCCACGCAGGTGGATTCGGGCGTGCGGTGGCGACTCGCCCGTCCGCACCCCTGAGATCCCTTCGTTCCTCGTTCCTGGAGCCTTCTCCGCTCCTCTTCCTTCCTTCTCCCTCTTCCAGGCCTGGGCCTCTGTTACTAGGCCCGCCTCCGGAGCAGAGCTCATGCAGAGCCCCTGCTCCCTGCCACTTCTGCTCAGACTTCTCTGCACTGAACTAAGATGGTGCCCACCTTTTATACTCCCTTCTCAATGCACCCAGGAACTGCTTCCTCCCTGCTCCTGCACTACAGGGTTCCCCTTCCTCAGTGTTCCCTCCCCCCACTCCAGCCAGGGACAGGGACTGTCGTGCCCATCTCAGGGGCATATTGGTCGCCCTGCCCCACGGCAATGTGGTGTAATGCATGCAGGTGTCGGGTCCTGATCCACACTATATCCTTACCTGAGAGTGAGATATCACACCTCTGGGTGAGGTGCAATACCTCTGTAGCAACCGAGCCCTCAGGGTGCTACAGTTCCATTTATCTTCAGCCTAGGTGACGTATTGCGATACAGGGCCGTGATTTTGGCTATAAAAGGGTCCCCTAGACCCCTACCCCAAGCTTTTTAAGAGAATCATATATGGCGTGCCAGGAGACTCTATGGAATGCTTTCTCAGCATCCAACGAGAGTATCTAATTACAAATTTTTAACTGCATCTAGCCCAGGAAATACTTTGTGCCTAGTAGCAGGGTCTGCTAGTCAGCGGATTATCCCGGCTGTTAAGCAAGCTACACCACCTGTAGTTTGGACACTTCATTTTTTCAAAGGAAATGCTTCGGGACCACGGGATACTCAGTGAAGAGCATCAGGAGGCACCCCAAGGCATAGGGGCTCGGACTGGCAGTAGGATGCCTTGCGGTGGACAGCCGAGCTCGATCCTTATAAAAGCTTTTTAACTGCAGCAGCTTTAGTGGACGCTACTGGAGCTGGAATTACGCGGCTGCTGGCATGAGACTTGCCCTCCAATAGATCCTTGTAAATGGATTTAAAGTGTATTTATTCAAATTAGAGAGACAATTTAAATTAAAAAGCTTAGAGCTGCCTCCACCACAGGGGGGCTCGCTCGACCCACCAGCGGACAGGCACCAGTATTGGGAGAGGGGGGCTGGCCGTCAGGGTTCACCGCGGCTCTGGCACAAACCCGGCGACACGGAGGTGGCACAGGCAGGAGCGGACTGAACGTGTCGGCTTCTCACTTTTTGGATTTTAGAAGGGCATGACATGCCTATATCTGTGTCTCCCCCTCCTTTTACTCCTCCACCTCTTTTCTTTTCGCATGACTATATGTACTTGTCACTTTTCCATGTGTTAGTTGTGTCTTCTGAGCAGTTTGTCAGCTTTTGGACACCTTTGAAGGTGTTTTCTATGTGTTTCTATGTGTTTTTGTTTGCCTGCCATTGGTTTTAACGGTGTTCGAAGGTGTTCGACGAACAGTTCGATGAACAGTTCGGCGAACACACGGGTGTTCGACGAACCGAACCGAACTCGAACACTACGGGGGTGGCTCAACACTAATAAAGAGGTGACCATAAAAGTTGGCAAAGTAGAATTGCTATCACAAGGAATGATAATTGTTGATATTGATCGCCGAGAAAATCATCCCATCATAACCTTAGGCACTAATGTTATAGAAAATTGCCTTTCAGAAATTATTGTCTACTCTAATAGTAGGCCCACCATTTTGACAGCCAGGGGGGTGGTTGATGTCCGCAGAGTGCCAGTCCGCATCCTGAATTGTGGGGAGGAGGAGGTCCATTTACCCCGCTATGCTACCCTTGCTAAATTATTCATAGTTAGTAACAACTCTACAAAAGCAGTAGAGCCCCTGCCTCCATCCAAACCGGCGGAGGATAATGGCTCTAAGGGACAGATGGAGGATTGGTGTCAGAAGCTACATGTGGGCACTGACTCCACTCCTCAGCACCAAAAACATGGAGTATACCGGGTGGTCCAGGAGTATGAGCGGATCTTCAGCAAACACCCACTAGATTATGGGCAGGTAAAAGGGGTACAACACCATATCTCCACGGGAGATCATCCACCTATTAAAGAGCGGTACCGGCCTGTGCCCCCAGCTCACTATCAATGTGCCAAAGGGATGTTATGGGAGATGAAGGAGGCTGGGGTGATAAGAGATAGTTGTAGCCCCTGGGCCGTTCCATTAGTTCTCGTCAGGAAAAAGGATGGTACAATGAGAATGTGTGTTGACTACAGACAAATTAACTGCATTACACATAAGGATGCCTACCCGTTGCCCAGAATTGAAGAGTCCCTAGCTGCATTAAAATCTGCTAATTATTTCTCTACTTTGGATCTCACCAGTGGGTATTGGCAGGCTCCTGTAGCAGAGGCGGATAAATAAAAGACCGCATTTACAATGCCGATGGGCCTCAGCGAGTTCAACTGCATGCCATTCGGGCTCTGCAACGCCCCAGGAACCTTCCAATGGTTGATGGAGTGCTGTCTGGGACACAAGAACTTCGAGACTGTCCGGCTGTACCTGGATGATGTCATTGTCTACTCCAAGTCCTATGAAGACCACGTGAAGCACCTGGCAGAGGTGTTTGAAGCCCTAGCTGGGTTTGGCCTGACGGTGAAGCGGTCCAAATGCCACCTGTTGAAGCCCAAGGTACAGTACCTATGTCATGTGGTAAGCGCCGAAGGTGTAGCACCAGACCCTGAAAAGGTCACCGTAATCAAGGACTGGCCAAGACCCTCCACTATTAAGGAAGTGCGGCAGTTCTTCGGGGTGGTAGGCTACTACCGAAGGTTTATCAAAGGCTTCACCAAGATAGTGGCACCTATGCAGGACCTCCTAGTAGGCCAGTCCAGAAAGGCCAAAACCCCGAAGCCTCCGTTCAAATGGGATAAGACAGAAGACGAATCCTTCACCCAACTGAAGATGGCCCTCATGGGAGACGAAGTCCTGTCCTACCCCGACTATGGCCAACCCTTCATACTCCATACGGACACGAGCAACGTGGGGTTAGGAGCGGTGCTGTCCCAGATACAGCAGGGCAGAGAGGGAGTAATTCCCTATGCCAGCAGGAAGCTCCGGCCCACGGGAAGGAACCCCGATAACTACAATTCCTTCAAGTTGGAGTTCCTCGCCGTAGTCTGGGCTGTGACAGAGCACTTCAAGCACTATCTCTCCTCCTCCAAAGTTACAGTCTTCACGGACAATAACCCGCTGATGCACCTGGAAACTGCGAAGCTTGGTGCCCTGGAACAACGATGGATGGCCCGACTATTTAACTACAAGTTCACCGTCAAGTATCGGGCTGGGCACAAAAATGCAAATGCTAACGCACTGTCCAGGATGTCCAACTTTCCAGATGGGGGGGGAAGACCTGGAAGAGATAGAGATACCGGCTTTCCATCGTCATGGAGTAACCCAGTGCTCCCATTGTGTGAAGAACAGGTGCTACGCCAATAGAGAGGTCACGTTCAACTCATTGCCCCACCATGGAAGGGCAGAAACGCAGGATAGCGACCCGGCTGTCCGCCTAGTCAAGGAGTTGCTGACGCAAGCTGACTCGCGCCCTGACCCAGATACTCCACAGGAGACCCAACAGTTGTGGAAGGAGAAGGGCAAACTGTTCATTTACGAAGAAAAGCTGTGTCGAAGAAGCATCAACTCCCAGACGCATGAACTTGTCTGGCAGGTGGTAGTCCCGAGGCGGGATGCGTCGATGGTCTTAGAATCGTACCACGATGGAGCAGGACACTTCGGGTGGAAGAAGTTGGAAGTCCTGCTACGTGAGCGATTTTACTGGGCTGGTATGAGAAAAGCAATCAAGAGATGGTGTCGAGAATGCGGACCATGCAACCTGAGACGAAAAGACCGTGACAGCCAGAGGGCTCCCCTGCAGCCCATCATCACCAAACAGCCACTCGAACTGGTAGCCTTGGACCACGTGAAGCTAGCCCCAAGCAGGTCAGGCTATGTCTACGCTCTCACCATCGTAGACCACTACTCCCGGTTTCTGGTAGTAGTGCCAGTGAAAGACCAGACGGCTCAGACGGCAGCCAAGGCATTTCAAAAGCACTTCTGTCGCCTGCACGGTTACCCTGACCGTGTGCTTACTGATCAAGGTCCAGCCTTCGAAGCGGAAGTGTTCCAGGAATTCTGCAACCTGTACGGCTGCAAGAAAATCAGGACAATGCCGTATCACCCCCAAACCAACGGGTTGTGTGAAAAGATGAACCAGGTGGTGATAGACCTGTTGAAGACGTTGCGCCTTGAAGAACGCAACCTGTGGCCAGAGAAGTTGCCAGATCTGGTGGATCTATATAATCACATCCCGGTGAACCAATTGTACACCCGCTTACCTGATGAGGGCAAGACCTGGTAAGCTGCCTGTCGACTTGGACATGGGAGTCCTAACACCAGAGATAACCTCACCAGATGCGGATTGGGATACCGAGCGGCAGCAACAATACTACAAAGTGCAAGAGTGTGTTGAAAGAAGTTTGTCCCAGGCAAGACAGAAGCAAGAGAAAACTTAAAATCAACATGCACCTGCTGTCCCCTTGCTACCTGGAGAACAAGTCCTTAAGAGAAAGAGACGACTCCACAAACTAGATGATCAGTGGGAGGTAGAGCCGTACACCATCCTACCCTCAAGTTACGATAACACCTAAGTGTGCCTCATCTGCAAAGATGGAGGAAAAATTTCAGCGGCAGTCTCAAGAGACCACTTGAAGATATGTCCTGAGCAGTTAAAACACACTAAACAAAATCAAGACAACCCTCAGCCCACAGAAGAATTGGAGGAAGTGGTCCAAACAGCACTCGGAGAATTTCCCCGGTCGTGGACACAGGTAAACAATGCAATTATAGTACCGGTCATTAACTTTCTCCAAGCAGCCTCACCGGAAGCTGCAGAACTCCCAGAACAGCTGGAAGACCAGTTGGCCCCAGAGACGGAAGTTTCATCATCAGCAGACCAGGAGAATCAACCCTCTGCTAGCAGTGAACCTGTCGTACCCATGGTGAGCCAAAGAATTCGTAGGAAATTACCCAGCCTACCAGTGTTACCTCAGAATACCTGTAGTGTAGTTCACACTGAACCCACCACACCAGGGGTAGACACAAGGGACCAGGGTAGAGCAGTAACTACCGATGTACTACGTAGATCGACGGAGTACAAAAGGTCAGCTCCCTGCCCGTTGGAGAAACTAAAATGTAAAGTTTAAAGTATAAAAGTATTAAAATGTATGCTGTATATAGTTACCCATAAGGGTATGCCAGAGACATTGCCAGTTTGACAAGTTTTATATGTGTTTATCCAGTTACCTGAAAGGGGTACAAAGACTTGTAGGTTATGGACAGTGAATAACCAAAGAACTTTCCATTGTAAATAGTTGCACTTATTAGAGTGCCCCCCTTATTGGTTTTATGATTATAACAAATGACCTTAGAACAAAAAAACGTTTGGCGTGGCCGAAGACGTGGTCCAACACCTGGATCATCCATGCCCTGCAGCCACGCCCAGGGCCTACATTGAGGGTTTGCGGACGGGTCCCTCATGTTCAAGTTTGCACCTTAATAAGGAAAATGGACACCTGGTTGCAGATTATACTGTAACCTGTTAAAGACTGTAATGTTAATAATTTTCTATGTGCCTTGTTGTTGTTATTTGTTACTTTTGAAAAATATTCTCAGTCCGGGAGTACTGAAATTAGCAAGGAGGGAATGTGGCACCCCAGTGGTACGGTTGCCACAGTGGCTTTGCCTCCCTCAAAAGAGGTAATGCCATGCCTGGAAGCAAGCAGGGATCCCCTAGTCAGGGATACTAAGCATGCAACATTTTCCTGGCTCCAGACCAGCAAGGGGAGCTCCTCTCCTTGGTAACTGGGATCTGGGGGCGGGGTTAGTTAGTCTTAGTATTGGGAGTTGAGTTTAGGACGTCGAAGAGAGAGGAGCTAGGGATTGGAGCTGAGGTAGCTCGTCCTAGCTAGAAAAAAAACACAGAGGACCGGACACCGGAGTCCGAGGCTGTGGGGCACTGAAGGCCCAGCAGCAGATACCGTAGGGCAGGAGATTGAAGGTCTCCTGGCCCCATCAGATGCCCGGAGGCTCAGCAGCACAGAGGGACCAGCACCGCTACGTGGGATCAACGCATGAGTAAGGCCCGAGCTGCAAGCCATACGGGTGAGCACAGAACATTACACTCAGGGACATGGGCTATAGCACAGCTACAAGCAGCAAAGCCAAAGAGTATAGTGAGAAGGGGAGGCCTACAACCTCACCTGGCAAGGAGGACTCTATGCTTGCTTCCAGGCTGACCGGACTCTTACCTCTAGCCAGTACCCCAATCCAGGCTTGCCTAATTGTCATCAGTAAAGACCCTGGGACTGCACTATACTGACTCTGTGGTTATTACTGCACTAGGACACCCTGCACAACCACCAACATTTACACCCTGCCCTGAAGCTAACTCTTCCTGTGGGGAGTCATAACATCCTTGCTGCAATACCACCAGCTTAAGTGGACTGCTCCGCAGCGGCGGCCCCTTTAGCCGCATTCCACAGGTGGCGTAGTCGGACTCTTTAATAAAACCTATACATATAATTTCCCTTGGATTGACCGCCCTGGGTCACGGACCGGGTCACCGCCACTGTGACTACAACCCCCAGCATCTACCAGCCCGACACCGGGTACCCCACGGCCCAGGGGGCGCGTCATATCCATAGACCTTCCCAGCCTGATAATATCAGTAATATCAGACTGTAGCTGTCTGCTTTACCTTGGCTGGTTATCAAAAATAGGGGGGACGCCACGTCATTTTTTTAAATTCATTACTTATTAAATAGGTCAGAAAATGTTAAAAACACCATGAAAGGTAGTAAAGGGTACAATTTTATAATATTTAGGGTGGGACGTAGAATAATATAAGCTCTCCCTTTTTAGGTCAACTCTCTCTGAACTGTTTCCAGAGGACAGTGTGGTAAGCTTCGCCTCACAGGGTCTTCTATAAACCCGATGACGCAATGCAGCCGGCCAATCACAGTAATGCCAATAACCAACATGGCTAAGGTCATGTGTATGGAAAACATTTCCTGCATGTTTGTCAGCTGTCACAGCCGCACAATATGCGGGCCGGGGACTTGAGCATGGCGCGTGAGCATAGTAGAATTAATTCTCAGCCTATTAGTTCAGCCACAACAGTCACAATTTCTTATGTGGCCCCTCAGGAAAATGAATTGCCGACCCCTGATCTCAATGATTTATAACTTGAGTCGCTTATCTTTAATTGCTCAATAGTTGTCACAGTTGTTAATAGTCATGTGCAACCAATGAGTTAAATGTTCTATGGTAAAAAAAGACACATGAGAAATAAATCTACACAATGTTTCCAGTAACATAACTGAGTATATTTTTAAGGTATGTTCACAGTTGGCAGTTTTTTTTCAGCCTTTTTTTTTTCTTCTGAGGAAATAAAACGCTGCATTTTACAGAGCCAGCTTAGAGATGAGATTTCTAAACTCTCAATCACACGCTGCATTTTACAGAGCCAGCTTAGAGAATGAGATTTCTAAACTCTCAATCACACGCTGCATTTTTTTTTCTGTTCTTTTAAATCTGCAGCTTGTCAATTCTTTCAGTTTTGCAGCGCTTTTCACCCATTAAAATAAAAAAAAACATTAAAAGAGCTGCAAAAACGCGAGTATTGTATGCAGTGTTTTTCCTCCTACCACTCAGGTTTTCGGGGTGGAAAAAAATGCAGTGAAAATGCAACGTGTGAACATCCCCTTATCCTGGTTGTGCTGTAATTGGAAATAAAATAAAACGTCCATAATAACATGGAGATGTAATTCATTCTATGGTGTTTGCACTGTCAGCATTGCTAGGTGGCATCTTTTTGTGCAGAGCCGCCAGTTTAACATTCTGTGACAAGATTCCATGATGACATCACTGGTGATGGTCGGCCATTATGACATCACAGCTCACAGCCATTACTTATAGAATGTACACAGGGTCACGGGTGCCTTTCTTGGCTTCATAGTGACTGATAGCATTTGCAGTTTTTCGCTATGGCTGAATTACTTTTGGATAATCTTCAGGTAGACGCACTATGGGAGATTATTATCAATAATAACCCAGACACTGCGCTTCTACCACCTGATGGCGTCCTCAGCTTCACTCACCGGATGGTGATAAAGCTAGTAAATGACTGCCTGACCAAACACTACCAAGGTCATCTAACGTCAGACTATCTGACGGATTTACCTCAGAACATCAGGACTTTACTACAGCAGGTAAGTGGCGGACGCTCCGCACAAATCTTCTCCATAATCATAGATAATAATAGCGGGACAGAAACTTCTTCAGAGGAGCAGATGTCACATACAATGGCCGCCTCCATTGTGCCCTTTCTCACTCAGGATTTTCATTTTTATTTCTTTTCTTTTTTATAGGCTGAAAAAAGATTTCAAAACGGCGATTTGGCTTTTATTAAAGAACTCGCCGAAAAAGTCCTGTCTGTCCTGGAACGTCCGGCCCGCTCATCGGAACGCCTGGTAAGGAGCCGTCATCTTCTCTATCACACGTCCTTGTTCTCTGATCTTCTCCAGATCAGCAGTCAGATATCAGATCTGGTGGTAGATGTTACAGGCCTCCTGTCAGCTCCTGGCAGGCTCAGCATATGTATGGCCGCCAGTCTGTGCTGCTCCCTCGCCTGTGAGGACAGTCTGTATTCTGCTGATGTAGTCACAGCTCAGTGGTGGGAAGTCTGTATTACCGCTTCTGTCTATCACTATTATCAGAGTCTTCCTGCTTGTAAATGCTGAAGCTGAGATAATAGGCGATAATAGTGCACACAAGTCTCTTCTACACTATATTAACATGGACTTGTGGAGAGGAACTGCAGTGTAAAGCAATTCCACCCAATACTGTAGGGAATGGAGTACAAGATGTACCCATGATATAGAGAATGCAGGTAACACAGCTCTGGGGTATCCCAGTGCAGAAAAGTCGAAGTTTACACTGAACGTTTGATTTTTCAATCTAAATTTATCTTAATCCACGTAAATCAGAGAACTTTCTGAGAAATATTATCAAGATGGCGCATTATTTGTATAGTTACAATTGCTGCATCTGTAAATGTGGATTTAGTGCTTCCTGATTTATGTGTTTCGTGATTTGGTGAAATCTTCCACATATTAAATATATATATTATAATTATTAGGAAACAGCAAAAGGCAACACCAAAGATGGGCAAAATCTACACCCGGAAATAATCCCTGACCCTAATACGAGTCAGCCGGAACTGACCAGTGATCTGATTACAGGTAAGCCGATCATCCGACCTTCTACCTATAATATAATCAGGGATGTGACAGAGACAGAAAGACACATCCCAGACAGGGAGGGAGGAGGATGAGGATGGAGGAGGAGTGTGGTGACTGATAAAGCGGTATGCGTAGGCGCTTACCGTGTATTGCGATCTCCAGTGGGGACATACCCTAATCTTCAGAGAGGCCGGTGGAGGAGACTGGCGCCAGAGGATGAGGGGGAGCATATACCAGGATGGGGGACCAGGATGGGGGAGCATATACCAGGATGGGGGAGCATATTCCATAATGAAGGAGCACATACTAGAATGGGGGCCCAAGATGGGGGAGCATATACCATGATGGGGGAGCATATACCAGGATGGGGGGTAGCATATACCAGGATGGGGGATCAGGATCCAATGTCTTAGTCAGGAGAAATCTAATATAAATCTGGATGGAAGTTCACTGGGGGGAAGAAAAAGTCAGAGTGCAGTAACATGCCCCCAGTGCACTTCCAGGCTAACTTGCATATGGCTGCTCTGCTTGAACTGTCTTTTCCCATCACTCACATGTACAGTGAGGGTGATGAGTTCCTCATTCATGTGATGATTGGGGATTCCTCCATCATTTATATTACATGTATCTGTCTATGGATGTGCCGTACGTTCTCATATTTAGAATCCCCATATAATTAGTAATAGCCCCATTTACAGACGTCCTGCCATTTCTCCATTATATTGCTGTATTGTGTATATAGGATTGATATAATCTAATACATTTTATTTCTTCATCGTTTTATCACTATTTTAGATACAACTGTGCTGGCGGATGCTGACAGTGTAATCTGTGAGATCCCGGAGATCCAAGAACCTGCCGCTGTAAGTATCATAGAGGGAGATGTCAGTATATCACCAGATCATGGGGTGTGAATGACACGTCCTGTATTATCCCCATATAACCATGGGACATCTCTATTCTAAATGTAGATGACACTATTGTGTTAGATAATAGCACTTATACTAAAGGGAATCTGTCACCAGATTGTGCTACTCATCTGAGAGCAGCATGATGTAGGGGCAGGGACCCTGATTCCAGCACTGTCACTTACTGGGTGCAGCAGTTGTGATAAAATCTCTCTTTCTCTGCATGCTGGGCTATGTATAACTGCCCACAGCACTGATTGGCAGCTTTCTTGTACAGTACGCTGTGAATAGGCAGAAATCCGCTAATCAGTGGTGGGGGCAGGGTTACACAGAGCAATAGGACTACATGGCACAAGACAACTAGTCCTGTAGTGATAATCTCTTGCTGATTAAACACTGATTTTAATAAAACAACGACACAGACCCTAGTAAGTGACACATAGCCGGAATCAGGATTTCGGCCCTTACTTCATGCAGTTCTTAGATTACATATAAAAAACAACTTGCTGACAGATTCCTTTTCAGTTCTCTTCTGTGATCTCCCATATTATTCTGCACTGTACAATGATTCCGGTGTATGGAGGATCCCCCTAAATTACCCCCATGTCTGCGGCGCGTCCTGCTTGTATCGCCCCCTACATACAATCAGTGTAAATCAGCCGGGACATAACATAGGTGGAAGATGGTTTTGTATCCGGAGCTTTTTTCTTGCAGCTTTTTTATCTGAAAATCATTTCTTATTTTTTTATAGAGTTTGATCGAATCATTGATCCCGGCGAGAAAGCCGCATATGAGCGACTTCGAAACATCCAATCTGATCGGCAGCGGAGCTTTTGGGTGAGATTTCTGCTGGTATAATCCATATTTCTCAGGTTCCCTATGACAATGCTTCTGCCTCTGTGCTCTGCCATTCAGCGTTATCATAGGGAAATGATCGGAGTCCACATCACTGTTCTAATTCTCACTATTCAGGTCATTTATATACAGTTGAGCAAACTGATCTATAACAAATCAGACTGTAAGGGCCTGTGCACACATTGCAGATTTTTTGCATTTTTGCTGTTTTTTCTGCTCAGAATTGTCACAAAACCTGAGGGATTTCATGTTGCCAGCAAAGTGATGGAGATTCCTGAGATCTTATGCACACGATGCTTATTTTTCCTTGCAGATTTGCAGCACATCATGTCATTTCTTTCAGTATTTTTTCTGCAGATTTCACACATAATAATAAGTGGGGAAAAATCTGCAACAAAAACGCAGGTAAAAACATGACAAAACGCACCTCTTTTTTGCATAGTTTTTCCTGCCTAGGGATGCAGATTTGGTGGAAAACTTTCTGCTCCAAATACTTCATATGGACACATACCCTTAAGGAAAGAGATAAAATAATATATTCCATTCCCCTGTCCTAGCCCCTCACCTGTTCTTATGCTGCACCTCCACCAGGGCTTCCTTCTCCTCCTCAGCGGACTTTGTTTTTTTTGGGGCGGCTCCATTATGGAGCTGATAAGAGAGATTGGCTGCACACGGTCACGTGAGGATTGACACGATACTGACGTCAATGACATCTGCACCCACATCCTCCACCATGACAATGTGAGTCCAATCACTGGCCTCAGCACCAGAAGGGGGCGCCAGAACATCCAGAGACTGGCACAGAGGACGCAGGACTGCAGTGATGGACAGGTGACAGCCTAGGATAGGTGGGTATAACATGTTTTATTATTTTTTAACTACTTCCATCCCCTCCTTTTATTATGCCATAGGGTATGGGAGGAGCATAACAAATTTCTTCTTACAGCAATTGGAGGAATTTCAATTTGCAGTAAATTTCACTTGGACAGAATCGTATCTATTCACCAAATATAGAGAATCTGGCCAAGAAGAATTTCGGTAGATTCTCTCCCATGTCTCTAATGCGACATGGGTGAGGGCTCAGACAGACATGGCATTGCGCAGATCTCCCATAGTTGATCTAGAAAGTGCTATTTTATTAATTTCTTGAAATGAATATCCAGTGACGGACAGATTTCAAGAATTGGTACAGAAGATCATGTAATGACTTCTATAGATGGACTATTAATAAGGATTCATTATAACCCATAGATTCTCCTTTTCTCCAGGGCCGTATACTTAGTGCACCATAAAGACTCACACCAGATCTTTGCAATGAAGAAAATGGCCAAGCAGAACCTGGATACTCCAAGAAAAGTGGAATTGGCCTTTCTGGAGAGGGACATCTTAACATTCGCTGATTGTCCCTTTGTGGTCTCCATGCTCTGCTCTTTTCCAACTAAATCTCACCTGTGTATGGTTATGGAGTATGTAGAAGGTAGGACATGTACATTATATTATATTCAATCCATGTCTGCTTACATCTTATCACCGCTCATATAATTAGGATTTGTCCAAGTGGTTGGCTACATCCCCACAGAGAATTTACTATAGGTTATATATTACCAAGATACCTGGAAATTCATTGATCTGTGTGCACGGGTGCTATGGTGCCCATGAGTCGGAGGGGTCCCGCGCCACTTTGCTTTGTTTCCCATCCCTGTTCCTATCATCAAAATTTCAGCATAGCCACATCCTCAGAATGCGAATATGGTTGAACAGAATGGTGGATCAAGAAGCCAAAAGCTCCCTGATCCACCATCAGCCTGTGGTGAGTCTGAGACTCTGTGCACTGAAGGTGAAAAGTCGCAATAGCATCACGCCTGTAGTGTGGCGACTCAGTACTCACACTGCACTGACCAGAATGCCTGGGGAATGGGGTGAGATGAGTAGTGCTTTTTATGTTAGTATTTGTAGGGGCCATAATACTAAATGGGTGTCTGGCAGTAGCCAATCATACTGTTTGGGGCACTGGTGGGGGTCATCATGCTGATTTCAGGGGGGCATAATACTGAGTGGTGGGGCTGGAGGGAGCCATAATAATGAGTTGGGGGGCTAGTGGGGACAATTATACTGAGTGGTGGCAACCATAATACTGAATAGGGGGCTGAAGGTAGCCAATCATACTAACTGGAGCATTGATGGGGGCCATCATACTGATTTGGAAGATGGGGGGGGGCCATGATACTGATTGGAGGCTTGGTGAGGGCCATAATACTGAGAGTTGGTGGGTGCCATAATACTGAGTAATGGGGCTGGAGGGGGCCATAATACTGAGTGGTGGGGCTGGTGGAGGCCTATAATACTGATTGGTGGGGCTGGTGAGGTCCATAATAATGAGTGATGGGGCTGATGGGGGCCATAATACTGAGTAGTGAGGCTTGTGTCAGCCATAATACTGAGTGGTGGGGCTGCTGGGAGTCATAATATTAAGTTAAGAGGCTCGTGGGAACAACTATACTGATTTGTATAAGTGGTGGGGCTGGAGGCGGCCGTGATACTGATTGGACGGCTGGTGAGGCCCATAATACTGATTGGTGGGGCTGGTGGGGGCCATGATACTGATTAGATGGCTGGTGAGGGCCATAATATGAAATAGTGAGGCTGGTGGGTGCCATAATACTGAGTGATGGGGCTGGTGGGAGGCATAATACTGAGTGGGGGGCTGGTGAGGGCCATAATACTGAATTGGGGGCTGTGGGAGACATAATACTGTGTTGGAGGCTATGGGAGACTGTGAATGCTCCTATATTGAGTTGCCGACTGTGAATGCCCCTAAACTGAGTGGGGTCCTCATACTGAGTGGTGTGCTGTGGGAGTCCTTATTCTGTGTGGGGATCCTCATTCTGTGTTGTGGTCCAAATTATGTGTGAGGGGCCACTCATATTGAGTGGGACATGTATTTATGTAATTAGTTAAGGACCACATTTTACCACTACTTTAGTCTAATATTATGTGCACTATCCATTACATCTGTATATATTCTCTCCTGCCAAATATATCTGCTGACTTCTCATTATTCGTCACAGGGATCTGATTTATAAACCCCTCACCTGTCATATTTCCTTTTTTTCTATAGGTGGAAACTGTCAGACCCTTCTAAACACCAGGGGTCATTTATCTGTCCCCTTGACCCGCTTGTACTTTGCAGAAGTGGTTGTTGCAGTGGAATACTTGCACAGCTGTGGTGTGGTGCACAGAGACCTGAAACCGGAGAAGTAAGTGCCCCTGTAGTAAAATAAGGAGGGAGAGTTATTATTTATTATCATATAGTCTGTAAGGCTAAAAACATCTTTTTTTTCGCAGCCTCCTGATAACATCTGCTGGACACATTAAAGTTACCGATTTTGGGCTTTCAAAAGTTGGTGTCATGATACCAAAAACCAACATCTACAAGCAATTAACAGAGGACATCACCAGAGAGTTCCGGGACCATGAGGTCAGCATCACTTACAGAAACCCAGCTTGTTCTTTACAAATCTCATCACACTATTGCTTCTTCTCTACGTTCTTCATTCCTAGAGAACTTTTCCACTGATATTTTATCTTCTGTCATTGTGCTTTTATGGTGAGAACTTGTCATATTAATGGTATCATCAATCTCATATCTTTCTTCTATTGGTTTCCAGGTCTGTGGCACCCCATATTATGTAGCCCCAGAGGTCATCCTGAAAAAAGGCTATGGGAGACCTGTTGACTGGTTTTCAATGGGGTTCATACTACATCAATTTCTTGTGGGATTGGTTCCATTTTATGGAAATTCCCCAACTGAGATTTATGAAAATGTTGTCACAGGTAAGTAGAATAATCTGATTATAGCTTTGATTGGTTACATTTGTTTACTTATTTCCTTTGCTTTATCGTACAGTCCAATAAAGAGGTTTCATTTTCTGTCTTTTTCTATATAACAGGAGGCGTAATTTGGGATTGTAATCCCGTTCCTCCCTTTGTTGCTCAGAACCTCATCACTAAACTGCTCAGAAAAATTCCTGCACAAAGACTTGGGACAGGTAACAGATAATTATTACACCAAGGTCATATCGCTCAAGTCCATGAGACTCAGCACTTCTCTATCAGCTCATCCATTTTTAGTTCGCCATAATATGACTTTCAGTATATTTCCTTCATGTTTGCTCAGTTATGTCATTAGTTCAGATTAAGTTAAACAGTTCAGATATGGAGCAGTCTCTGACAATATCCGCAACACTTTTGTTTT